>NW_022111336.1:3349180-3355014 GCF_000313985.2 Echinops telfairi
CGTGCCTGAGGTTGCCATGAGTCCGAGTTAACAACAGCAACACAAAAGAGCAGGAAGGACTTATCCAGAAAGTACATAACTTCTTCATGACTAATAATGAGTTGGGCTGGTTTTACAGATAGGCAGCGTAGCAGGGTCTCAGTGCTCTGATAGGGCTTTCAAGCTGGAATCATACGCACATCCTTGGAATTCAACTTCTGCCCTAGAATCTTATGCTTTTTTCATACAAAGACATTAGAGTCTGTACAACATTCCTAGCTCATAATCTCCTTGTAACACCACTCATCTCATCAATGTTTTTTTCTGTAATTATTAAATGTGCTAGGGCATTACCTCTTGAATCTGTTGATTCTTGCTTAGAGCCTACCCAAGGCTATTTAACTACCTCTAGATACTTCAAGTGAGAACTCCCACTCCTGACTTGCACACTGAATTACCTTGGGCACACCAACACATGCATCTGTCAGTGATGACTTGCATGTTGCTAGGATGCTGAACAGTTTTTAGCAGAACTTCCAGACTAAGATGGACTAGGAAGAAAAGTCTAATGATCTACTTTCAAAAATCATCCAATGAAAATCCTGCTTATTGACTGGTCTAGTCTCAACTGTGTGGCTGGGCAACATCTCACCTAGTACCCTGAGCTGGAGTTGACTCAATGGCAGCGAATAATACATGGACCCACCATCAATACAACAACTGTACGTAACTGAGAAATAGTCAATGCATATGGCTACCTGGCTCAATGGTGATTTGTGGTGTAGTGGTTACATACTGGGCTACTAACCGCAAGGTCAGCTATTTGAAACCACCAGTCGCTCTAGAGGCAGGAAAAAAGAAGGGGCTTTTTACTCCATAAACAGTTACAGTCTCGAAAACTAATAGAAACAGTTCTAATCTGTCCTAAGTGTTGCTATGAGTCAGAATCAACTGGAAAGCAATGAGCGTTTTGGTTTTTTTTAATAACAATATCAAAGAAACACACTCTACATATTATCAGCCCTCTAACAGCATTTTATCCGAGGAGAAACTGAGCCTTGTATATGCAAATATATGTCCATAAATGTGTATGGCCGTGTCTTTATATATATATGTTGAATAGTTGCAAACCATCAAAAATCTGTTAGTAGGATAGTGACAGAAAACAGATCAACAGTTACTTGGGAATGAGGGGAGCAGGATTGAATCTTCTAGGGATACCTTTAGGGTGATGGATGTCGTCACTCTTTTGAGTGTGGATATGATTTCATGGAAACTTTCCAAATGGAACACTTTAAATATATGTAGTTTATTATATGTCAATTATACCTCAATAAAACAATTTTTAAAATTCTGTCAGTAGGTAGTGATGAAACAATAATAATGATGGGAAATTTCATTGAGCACTCAACATATACCTTATGTTATATCCATTGCACCACAAATATTGTTTCCATTTAAAAAGCTATTTAGTTGTTGGTGAGACTATTTCCGTCCCATTAAGCACCCTTCTTTTTTGTACTTGTCTAATTGTGTTTACTTGACCAGCAGAAGTTTTAAATTTTTATATATTCACATTGCCATTGATCAGAGTCAGGCTAAATATTTGCTGAAAGTGCTCCCAGATATGTTTTTTGGAGCTTTTCAATAAAAGGATTTTTGTCTTTATTGTTCTGTGGTCTTAGGTGTTAGAGGACTATTTGTTTTATTTTTTTTATTAACAAATCACTTTATTGGAGTCTCTTACAACAGTCCACGCATCAGTTGTATCAAACACATTTGTACATATATTGCCATCATCATTTTCCAGACACTTTTTTACAAGCTATCTTATTAGGAGCTAATTCAGACATCATACCATTCCACAGTTCAATACTATGAAGCAGTGTTGCACAATTGCTCCCAATCAGTTTCAAAGCATTTTCTTCCTTCTTGAACTCGTTGATAGCAGCTCCCTGTTACCGCTCCCACCTTCCCTGCCGTACCCCGCCCCCAGGAACCCTTAATCTAGTTATTGTCTCTATAGATTCACTATCCTGGGTTTCATAGACCAAGAAACATAGAAACACACAGAACAGGGAGTCAAGAAGGCTATCAAAATGATACAATACAACAAAGACAAACCTCAATCTGAAAAAAGCCAAACAAACCGGACAATATTAACAAGCAGATCAAGCACAAAGCATATCAAAAGGGAGATCAAGTGACAAGGTTTTCACCACTCCAGTCTGATTGATCATTTACATCTACTCTAGTGGTCTCTGATCACCAAGCCATTCCCATCCCTCAGTTATGATCAGAGGGAAATCTCCAGTGGCTTATTCCCTGTGTAGATCCTGCCAATGTAGTATTTTGAGCTTCCACTGCCATCTATAGCCTTCTGCACAAGAGAATCTCACGCTTTAAGATCTGATACTATTCCCTCCTTCAGATTGGAGCATATAATTTACAATCCTTGGATGTTGGTGTGCTTCTTCCACGTGGGCTTAGTTGATGTCCTTAAGATGGCTGCTTGTTTGAAAACAAGCCTTTCAAACCCCATTGACTACCCTCTCATCCCTCTCTAATGTCCCCTGGCTGAATGTGATCTTTGGTGAAATGTCTACTTAAGTCCTTTGCCTATTTTATGATGGACTTATTTGTCATTTTATTGTAAAATTGTCTAAGTCTTATGCATGTTTTGGCTATGATATCTGTGTTGGATATGTAATTTTGAAGATATTTTTCCAGTCTGTAGCTTTTATTTTTTGTAAAGACTTTGATCAACCAATGTTTAAAATTTTTATGATGTCCCATTTATTTATGTCATCTTTTGTTGTTTGTGCTAATATTATATTAGATAGTCTATTGTTAAAAGCTAGGCCCAACAGCATTACCCTTGAGCTTTCTTCGAAGAATTGTATGCTTTTTGGTTTGCACAGTTTGGACCCTAATCCATTTTTTATTGATTTTATGTATGGTGGATACATGGATCCTGTTGCATTTTTTTGCATGTAGAAATTTTGCAACATTGTTTAGTTTTTACATTTGTAATGACTTTTTAAATTGTGAATTAGGTAAGGATGTATATTTCAGACCATCGACGCTGCATTCAACAGCTTAAACCATTCATAACACCCTCTCCTCCATCTCCTACTCTCCCCTCCCCTGATTTCGTTTCTCTGTCTTGTGGACCTTCATCCTCCCTTGAAACCGAGTCAATCCCCATTTGTTTGAGGTAGCACCATATTGCTTTCCACAATGTCCAACACCAGCTATTGAAGACATTCTTCTGTTTCAATATTATTCCTTTTTGCTCTCACCCTATTCCTTTCTATTTGAAACTATTTGTTGTAGTTACATAATCTCATATCAACTTGAGGGGATTGTGAGTGGGGGTTGGAGTCTAGCCTGTCAATCAGGTCATAGCCAATGATGCCTCTGTGCGGGCATGGCCTTCTCATGAGGATTCTGGAAACTTCCCTCTCTTGATTCTGCCACACTCTTTCTCTGCTTCACTTTCTTGCTGACAAGCCACCTGGAGATGCTTCCACTGCCATTGGATCTACGAGACTTTTCACCCTCTGGCCTGTGATCTTCCTGCATTCGGTAACATTGCAAGTGGCAACAAAAGTCTGAAAAAGGAATTTATGGACTAGTAATGGACTTATGGGCTAATATTGGACTTGTGGACTTGATCTGGACTGGGCTGCGATGTTTTTTCAATATGTAATTGCTTTTTGATATAAAGCTCTCTCTTACACACATAGAGTGCCTCTGAATTTGTTTCTCTAGTCAACCCAGTCTAACACACTATTATTATTCTGGTTTCTCACAGATGAGAAAACTGAGGCTCTTAGAACTTACAGGACCTGTGTAAAGTGGCTAAAACTGGGGTCAGCAAACAGTAGCCCCTGAGGCAAATCTGGCCTGCCACCTGTTTTGGTAAATGGACGTTTATCGGAACACAGCTAGGCCCATTCATTTACATATTGTCTGTGGCTGCTTTCACGCTATAATAGCAGAGTTAAGTAGTTTGTGACAAGAGATTGCTGTGCCCCCAAAAGCCTGAAATAGTTACTGTCTAACCCTTTATAGCCAGAAAGAAAAATAAAAAGAACGCAGACGATCTGAATTTAGAACTTTCACTACACCTCCCGGAGTTTCCATAATATAGCATCCCCAGTGGTCATTAAAATGATGATATGGAACTAGATTTATTGCTTTGGGAAAAGTTTTGAACACATTGCTAAACAAAGAAAACAGGATTCACTTGCATTCACAATATGATAACATTTTTGTTAGCAAAAGTACACGTGGGAAAAGTTATGGAAACATATATGCTGAATATGTTAACCACAATTTTTATTGTCAGATTATGAGTGACTTTACTGCTCCTTCATCATTGTATTGCCTGAATATTCCACAGTGAATAGAATATCAGAAGAAGGTGGGGGGAGGACGAAGCAGAGGAAAAAAACAACAAAAGTAACAAAGCAACTTCCATTTTGAAAATGGAAAGAGAATGTGTAATGATTTGCTATTTTATACTGCCTCAAAATGGGTAATCCATGTCACAATGTCCAAGATGTTCTTGATAGCAGAACAGTAGCTGCGGGGTAGTAGCCGCAGCCCTCTCCCCATGCCCTGCAGCAGCCCGTTTTAATTGATCGTTCAAGAGTATCCACAACGTTGAATTTTACCTGAACCCTGACCCTAGAAAACACCAAAGAATAAGAACTTATCCTATACAATAAGCTCTGGAAAAAATGGTTTACTGCAAATAACCACCTTCTCTGTCTGACTTAGGTTAGACTAATAGATGCTTTGGGGTTCCTTATGACAAGGTCAGGCACAAAACCATTGCCATGGGGTTGATTCTGACTCATAGCGACCCTCTAGAACAGAGTAGAAGTCCCCTGTGAGTTTCCAAGATGGTCAATCTTATGGGAGTAGAAAACCTTGTCATTCTTTCATGAAGCAACTGGTGGTTTTGAACTGCTCACCTTGTGGTTAACAGCCCAACCAATAACCCACTATGCTACCAGGGCACCTAGCGCAGGCACAGATTCCCCAAATTCTTGTTCTTTGCCTCATAAAAAATTAGTTGGAGTGCTTGTCCTCACATACCAGTCGGAACAAAACATATGTTAAACAAACAAATATTTCCCCCTCCTTTAGGTGCCTAAACTCAGCCCGAGCCAGCACACCACTTCACTTACTATTTATTGAGTTGACCCTGACTCAGTAAGCAGAATTCTGCTCTATAGGGCTTTCAATGGCTGCTATTTTCAAAGTAGATCACCAGGCCTTTCTTCTGACCCACCTCTGGGTAAACTCATGACATCCAACCTTTTAGTTAGCAGCAGAGAATGGCAAGGGTTTGCATCCCCCAGACCCTCCCAAAGGTCCTCTCTGGGAGAGTAGGCTGACCTCAGTGTAAAACATTTTTTGATCTGCTGTCTGATCATCACATCACTCTTGCTCATTGTATTCCCCCCACATACAATTCTTTCCAGCTTTGTTTACTGTCTCTATAAAAAAGAAAAACTTTTTTTTGCCTAACTCTTGAGATGCTTGCATATCAGATGGTCAGTGTTCTCTTTATTGCAATCATCTCCATCCTCCTATTGCAAAAGCTCCTCTCACCTCTTTCCACAATCTTTTTGATAGTCTTTCTTTCCCGTGTGCATTTGTTTTTACTTTGCAGCAAACATCTGACCACAGTACTCTTGTGCCTTAATTCCTCTAATGGATTCCCATGAAGTTCATATTGTTGCTAGCAGGGACTGACAGTTCCGGGGAGACATGGGAGAGGGGGAGGTGGGTGAAAGGGAAGAGGTGTTAACAAACCCAGGGACAAGGGAACAACAAGC
>NW_022111336.1:3357085-3363352 GCF_000313985.2 Echinops telfairi
ATATATTTACATATAATGATAGGGAAATAGATCTATGGACATATATTTGTATGTTAAGTATTAAGGTAGCAGAAGGACATTGAGCCGCTACTCAAGTACTCCCTTAATGCGAGAACACTTAGTTCTAATAGCCCAGAATTCTGTGATGCTCACCTTACCTGACATAATTGCTGAAGACAAAATGGGTGCATAAGCAAATGTCGTGAAGAAAGTGGATGGTGCCTGCCTATCAAAAGATATAGCGTCTGGGGTCTTAAAGGCTTGAAGATAAACAAGCGGCCATCTAGCTGATAAGCAACGAAGTCCGCATAGAAGAAGCACACCACCCTGTGTGATCATGAGGTGTTGATGGGATCAGGTATCAGGCATTGGGCATCCCCTCACAGAAAGGTCATAAGGAAGATAAAAGCCAGTCAGGGTGCAGTATAGCACCAATGACAGACAACTTTCATCTAGTTTTTAAATGATCCCCCCACACACACTATCATGGATGGCCTCAATTCTACTTTACAAATCCGGCCAGACCAGAGCATTTGCACTGGTACAGATAAGCACCCGCAACATAAGGAATCCAGGACAGACAAACCACAAAGATACTAAAATGAGCTCAAGTAGAAAGAAAATGTCTTGAAAATGATGATGGCAACATATGTGCAAATGTGCTTGACACCATGGATGAATGTATGAATTGTGGTAAGAGCTGTAAGAGCCCCCAATAAAATGATTTTTATTTTTAAAACAGAGTGTTACATTGTGGGGAGTGCAGTCAATGGCATGAACCAAAAATGTGTATGAATTATTGAATGGAAAACTGAAATGATCTGTAAACCTTCATCCAAATCAATAAAAAGTTAAAACAAAAATCAAATATAAAATGCATTCTCGTGATAAAATAAATTAAAACAAAACTTACCATATATGCAAAAATCCACTGAGTTGGTATTCTATTAGCATCTTAGTTGGATTGATTTTGGAATCTAATCACCATATATAACCATGTTTGAATAAAATATGTTTTTAAGTTCTCTCCTTCTGGGTTCAAAACAGACTGTCCATTCACCAAGTTGTTTCTTCTTTCTGGACAACCAGACATACTACATCTCCCAGCCTTCTGTACAGTTAGATTGGGACAATGGAACAGAATCCTGGCAGACGGGAATATGAACAAATATCTCTCCATTCCATAATATGCCTCCTACATACTTTCATTTTCTAGCCCAGGTGGCTGGACTCAAAGGTCTGTGAGATGGTAGAACTGCAAGTGGCAATGAACCTGATTCCTGGTCTGTGAGAGGGACTAGAAAGAAATCTTCATTCCATTTAACCATCAAGATATCAGTGCTTATTTGTTACTGCAGCACAACTTAGCTTATTCTGACTGCCTCATTTTCCAAAGGAACTTTGGTAACTCTACTTGGTTTTGAGTTGGGCAGGATTTATATGGTCACTTTAATTTGACACATCAGGATGCAGATGTTGAAGCCTATCTCCTTATTCAGTGTCTTCATTTCCCAAATGATTTGAAAGAGAAATATAGAGTAAGATAATGACTATTCAGTAGAAAGCAAAAAATAGTACAGAGCACAAATAACTCACAATTAGCATAACAATTCTTGCTATTAGTATGACTCTTTCATTTCTTCTCTATTTTTTTTAGTTCAAAAATCTGTCTGTATAATAAAAAGCTTCAAGCACTCTGCCTGTTTCAGAAAAGGAAAGTGGAGGGTGTTGTACAAGTGCATCAAACGCATGAATACATAATATGCTTAATTTATTGATTCACATAGGTGAGAATGAAATCCAACCAAAAAACAACTGTTGGTGGGTGCCACTAATAGCTATGAGTTGGTTTTAACTAATAGTAACCCCATGTGACAGAGAAGAATTGCCCTGTATATTTTCCTAGGTTGTCATTTTTATAAGAGCCGATTGCTAAGTTTTTCGACCTCAGAACATCCCCCCTCAGCCCCACTCCAAGGCAAGATTAGAACCAGGAAGTTTTCAGTTCAAATTGTTTTTACTTTTTATTTTGCAACTGATCGCTTCACCATTGTGCTACCAATGCTCCCTAGAAATCAGTTGGTAACTACTCTGTGTGTGTCATTGTACAGCAACGCTGCTTTTGGCGGGTATTCATGGCAGGGTATTGGGAAAATCAGACCCATCTGTTAGATAATCCTTGCTAAATGCAGAATTTTTTATTGGCCGTTATAATTTGGGGGGCTATATATTACTCTATTAGACATCTGGCTACCACACTATTGTCTACTTCAGGGAACATTAATTTACTCTGAAGATCAAAGTAATTGAAAAAGTCTTTTTTCCAAACACATGAAAAAATATTAACAGAGTGCTTGCAAATGTAAGTATTTGATCCCGTGTAGAATCTTCTCAATGAATTTTTACTTGACTTTCCCATTTTTATTTGAATATGCCGTTTCATGTACCCCACTTCCGCATGTGTAAACTTGACCTATGGCGATTCTTGAGGGCAGTGATGTTTTCATATACAGAATTCTCACCTCCCATGCAACTTGGGTTTGATTTCTAGCAGCCACCATGTATCAGTGTTGGTGTTGCTATGATGCCTGCCGAACAGTTTTCAGCAGAACGGCCATCTGAAGACAAACGAGGAAAAAGTGCCTGACAATTTCTTTCAAAAACTCCATCCACAAAAGCCAAATGAATCGCAGTGACCCAACCCCATAGTGCATGGGATTGGCAAGAGCTGAGGACCAAGTTGATGGCAGTTAACAACAACAAAACCATGACAACTGTTTCTCACCTGGCTCCTTTAATGGACTGAGAATAACAAGAGGGTACCTACTAACCCCCTTTGAACTGTATTCACTAAATGCTTGGCCTGAAGTAATAACCCAGTGAATGTGTACGTATTTCATGAACATTGACACTATTGTTAGAATGTTGTGCTTTCAGCTTTAGAGAAGTCATTTAAAAATAAGCAAATGTGTCATCTCACATTAGTATTTGTACTGGCATTTATATGTTGGACACATGGAGATAGGCTAGATTTTGGTCAGGGCTTTCTTTGCACACCGTCTTAGAATGCAGTAGACTTGTTAGGGAAGGATGGGGGGAGGGTGGAATGTTGAACAAAGACTCCAGGAAAAATGCCACTTCATTTTATGGCATGGGCCATAAACTTATGTAGAAACCAAATGCCGGGAGGGGCCATAGGATGCTAATTACTCGGTGGAAGTTTCCACCATAGAGGAGAAAGGCCAGGCTGAGACCAGACATCTAGTCCAAAAAGACAAGGAAAGAGAAACCAGAGGGTTGGCGCAACAACATATGCAGCCATTTCACATTTATGCCTTATCTTTTATCCTGCTCGCATTTCTATCAAACAGGACCAGACTTGAAGGGGATCTGTCCCTTAATAAAAACTTCCAAAGGAAGATAAATCCACCGCATCCAGTACTTCACCAGGGTGGTTGAAGTCTTCCTTGCACATCACCCCAAGCTCTTGAAGCTCCAATTCATGCTCCTTTTCTTTGGTGCTTTCTTCAGTACAACTGGAAAAAGCCGGTCCTCATCTGCAAAGTTAGGTGTTAAGTCTACCAATGTCTTTTCGTTCTTTCTTATTGTGTGAAATTTCAGTTGCCTTGTTTATTTCCTTTAGGATTTTATTCATTCAGCGTTCACACCTTTGGTTCTCAACTGGCATGCCCTGGTTTACCTCCCATGGGAGTTCTGAATACCACCCCACCAAACTGACAACTGCCCAGGAAAGAAAAGTTTGCATGTTGAAATCTCCAAGTATCACCGTTCTTGTGCTTTTCACTGCCTCTTGCCTAGTTCATTCATTAACTGTGGGCCGATTCTATGTGCCACAAGGTCCATGTGCTCTGATAGAGCAGCACATTGAACAAACTTGACCCAAATCCTTGTGGTCACAAAGTTGCTATTCTGGCTGGAGGGTTCAGATAAAAAACCAAACTATACAAGGAAAGAACGGCAGTGTGCTAGCTGGTCGCAAATATGATGTGGAAAAACACATTTGGGAAAGGGAAGGCGAGGGTCTGGGGATGGCAGTTCTAAGTAGAGGTTGTGTTCGTTTTGACTGAGAGGTGAATTCTGAGTAAAGAACTGGAGGAGGCGAGGAAGCTGCCAAAGAGGTAGCTACTGGAGAGCAACCTGGACAGAAAGAGAAGGAAGCATGAAGGACTTGTCACTAGAACTGGTCTGTGCGCTTGAGCAACAAACAGTAAGGTAGCAGTAACTTGGCTGGAACCGAGAGGGTACCGAGTAGCACGGATGAAAGCAGAGAGGTTCAGACCTGATCACGTGAGACCTTGAAGGTCCTTGGAAGAAATTTGGCTTTTGCTCTGGAGTGAAGAGCTTTCCCACACCATTGAAACTCAGTGCCATTGAATCAATTTCAATTCACAGTGATCCTATAGGACAGGGTAGAACTGCCCTTATGCGTTTCCAAGACTGTAACTCTTTATGGGAATAAAAAGCCTCATCGTTCTCTCTCACAGAACTTTTCTGTTAGCAGCTCAGTGCATGAAGTCTTAAATTGAGGAGCAAGAAGTTTGCAGAGGGCTATGGATGACAGGGGAAGCCCCAAATCCATTTCCAGGGTCCCCAGTGAATCCCCGCTGACTATAGTCAAGGGATGTGACTAGCATTGCGATCCACCAGAGAGCACTGTGAATTTGACTATGACAGATGTACTTAGGTTAAAAAGTAGAACTTTATCTTTTGACCCATTTTTAAGTTGTTGAAGTTTTTTATATTTTCTGCTTTTTTTTGATTGAGAAGAAAAAGTTCTGAAATTGATTGTGGCGATGATTGCACACATCTCCTCAATATGTTTGAATGATTAAATTGTATGTTATATGAACTATATGCCAATAAAACTTTTTGCAAAAAAGATGAGCCCTCTAGGTTGGAGGTCCCTCCAAACATCCAATGGCGGCAAGTATGCACTGGAGTTTACCAACACTTGTGAAGATGGGATCAGGCATGGCCTTGTTCTGCTGTATGGGGGGCGGGGGTCGTCAGGAGTCTCAGGCCACTTGATGTAACAGCAACAACAAATGCCATGAGTGAGTAAACATTGGAGGGGAGTGAGTGAAGTCAGTGTGAAGGAACATGAACCCTGAAAGAAGAGGGATGACGCAGAAAGTGACAAGGGCTGGGCCGTGAGAAGCCATGAACACTGGGCCAGTGCCTGAGGAGTGGATTCCAACTCTGTGTGTCCGAGTAGGACTGTGTTCCCATGGGCTTTCAATGGTGGCACAATGGAGAGCAAGATTTTAGATGAGGCATCCGGGAAATAGCCTCTGAGATGCAGCGTAAATCTGCAGCAAGTTGACTCAGCACTATGCTTAAGAACTGAGCCAGGAAAAGGCAAGGAAAATAGTGGGTGCAGAAGAGCAAAGAAACTGTGCTCTAATTGCAATTGCGGTCTCAGTGGACCCCATGGGAAGCTCTTCATCTGAGTGGCCCTTCCCAGTTGTTGAAACCCAGAACAATATTTTGCATCATCACATCAGCCAGATGATGACCTTTGCTGGCACTCTAAGAGGAGCTGTGCCTTCGGGCAAGACCTGTGGCCAAAAGCTATCCAGAGAGGGACCCAACAAGGAACCATGAGCGGCCTATATTCACAGTTGCCAGGGTGAGATAAGAGGGGATGTAGTGAGAGCCATGAACTATCTAGTATAAGCATCTACAAGTTGAAAGTATATTAAAGAGTCGGATGTTACATTTAAGTTTTTAAGTTCGTGTAAACGAATAGGGATAGCATCTTCTCCACTCTTAGAAAACAGATATTTTGATTTGCTGGATTTTATAAGAAGCAAATGTGTCATCTCACATTAGTATTTGTACTGGCATTTATATGTTGGACACATGGAGATAGGCTAGATTTTGGTCAGGGCTTTCTTTGCACACCGTCTTAGAATGCAGTAGACTTGTTAGGGAAGGATGGGGGGAGGGTGGAATGTTGAACAAAGACTCCAGGAAAAATGCCACTTCATTTTATGGCATGGGCCATAAACTTATGTAGAAACCAAATGCCGGGAGGGGCCATAGGATGCTAATTACTCGGTGGAAGTTTCCACCATAGAGGAGAAAGGCCAGGCTGAGACCAGACATCTAGTCCAAAAAGACAAGGAAAGAGAAACCAGAGGGTTGGCGCAACAACATATGCAGCCATTTCACATTTATGCCTTATCTTTTATCCTGCTCGCATTTCTATCAAACAGGACCAGACTTGAAGGGGATCTGTCCCTT
>NW_022111336.1:3363570-3386674 GCF_000313985.2 Echinops telfairi
TTGGATTCATTCACCTGGGCATCCACCAGCTTAGGGCCCTCCTGCTTCCTGTATGTCAGTTCCTGCAACTACACAGGTCAGGAAAAGCATCTAGCTAACAATGAGTTATGTGCTTGAACTGTAATGGACTTATCCACTTCTACAACTGTGTAAGCCATTTCTAAATATAAACCACTTTCTGTATACACACACATACAAGTGTCACTGGTTTTGCTTCTCTAGAGAGGCGGGTGTAAGACACAATGATGTAGGACTGGGTAACATTTCATTCTGTGATATGGAAGGTAGCCAAAACAGTTACGTGCCTGGCTGCTAGCTGAAAGATTGGCAGGTAGAACTTACCAGAAGCTCCATAGGAGTAAAACTGGGAACTCTGCTCCCATAAAGATTACAGCCTAACAAACCCTGTGTGGCAGCTCTATTCTGTCACATTGAGTTTTATAAGTTGAAAACAGACTTGACAACACACAACAGAATCCTCCCAGGATGATTATGAGTCAGTGCCTAGTTGATGGTAACTCACAACATGTTAAAAACATGGGCTGTATTCAGTCATTCTCTACTAGATTTGTAAGTTTCTACTTGCTTCTCTAAGAGGCACTTGGGGATTTTCTGGAGGTGTTTATGTTAACAATGACTGGAAAATGATGAAACGAAAGATAGTCACACATCATAATGAATTGCCCCAACTCAAATGCCAACCATGGCTATGTTGTGACACACGTGGTCGCAAGGGGTTAGCTAAAACCTGGTTTTTAACCAAGTAAAAAGATGACTCAATGATTTACCCTACTAACCAGTACACTATTAAGAGTGAATGGTGGTGCTATTAATAATTATCTCTGGATATCAGGCAGAAACCAGGAATGTGGCAGCAAGCTGCCCACAGAGATAAAGAGTAAAACTGAGAGACCACCAGTACAAACCAGTTATTGGGGGAGATTCTGACTCACAGAGACCCATGTCCGTGTGGTGCTGCGCTCCATAAGGTCGCCAAGGCTATGCAGATGGCCAGACCTTTCAAACCTTGAACCTTGTGCTGAACTGCCAAGGTGACACATCCATTCTTTCACTAGGGTTCCTTATCATCATGCTAAGGATGTTTACATTTAGTATGGAATTGTCCATAAGCACCCAACTATTTTGTGATGGTAAACGTATGTGTCACCCAGGTACTCCGAACCAAGAAACTCGTGTTAAATTGATCCTATCTGCAGCGTATCCCCCTCATTGTCATATTTATTATAAAAAGGGGTTCAACAATGACCCACTTAAGGCATAAGAAGAGCTACTCATCTTGGCCTCAAATTTCTGGTGGAAAAAAATTGTCAGCATGCTTCTTACTGTGTGCCTTTGAGTTGATCGCAGTGTACAGTGACCTTGAGGACTGAGTATAATTGCCCCATTCGGTTTCCAAGCTGGAAGTCTTTATAGGAGAAGATTGCCAGGTCTTTTCTTCCATGGAGCTGCTGGGTGGGTTCAAACTGCCAACCTTTCAGTTAGCGGCAGAGTGCGTCTCCATGGTTTCACCACCCCGTGGCAATATGCCCAGGATGTTTAACTTTAGTATGAGTAGGAATTATCAAGCCAGTAAGCCCCAATTATTTTGGGAAGATAAAGTCTTCCCTCAGTACAGTGTGTCCCAACGGTTTTCGTGTCATGGCACAGGGAGAAATCGATGTTTATTTAGAGGGCACCCTCGGGTAATTAACCATAGGAGGCCAAAGGTTACCGGCTCCCCTTAGGGCTGTGCAGTTGAGAACATTAGAAGTACTCCACTGAGAAGTCTTGGAATTGTAGGAATAAAACAGACACTGTGAAGTAATCCTAACCCATATTTTAAAATACCTTTATGCCCAATTTCAGAATATTCTCCATATGTTTGTTTAAAGTGCTTATAACATTGATGGGAACTTGACACAACTCACAAATTAGGGAGACTGGCCTTAGGTTCCAATTTAAAAAGTCATTGGACACCTGTGAATTTTAAAGGAAGGCTGTAAGAACAAACTGGACTCAGTGTCTACAATGTCATCACAATGTTTCCAAGACCCTGAGATACACTATACTTAGAAGTTTAATTTGTTCAGATATGTGTGAGGTAAGAACTGGGGAAGTGTAGTTGGTTGAAAGGAAGAGTCTTCCCTTATCAGGCATTTAACAAGCTGGAAAAGAAAGTGTCTTGAACGTATGTGTATAAATTCAGCTCAGAACACGGGAATCCAGACTGCTGCACTCAGATCGGTCTGCTCAGCAGAAAGTGACTGTTCATCTTGTCTACATCTATAAATATAAAACTGAGATTTCTACGTGGAACTTAACGGTTTAAGAAATATCACATTTGAAAACGTATACCACGTGAGGACACCTGGCAGAAATCACCTTAAACAACTCATCAGAGAAAACCAAGCAAGGTTTGTATGATGTGTTGTGGACACCCCATCGTTTGTGCAATATTCCTGCCAAAAATGCAGAACCCGAATCTAATCAGGAGGGCGCATCAGACCAACTCAAATGGACGCGCACCCTACACGGCACTCTTTAAAAATGTCAAGGTCTTGGAAGAGAAAGGAAGTCAGAAAAGCTGTTCCAGATCAAAGAGGATGAAAGGGACATGCCAACCGAATACCATGGGCTTGTGACTAAGACCCAGGACCAAGAAAACAGAATCATAAAAGACATCATTGGAACAGTTGACGACATTTGAATATGGACCAGGGATCAAACAAGTTTTGTATATTGCCAAATGGTTTTGTTTTGATCATTATAGTGTGGTTAAGTAAGACAGGGCTTTCTACTCCCATAAAGAGTTAGTCTCTTTTTGGTTTGGGTATGTAAGAGAATGCCCTAATTCTTAGGAATACAAATGAAGCGTGTGCGTGGAAAGGGGCATAACGTCTGCAGTGTACTCTCAAAATGATTGGGGGCAAACACCACCACCACCACCACCACCACCACCACCAAACAGGATCAAAACCCAAACTCGCCGTCATGGAGTCAACTCGTAGCAACCCCCCAGGATGGGGTAACACTGCCACTATAGGTTTCCAAGGCCTTCACTCTTTACAGGAGCAGAAAGCCCCATAGTTTTCCTGCAGAGCAGCTGGTGGCTTCAAACTGCCGACCTTGTGAATAGCAGCCCAACCCATAACCCACTACACTCCCAGGGCTCCCTAGAGAGAAAGGAGAAAGAATAATAAAATAAATGGGGCAAAATGTAAATGATGGTTGAATCTAAGTAAAGAGCATAAGGGGATTTTTGGTGATATTTTGCAACTTAAGTTTGAATTGTTTCCAAATAAAAAGCTAAAGTATACCTACAACTTTATCTCGAATAATCTATATATATATAACCATAACACACACACCCCTTAGTTACTGTGCATAATTCTTTCTGTAAGTAAGACACAAATATTTCCAAACTCAATAAACTCATAGTCTTGTTTATTCTGAAATGGCTGTCCTTGTTGTCAAATGCATCCATGAGAGTACAGCACACTGAAGTCCATGGAGCCATGAAGAATGTGTTTATTGTCCCTACTCCAGTGGCTTTACTCCTGTGAGAAAGAATTGGATTTCCATCCTTCCTACACTTAATTTGAAGGCAGTCTTTGGGAGCGTGCCAACTATTGCCTTTTGTATTGATTTCATCATTAGAGCATTACAAATTCAGGGAAACCCTGTTGTGAGTCCACAGAATACATCCATTGGTCTGGGTGCTTTTCCCTAAAACACATATATTTCTCTTGCTGCTCTACAATCTGCACTTGTTTGGTCTGTTTAAAATGTTTAGCCCAAATGATTTCCTCTCCTCCAGCCTGTGCCAATATGTGGAATAGAAAGTCAAATTTTCTTCTCAGATTCATCTCCGCATGGCTGTGTAGACCCACTGAGGTGTTTAAGATTTCTGCCAGTCTGGGCATTTCAACAAAGGCGGGTATGGGAAATGGTGAGAGAGAGAAATGCTTTGAAACATTTTATTTAAATAGGATGAACATTCAGCTTGTTATATGTGGGTTTCAAAGTGTCATATGTGGAGCTCCAAGGAAGTTTTTCAATGTAGGCACCGAGGGAGGCATCACCACCCTCCCCTGAAAATGTTATGATTCATATTGGGAGACACTCCCTCCAGTCCACTGACCCCATACTTAATAAACCCCACTAACTGCCAGAGTTGATGCCGACTCATAGCGACCCTTTAGGACAGGGTGGAACTTCCCCGGTGAGTTTCTGAGATTGTAAGTCTTTACCAGAGTAGAATGTTCCATCTGTTTCCAGTGGAGTGGCTGGTGTCTTTGAGCTGCTGACCTTACAGGCCAAAGTGTAACCACTACACCACCAATGTTCCCTAAACCCCACTAGCTCCTCTTATTTCCCAAATCACTAGGGCAGGCTGTATCGAGTGGACTGCTGTCTCTCCTTGACAGTCCAGCCTCTCATTTCTTTTGGGACTTTCCCACCATGAATCTCAATGGTAGCAAATACAGCTTCTTCCTAGAAACACTGCCATGGCTACTCATTTTCCAAGCCTCCTTTGCAGCTAGAGCATAGTCAAGGTAGGGGGCAGGGGGTGGAGGTTAGGTAAGGAAAGGATCTCCTTTCCTTGTAGTGAGGATGATTGTGTTCCTCACAGAACTACGACTTGTTACCGTTTATACTTCCCTTAAGGTGGGGCATCATTACCAATAGAAGTGATAGGAACTTCCTAAGAGGAGGGTACGTTGCAAACTGATTCATCCATGTACTTTAATGAAAATTTTATTGTAAATTAGGGTTGGGGTGGAGGTTACGTATCAGACCATCAACTCTGCATTAAACAGTTCAAACCACTCCCCATACTCCCCGTCTTCTACCTATCTCCCCGTCCCCTGACTTCTTGCTTCCCTCATGTGGCCCTCCATCCTCTCTTCTGCCCAAGTGAACACTTGTCCGCCTCTAGTCCACTGCTTCATCTTCCCGCCCCTGCTTGCCCCACATCTCCTGGGACCCTTCACAGCCTGTTCCCTTTGGTTTGCACATCTTTCTCTTGATTTTTATCCTTATAGTAGTGGCCGTATACAGTTACTGAAACAAACACACACACACACAAAACAAATACCATAACTGTTACTGCATAAGGCAGTCTACCAAGGTACAAATGTGTCTAATCTTTGAAGAAGTACTCTCACTTCTAGGAATGTGTCCCACAAACACATTTGTGCACAGTAAAATGATTAAAGGAGAAGCGCACAATATTGCCCGTAAAAGCAAAAGGCCAAGAATAATCTTGATAGCCCACCAAAGTGAACTGTTTACATAAAATATCCTACACACACACACACACACACACACACACACACACGCGCGACCCTTTCTTATGCAGTTATGGCGAAAAATGAGAACACTTTCTATATATTGAAAGTTCACAGTCCATTATCTCTGCATAATTAAAGGAAGAAAGTATATATGTTTGCGATTGCTTATGTAAGAGGGCACATTGGAAGAGCCCAGGAAATTAATAATGACATGTACTTATAGAGCAGTGAGGATGGAAAGGAAGAGAGTGGGAGGGAGGCTCTTTCCTGCTAACCTTTCAGAACCACATGGATGGACTACCTACTACTCTTGAAGATGAAAACGAAATACTGCAATCCAGCCAACACTTTTGTAACATAACTGCGTGCTTTATTGAGATACACAGTAAAGCAGTAATATAATACAATAGTAAGGCATATATTTGGTGAAGTCTGATATGTTGTGAAAATGCAGTAAAACTGAAGTTTAAAAAAATAATTAGTAAATGTTACAGTGTTGGTGTTAAAACACAATATATTATGATACTCAAGTAAGAACCCGGTACTTGAAAACAATGACATACATGCCATGTGATGTTTATGCTTCAGTTACATTGATTATGATTTACAGTTTAATACTTGGTGGTTATAAAGAACATGAAATAATGACCAAATTATACTTAATATGCAACAATAAAGCTCTCAGTGTTTATTCAAATATTTTGACAGACTCACTCCAGAGCTAATGTCTAAAAGTTAAAACAAAACCAAAAAGATTAAAAAAAATTATGCACACTACTTAACTCTGAGTTTAGAATGAAACTTAAACTTCATAGTAGGATGTAAAGCAACCCCTATATGAACCACTCTGTTAGAGGAAAAAAGGGTAAAGAAAAAGTCAGCATCACGTAAAGGAAAAAACGTTACAACTACATTAACCAAACCATCATGTAATTTGTGACCTTAGAGCTTTGGGTTTTCTTTTGGAAATTGAAAAGGAAAACGAAATGGAGAAAAAAGTGTTCACACGTGGACAAGCGGTGGAGCAAGTGGTGTGAAATCAGGTGTGCACAATTATCAGGAACACCCCCAACCAAAGTGAGGTAGAAATAGCACGAGAAGCTGTGTTGGATGCTAATTATCATTAATAAAATAATGGATAAAACCCATTCTCCAAAAGTTAATTACACTTGATGTAAGAGGTAACAGATTTGCAAAATGGGAGGTCACGTGGTGAGATTCTTGTGAATGAATGACAAAATCAGAAGACTAATAAAACGACATGAGAGTAAAGCTTTTTTCTACCAGTTCTAAGCTCTTCCTCATAGATTCCCTGCCCACCTTCCTTTGAGAACAATGTGTTTGTTTCTATATTTAACCTGCTCAATCCACCAAAAAGGGTTTGCAGTAGTTTATGGAACCCTGAAATCAACTGCTTGCCTTCTCACAAAACTGGGTAGAATTACTTGCAAAGAAATGCCAAGGTGACAAACACAGTTCATGGACTTTGGGTTGATATCGAACAGTATCACTATGTGATAGGGTTACTGTCTTACACCTTACCCCAAGGGTTATTCTAAATAAAGTGTTGTGCATATAAAATCTCACTGCAGTCAGGAAAACCTTACAAGAACATAACACCCCCCTCCAAAAAAAACACCAAACCAAACCAAACCCCTAAACGCTGCCATTTGACCATGAGACGAGGGCAGCATTCTTTAGTGGTAATCATAAAAATCTCAATGTGCGGTTATGAGCATTCATCTAATCCTCTACCTCAAGAGCAGCCTGCTCCTTTGCAGGTATTGGCTGGACATCGATGGCTCACTGGTCCTACCATTTTCCTACTGCCCGGAGGTTCAACATGCCTTGTGATACTTGAACTGCCACAGAAAGCATCATGACATTAAAATGGAGGCATTCTTAGGAGCAGGAAGCTGAACACAGCAATCACTGGATTATGCTGCTATAAGAAGTGCTATCTATCCATTCACATGTTCCTGTTTCTCAAAAAGTCAACCCACTAGTTGTCAGCGGAAAGGTTACAATGAGAACCATCTGGGGCTCTAGACAATGTCTTGAGTGCGGTCATTTCCTCTGGCTTCAGGCTCCAGGGAAAATGTATTGTAGACCAAGAAGGTCAACCTGCACGACGAGAGGCAATTTCTGTCCATGAGAAAGTGGCAGGAATAGTTGAACAGGAAATTTAAAAGCTTTGTAAATATTTATATCTCGTTATCTATACACCTATAGTATTTATATACTTATAGACATATAGCCACGGAAAATGAAAACCCACATCCAGCTCCACTCCATCAACAACCCTAAAAAGACTTAAGGTGAAATTGTCATTCGGTGGCATGAGAGAAAGTTCTATATTTAACAATGCAAAAAAAAAAGGGGAAAAAAAACCCCATGAATTTCAGATGGGTATCACACTAAAAGATGCAAAACAATGCAATGCCTCAAAGTTTGTGTGTGTGTGTGTGTTCATTTTTAGGGGTTTTTATAAACAACTTTTTTTTATAAAGCACACTTTAGTTTACAATCTTTCTTTGTAACTGTTATAAATTTTTAAACAACCCAAAATGCGTTCCATATAAAGAAATGGCAAGTTATTTAGCTATCAAGATTTTACATGTAGTTTTCTTATAACTTTTTTGTACAATTGCATAGACGTGTAAAACCTGCCATTGTTAACAAAACAATAACAGACTTAGAAACTACTGAAATCTACAGTATAGTACCACTACCCTTCACAAAAATATAGATTTTTTTTCTTGTAAACTCTTACTGTCTAATCCTCTTTTTTGTTGTATGAATATTATAAAAACCATGCGGGAATCAGGAGTTGTAAAACGTTTATTCCGCTCCTTCTTCATCTGTCATGACTGAAACTAAGGTCTCCATCGCTCTGCTCAAATCATCTGCCAGGTGGAACAGGCTGCCTACATTGTGTCCTAGAAGACAAAGAGAAAGACAGAGTTTACAAAGGATGCCGCTACGGTCTTCCTGATCCTGGGCCACTGGGGAAGTCATTCTCTTTTCTAGGTGAAGACAACACAGAAGCTGCATCAAGGGTGTACACGACAGGGTGGAGTTCCACTCGTTTCCAGAAGCAAAGCCTTGTTAATGAAGCCAGTACGCATTGTTAGTATCAGCTTAACATTGGACCACCCTACCGGAGATGCTTGAATGGAAAAATGTCAAACGTTACATTCTTCTTCCCCACGTACATATCATATAGCAAAAGAATTCCACGGATAAGCACAAGATTACTGTCATTACAGGAATACTTCATGATGCGGTGCATTTTTTTCTAGCGTGCTGTGGGTGGTTAGTTATCATCTACCTGCCGTACAGTTTTTCACTATCACATCAATACCACCATAACTACCACCACTACCACCGCCGCTGATACCAACTCCTCCTCCCTGGCACCTCCACCTCCCCTAGCACCAACATCCCTAGCATTCTCCTCCGTCCCACATCAGCTGCAGCTCAGGAGCTCTTTGTTTCAAGCTGCTGGCTCACTTCTGAGGCTGTGCTGGAGGTGACTGTTTGCTCTCTGCTTTCACTTGTGTTATAAAATCAACTCCTGAAGTGACCTTTTTGTACCTGATTAACATTTGGATTCGAAAGCTTCGGAATAAAAATTATTTTGGGGGTCCGAATGACTCCAGAGTCTAATTATAAGATGACCCTCATGTACCCTATGGCTCTGGGTAATCTGCGCATCTATCTTGGACTTCCTAAATGAGGGTTAACTACCCTGCTAATCTTTTCATAATAATGGGGTATGCCTTAGCATTAACCCCCCAGCACGAGAGCAGAAGAGGAGCACAAAGTCCCCAGGGTACTTGGGAGCACAATTGAGATCTAGGGTAACGGAATGGGAGTCGTCCTGCTTTTATGGCTTGCCTTTACGTGTGTCCCATATTTTAACTTCTTGGACATTAGTAAACCACTCCATGATAAAAGTATGGCCTTTGCTACTAAAAATGCTTTACTGGGCTGTTACTACCTTGCCATTTATCAGCTTTACAGATTTCCATAATACTTGTTAAATCTCAATAAAAATTAAATATAGTCTAGGACAGGTATTTTATTCTAATATTGGTTTCAAAAGACATGTTTTTTTTCCTCAATCATAAAAAAAATCTCAAGAGGAATCATGGGCAAGCACTTAAGTGGTGATGGCAGCGGATCAAGTTGAGACCTACTCAGAGTTTAATGCCATTCAGCCATTTATATGAAGCTGACCAAGTGTGTAAATCTCCCTGAGCTTGATTAATGCAAGGTGTTTCAGTGAGAACTAAGTATGTCGGCTTGGGTTCTTTTTTTTTCTTTTCACTTTTTAAAAAATCACTTTGGATTTGAGCTGCAACAATGAAAACTTTTTTAGCCAAGCATAAGTAGGGTTCATAAAGCAGGTCAATGGCTTGGAGGCCTTGAGTGAAGTACTGAAATCATCTTTGGCTTTTCTGAAACCATGAAAATCAGTGGTAGATACACTGGGCCCTGTGCAGCTCCTTACGACTTACAGCAGACTTACAGCAAACATATCTAATTATGGCCCCCAGGCCCCAGGTTGGGGGCGCTTCCCCTGTATCTATTTCTGATAGCCTAGTTCCCTTGGGGAATCTGCATAACCATTCATGCATCATTGAAAGTGGATGGTCTAACTGCAGTATTTTAATTACTTATACTTTGAACGCCCATTAACAAAACTAGCAAAACAAAATCCATGATCCTTAAAATCTGATACTTGAGTATAATTCAACTGATTTTTTCATCAGCCATATCTGATTATGGTATAGGCTACCTGGTAACTAGACAATGCATGATAAGACAAAAAGAAACAAATAGGAGGGGGAGGGATTCATTTTTTCTTCTGGGCTTATTAATATGAATTTTAGGGAAAAAGTCTTTTAAGACTCTGTGCTTAGATAATGTGAACCACTGTTGAAAGGATAATAAGGACAAGTAAATGCTTGGCTAGATTATGGGGCCAAGTGATGTATCTATTCCCAGAAATGATGCTTACTACTTGAATGGAAACTTTCTGACTCTCTCAAGAGGGAAACATTCTCGGGGTGCCAGCTATTTAAACATTTATCAAGTAGTATTCTTAATATTTCACACACACCCATGAAACGTTCAATAGTCTTCAGCCTGGTGAGAATTAAATGTTAACAACAGATCACCATTTGGGCTATGTTACCAGATCTATCTGACTACTCCACTTACAAATGCATACTTTACCAGATGACATGTTAGTGCCGTGCTCCAGAGAAGTTCTCATTGGATCCAGAAACAAAACTTCCCTCTGACAAAATCTTACCCCAATGTATCGTGACCTCGAGCCACTGGGAGGAGTAAAGCTATACTGTTAATATGGACACAGAAAACAGACTGGTGCTGTGGTTCTATTTCCCACGTGTGTCGGGCAATGTATTAGTGAAGCTATTCATTTTACTGACACACTGTTTTAAAGTCAAACTTCAAATCTCATAGTATGAATGCAAGAGGCACTGTAAAGAGGCCAGCATTCAGGCTTCTGCAATCCATTGCAGGCACAAGTTGACATAAAACTATGTCTATAGAAAGTATTAATTTAATCCATTCTGAAGCAAGGATTGCCGAACACAAAGGCACCATGTGTTGAACATTAGGGCAGTCGTATGTTTTTCCAAGTTTGTGCTAACTGCAACACATTTAGTCTCACACGCCACTGCTGCCTGAGGGAGTCATTTTCCACAGTGATTGGAATTGAGACTCTCTGGCAAAGATCCAAGACCTCAATAGCAATCTGGCACTCTCATTTAAGAAAAAGGAAAAAAAAAAAACAATTCTCAAATAAATGGGTAACATTCAATTGGCCAAAGCAAAGCCAAGATACTGCAGTGAAATGTGCTTCCATTTCCCCCCTCTCTATAATTGAATCTTTCAATAAGAAAAACCCTTGTCTGCTGTGCACTTAGGGTGTTGTCATAGCATTAAAAATCCTTATTCTTTGGGTTCTCGGAGTTCCTAGCAACTTCTCTGGCTCTAAGACACCCAAGAGAGTGAGACCTCCAAATGCCTGTAGGCACTTAAGTTTTCAAAAATTCATTCATGAGAGAAATCCGTGTAGAGAGTGGTCAAAATCACTGGCCTTCTTTTTGAGGACAAGACATAACATTTTCAGGGACACTTGTCATAAGAATGAAACAAAGAAGGCGCACATAGAAATATATGGAACAGGCAAACCACCAGGAGCATTCAATGCTTCGCAACGTTTTCCACCTAGTCCTAGTCTACCACACCGCCTGGGCTCTCAGCCCCAAGCCTTGGGAGAGAGCACTGGTGTCGATGCACTGCAAGGTCCATCATGACTAGGATGGTATGATGCTGGCAGAATGGCTAGTTTTTGAAATGAATCACTGGCTACCCTTGTCCATCCTTATAAGGAACCAACATCTTCTCTTAAGACTCTCCACACATCCAACCTGTCTCCCAGACCAGTGCATACTCTTGCCATCCCATAAGAGAGCGTTTCTTCTCTGCTCCTTCATACTACGCTCTTGGAAAGGGCCGTTTTGTTTTTCTTGGGCAGTCCCATTTTGCCATCCATTGATCGTTTCATGTCCAGACAAGATTCCTGGTAAAACAGGAGTACAAAAGCATCTTGCACTGTAAAACCCCAAACCTCATTCAGTAAGGATGCTGCATCCTCCACACCTGTTTACTGCAGGCTGAGGTTGTTAGGTGTCTTTGAGCTGATTTCCCACTTCCAATGATCCACGGGACAAGGAAGAACTGCTTCAGAGGGGTTTCTAGGCAGTCACTCCTTAACTGTGGAGCCATCATCGGGGCTCCTTCTGTATCCCACAAATAGGTGGGTTTTTTTCCAAAACTCTCAGGACTTCAATATCTAATTTTCATGCTGAACTAGTTATTGTTCTAACTGGCTCCAAATGCCCATTTTTAAAAAAGAGTATCTTCCAAAACATAGGAAAATGATCTATGCCTTTCACAAGCCATTCCTCAAAGTGGCAGTGCTGTTGACGAGTTAAGAATATGGCTACAGCCAGACTGATTGTATCTAAATTCTGGTTTGGTCACATTGCTTACTCTCTCATTGACTCAGTTTCCATCTCGGTAAAACAGGAATAATCTGAGTACCTACCTCAGAGCTTTGTCATGAAGAGAATGCAGTGAAAAAGATGGCAAGTGCTTAGAACAGTGCCTGGCACACAGCAAGTGCTCAAAACACAGAAGCTAAAATGGGAAAGTATGTGGAAACCAGGAAAAAAGAAAACAAAACACAAAATGAAACGAAGCGAAGTCCTCCCAGAAGAGTAAAAACCCAAGGGCACTGGCAGAAAATGCTAGGGTCCTAGAAGTGGAAGGAAGAGGAAGGAAGTTTTGGGCTCATCAATTCTGTTCAAGGCTAAACTTATTTTGAAGATCTGGTCTATGTTGCAAATGGCAACAGGCGATGAGCTGCAGGATTCCAACCTAGGGACTACAATGAATTGCCATTTAAAAGAGACCCCAGCTTCCCCAACCCTTGTCCTGTGATCCTGGTGATGAACATTTGAGGAATGTTCTTCATGAGCTGCAAGTGGAGAGGTGGCTACCAGTCTTACATGACAACACAAAGTGTAATACACACATGCGCGTGCACACACACACACACGGTTCGTATACAAACGCCAAACATAGAAAGCAGAATGAGACAGACAGAAGCCATGGCTGTGAGCCTGAATCTCACTAACCTCTCTCATTGGCTTTCCAGGGGTATTTCTTCCTTCAATAATAGAGAGAGGGAGAGGCAGAGATATCAGAAAGGAAAACAAAACAAAACAAAAACCATGCATAAATATACAGTTTCATACCAAATTTGCTGTTTTTACCAAACAAATGTTGAGATGACATTTCATTTATTCCCTTCTGGAAAACAAAAGAAGGTGGCGGTGGGGGAACAACCCCCCAAAGACACATCTAGTCAGTCACTTTACATAACACTTAAAATCAGTGTAAACAGATAACATGATCCAGGAAGGAGACATCACTTATAGATTCCATAGAGTTCACACGTTAAACTGAATGAAAACTGGAACAAAAATATAAATCAGATAAATTGAGCATTGTTTTCCAGGGTGATTGTAGACTGTCCAATTTAATATCCTCAAATCTCAGAATCCTTTCACTCTGGACTTGACAATCAGCACATTGAAGCATAAATAGCAGTGGACGTTGTGTGCCAAGTGTGCACCTCAAATGCCAGGCAGGACCCCACAGAGACTGGATTCTACCCTGTGGGAGAATGTGCCTGCCTGGTAGAGGCTGAGCAGGCCTATGATACTATTTGGAGGACTTTTTGAGAAAACAAATGGGAAAAACAGGGTAGGGAGAAGACATTAGCCCAGTCAATGGGCAAGCCATAGGGTCAAATCCAAGAATAAGCTTTCCACCTCTTCCTCATAATTCAGTAGACATCAAAAGGCTTGAAAGTCAATGGTTAAAGACTCAGTAACTTGTTGGATTTATCGAATCCTTCATAATCTAAATATAATTATTTATTTTTGAGTAGCAGATTTTGAAGAGAAAGTGTTATATGATCACGTTCATAATTGGGCAGAAAATTTGTAACCTCTGACCATACCTAGCATATCCTTTTATCTCCAAGTCTTCAAACTGAAAAAATACTAGTTTTCCAAACTTTCTGGAACAGTTCCTAAAAAAATCTTATACAGTATTCCAGTACTTAGAGCAGTTAAAAGCAGAATTGTATGAGATCCTGTCTAGTACCTCCTATCTCCACTGACTCAACATATTCAGTGGCTCCGATATCATTCACGTTCTATGGAATAATTTGAGAATGACTAGTTTTTAGTGAAAAAGTATGCGGACAGTATTCCCAAAGATACCTTGCAAGACGCAACCCTATGGCTAAAAACTCTTAGTACACATTTTACGGTTTCTCAGCATGATCTTCCTTCTTTGCTTTCTTTCCTAAGTGAGTCAGAGATGGCTCAGGAGTACAAAAGCTGCAAGCTGGCCCATTTAAGGACCAAGTGTGAATGACACTTCTCAAACCAAGCAAAAGAGAATAGTGGGTGCTAGGCCCATGCCAGATGATGACAGGTGAGTTTCATTTCATCTTTGATAACTCAAAGAAATTCCAACATGAATTAATGAATTAATCACTCTTTGAATTTTTGACTCCTCAAGCAAGGGCTTATTTTATTTTTACATCTCTATCATCAACCGTTATATTGACCGTTAATATTATTCATTCTCTTCATCCCCAGAATGTCAGTTTTTTGAGAACTGGGCCCACATGCCCGTCCATGATCTCTTTGAATCTACCTGTACTCTATGAGTATTTCATAAATGTTGACTAAATTGAATTGATAAGGTCATGGGCAAGAGTCCTTCTGTGTGAAAAGCAACTTGGGTTGGCCAGTTGCCCTTTAGCTTGGTTGCGATGGGCTGCTGCCATTCTGGCTTGTTCACTCTATTCTATTTGTAAAACTTCTGGACTTGAGGAAAGACAATCTTGCTAAAAAGCAAGAAGATTTTATTTTAGAATATAATTATAGTTCCTAGGATGATACAATTTACATATTTATATCAATTCTACACCAAGCCATCCCTAGAGCCCACACTTCACTGGTCACTGCTGAATACACAGCAAATGATGTGTGCTTGGTTTCTGGGCCTTCTTTGGAAACCTCACTGTATGGAAAAGGGTCCTCTCAGGGCCACAGTAAATGGTAGCCTCTTCCAAAGTCCTCCAGCATTAAGAGGATCCCAATGTGCTCATTAACAGAGCATAAAAGGAAGATCCTTTCCTTCTGCTAATAAAAGAAAAGGTTGACGGCAAATACTGGTTTCCGTGGTTCTGGGAATTGTTCTATGGAATCAAAACAGAGGCTAATTGGTTGCAAATATTTTCGTTTGCTTTTAAGGTCTTGGCCAAAAATAAATAAATAAAAGATAAGTGGTTAGATAAAAGTTGTATTTCATAAACATATTCGTTGGAAAGGAGTTTCCTTAGCCCTCCACCTAGGGTGTCCATCTGGCAATGTGGTATGTTTTCAGGAAATGAGTCAAGAGAAAAGGGAAGTGTGCTGGAGGAGTGTGGAGGCTAAATAAAGCATTTGATCAAGTCTGGAGAAGTCTGGTTTCTTCATGGAGTATGAACTTGAAATTGTTCTTGTTCATTCTTTGTTTCAAAGTTGTGTTTTACTTGGCTGCTCTTAGTTTCTGTTATCTTAGCGGGCTATCAGAGGCAAGGAAGAAATAATTCCTTTTCAGGCTGTCTGTTAGATCACAGGGGGATTGAAGGGGATTGAAGTAACTATACTTTAAATATGATAGCATGCCAGATCTTTGGTGAACATGGATACGATACATGTTGAACTCAATTCTGAAGCACAGTTTGGTGGAGCTCAAAGTTCACCAGTGTTAAAGCTTGTGGCTGTACACATGTAATGGG
Organism: Echinops telfairi; assembly: GCF_000313985.2. NCBI lineage: Eukaryota > Metazoa > Chordata > Mammalia > Afrosoricida > Tenrecidae > Echinops > Echinops telfairi. Next base: position 3,379,336 of record NW_022111336.1, read on the forward strand.
CTAGAATGGACAGCAAAATATTAGTACAAAGCTGGAAATAGGTATACTTTTTCCTTAAAAGGTCAAAAAGGCAAACATGATTCTGATTCGTAGTGACAGAGCAACAACAGCCCTTTTGGGTTTCCAAGGTTGTAAATCTTTACAGGAGCAGAAAGCCTCCTCTTTCTCCCAAGGAGAGGCTGGCAGGTGATCTCAAAATGCTGACTTTTTGGTTAGCCACCCAACAGGTAATAAGTGTATTCCAGGTTTTACAGCCATGTGGTCTCTGTAGCAACTAAGCACCTTTGCTGTAATGACTGCTCGTGTAGTACAAAAGCGCTCATAGACCATATGTAAATGAATGTGTGTGGTTGTGTTTCAACACAACTTTGTTTATAAAAATAGACCAAATCTAGCTCTTGGTACAAAGGCATAAATGCTTAAATCTTTTGTGGAAACAGGTGGAAGAGAGAGAGAATGGCACTCCAAAGTTGGCAAATGATGCTCCCCTCTGACGGACTTTGTTCCTTATGCTGCTGCTCTCCCATGAAAGACCCAAAGAGCAAGAATTGAATTTTACAAGACAGCGTGTTTTACAAAACTGTTGGGGGGTGGGGGTGGTAGTTAGGTATATTTTATAGAATGTGTGTGGACTTTTGTGGTGATGGGAATGATATGAGAGAGAATGGCTGTTCAGGACAAAAATAATATGGCAGAGGTTAACAGATAAGAGCTTATATAGGCAGCAGAAACACCCATATTTGCATTGCTAACTGCTTTCTGGATTGTCTCACTGTAATAACAGCTTATCTTAGAATCTATCATTCATTAATCCATATAAAGTGGCACCTCATTGTAAGAGAGCCCAATAGCATTCCACTGACCATGGAAGCATTGTTTTGTTAATACACACATGTGTAAAATACCTTTTTTAGACTGCCAAATGAGTAGCAAACGGAGAACAAATTCCTCAGAGGGCTTTATTTTTAAATGATTTTTTAATTGTTTGTTCCATCCATGTAGTGTTTCAATAGACTAATGGTGAAGATTTAGAAAGAGGACAGCTTATTATAACTTTTGATTACTGTGGAATTCAACTTGTATATATACTTACAGAGGGGAGATTATAGATAGATATCATACAGATTAGACAAAAATTGCGTACTGTTATGTGTAATATACACAGGCACACTGAAATCCCCCTAGCAGTTGTGAACAATATCTACAAGATTAATCATGAAAGATATAATCACAAAGCATTCACACCTTGAACATACTAAAGCTCATACTGGCTATTATGCAAGATCATGTTGGCCATGGTTTCTTACTAACCAGAGAAGCATTCAACTACTTTATTAATTTGGATAACAATTTAGTAAGGCCATTTAGATAAGAGCAGAAGTCTAATTTCACTTCTGAATGGCTATGAATGAATAAGCACAACTTCTCTGGGCATCCAAGTACTATTTGTGAAAATGAAAGCTATCGTTATTAAGTTACGGTCTAGCTCTGTGCCAAAATTGTAGTAAAGGGTAACAAAAAAGTTATACATTTAAAGTGGACAAAAATTGCCTGGCTAAATATTTTATATTTATTTTAAAATTACTACCATTAAAAAACAGTATTTTCCTGTGTGGGTGATTATCTGGCAGGGTTAAGTAAACCAGGAGGTGGTATTTAATAGCATATTTCCACTAAATGTTAGACCTCTGGCCCTGACATCTGTTTTGAGTTACTCAAACAGCTGTCTAAAACAGCTGTAGCAATCGTGAACTTTAATTTATTTGGTAGCACAACAATGGGAACATGGGTGGCAGTCAGAGATTAAAAGTTAAAAGTCCTCAAAGATATTAGGGAAATTTTGGCAGAAACTTTCAGGGAATCCCCCCCCCCCCCAAGAAGTTTTCATTTTTATTTCGTTTTTTAGAAAGATTTTCAGTTCGCCAAAACAACTGAGATTGGTTAGATCAATCTTTTCAAACTGCTGGAAAAGAAACCCAATTTATTGGGCTGCAACCAGCATTTTATTTTAAAATAAATTGAATAGTGAAATAGCACATATTTGATGTAGTATGAAAATTGTTATATTACAAAATGAATCTATGATATTTTTATGTACATGTAACTAACGCATACATATGGTATACCTACCACATGGCATATACACAACTTATATATCCTTATCAGAGTTTGAAATGAAAAATGTTTTTGTTATTACAGAGAATGGATAAAAAAAGTTGAAAGTCAGTGCTGGATGTCAAATTTATAAAGGAGTTAGAAGTTAAACAAGAAGACTTTTGAAGGCCCTTCCACTTGGGAGACTCCATTTCCTGAGATGTTAACATCTCAAGGTCTTTTATTTGGTATTATCTTAACTGATAAGATGTCCCCACCAAACTCTACCCCTCTTTGGCAAATAAATGAGGATGCTAAAAAGTGTTGTTATAGAAAAGCTAGCTTTTTAGTGTGCCCTGATATTTAATCCATTATGGATCAAATTGTGTCCCCTCAAAATGTGTCAACTTGGCTATTCTATCATTCCCAGTATTGCGTGGTTGGCCAACATTTTGTGATATGATGTAATTATCTTCCATTTGTTATAAATCCTGACCTCAATGTGTTTATGAGGTGGGATTAGATTATGTTAATGAGGATAAGGTTACATTTGTTAGGATAATTAGGAAAGATTGGGGTGTGGTGCCACACCTTTACTCAGGCCACAGGAGCTTGAAACCACTAGCTGATTCATGGGAGGTAGACAGCGCTTTCTGCTCCTGTAAAGGGTAGTCTCTGAAATGCATGGGGTAGTTCTACCCTGTGCTATTGGGTCCCTTGATGACAGTGAGCTTGGTTTAGAGTTTGTGTGGGCTATATTACCTTTTATTGTCTATGAGATATAAGAGAGAAAAATGAACAAAGAGAGAGAAAGAGACCTCAGTCCCCACACTAAAAAAGTGTGCCCAATAAAGGAGAGCTGAGACCAGAGTGTCTTTTGGACCAGAGGTCCCTGCACTTAGTCTCCTAGACCCAGGGGAAGACTGCTGCCAAGACTCCTGGTGATCTTGTAAGGAACACCAGTTCCACAGATATTGAAAGGAGACAAGGTCCTCCCCACAACTGACACACAGAGAAGCTCTTCCCCATAGAGCTGAAGAGAGAAGACATTTCCATTTGTCTAAGCCATTCATTCACTTAGGGCATTTCCGTTAGATAGCGAAGGCAGCCTCTATTTAGGAGGATGAGATTGTTTCTTAATGCATTTTAATTCTGGGGGGAAAGACCTAGCATAAAGCCTAATTTAGGAGGAGTAGCAAAACAATAAAGAAAGGGAAAAAACTGTCAAGTGGTAGCATCACAGAAAAACATGCCAGGTTTTCCAGCACTTTAGTTATTTTCTTACTATACATTTTATATTTGTTTGATTTTTTAGGAGTATGAATTAATTCTCTTACGCCACTGGGGAACTATTGAGTGAGTAGGAACTTCGTTAGTTAATGGAACTGGTATCACACAAGGCCTCCTTATCCCATTTTTGAAAACACAAATCAGCACTTAGGGGACAATAAGCTTCCATAAGCGCTAATTTAGTACACACTCTGCAGGCAGCCTTCATGAATAGTTTCTCAAGATTCCTCAGAAGCAAATCAACATCATACAAGTACAAGTAAGTAAATACCAGTGGCAAACACCACTTAAAATAGGAGATAGGTTACTAGTTTTGCCTTGTGGCGTCTTCCAAACTAATGTGGTGCTTAGCTCCAAGGGCTTTAACACGGGATGCAGGGCGAGGGTATAGGGTATAGGGGATTTCACCATTATGCTAACTAGCATGTAGCAGAGACCCAGGTATAAAATGGCCTATTAAAGAGGCAATGCTGTTTATGGGGAAAGCAGAGAGCAAGGCACCCCACTGCAGCCTCTTTCCTGATATACTCTTGTTAGTTAGATGTGGGAAAAGTGACAAGGACATCAACCAAGTAGCCACGAACTCCCTGCAGTGTAGAGATCCAGGCCACCAGGCTCTGGGAAAACACACATGTCCCTGATCTTCACGGGGGAGCTTGGGAATGATGAAATGTGTATTACCCACGAAGCTAAACTTCCTGCCTCTCGCTCTCCTTCCAGTAGCAATATAACCTTGAAGGAGACACTTCTGCCAGAATCTAACCCCTGACTTGTTAGCGAACAGGCAAGTTCTCGGGATTCACACATTCCATAGCCATAGCCATCACCAAACCAAATCAAACTCACTGCCATCCAGTCAAGAGCACAGTGAGCTACAAGTTGGGTTGCTAACCACAAAGGTCAGTAGTTTGAAACTACCAGCAGGTCAACTGGTGAAAGATTAAGCTTTCTAATCCCATCAAGCTTTAGTCTCAGAAGCCCTAAGGGGGCAGTTCTCCTCTATCCTATAGGGTTGCTGTGAGACTCTCCATGACAGACATGTTATTAGTGTACCGTGATTCGAACTTCTTTGGCACCCTGCAACTCGAAATGCCCTGAAGGCGAGGAACTTGTCTTTTCTTCTATGCATCCTCAGCACATCCACCAGCACACAGTAGGTTCTAGTCCAAACTGCCAGGGTGAAGTCATGAGGATAAAGCTGATCCTATTTATTCATGACCAGGCCAGGCAATGACTTTTTATGAATAATGGCGTCTAGGGAGAAGAGATGCCTAAGACAGTCAGGACTGGAATGGGGCTCGAGGTGGGTGGTGTTAGGGTGGGTGGAAGACAGATAAGATTTTTATCTGTGAAAACCAACACATCAGAGGCAGTGAAAAGATGGCTGGTGCAGACATTTAAAATTAGCTTCCCCTGTTGGTTCCTTAGCAACGCTCTACCAGAACATTATTGCTTTTAATGTGCACTGCTCAACGTTCACTCCTACATCAAATAGGTAAGGAATGGCGTTGTTCACAGACACTGAATGAAAAGAGAGGGCAAACACCCAACTCAAAACCCCATTTTCATTGCCCTTGTGGAGAGGAACCAATAGCCCAGATGTTCTGCGGGCCTGCTCTCCCAGGCTGACCAATAGAGGGTGCTCCCCCTTGGAGGCTTTTCCACTTTTTGACCACAGAGGGTAGGCTGCCATTCTTTTTATTTGTTGAAAGGAGGTAGATCAGTGACTTAGTTTTATGTCTGGGTCATAAAGCCCAAGAAATAGCCCTGTGAGCTAACAGTACCTCTCCTCCCCGCCCCCTTCCCACACAAAACCAAGATACCACCTCCTTGGGTAAGGCAAGGCATGTGACAAGGACACTAACTGGTAGGGAAATTCTATGAGATAAAATGTGGCCTGTTAAGGAAGGGCAAAACACACAAGGTCAAAGGGATGGGCAGACAGAAGAAGAATATTAACTCCTTTCTTCGCTATATCTGTGTTCCACGTATGGAAGGGAAAGGGGACAAGAAAAAGACACAATAAGAATTAATCCTATAAAAATTACACTAAATCTCCGTTGAAATCTGTTAAAGTATAAATGTTAAATATAAAGGGCATCAGCGTAAGTCAGAATCCTGCTCCGTAGGCCTGCTCTAGACCTTGCCTAAGTGGCTGTGCAGGCCCAGTCAAGGCAGCACCACGGCATCAATCTCGTCTGTTAACAACCCGTAACAATCACTCTTGGGTGGAAGGCATTTCCTAATGAACACTTTAACAAGGTAGCTCTCTCATTTCTAGAAACATCTTGATTATATCGGTACTAGAACTCCAAATATTCCAACCTAGAAATTCATGTTTAAAAACATCTGCTGACAAATTATTCCCAATTGGCCTTCTGTTAGCACGTGTCTAAACATGGAAAGGAAATACATCACGTGGGCATGGAAGTGAACGTTCGCCATAATTCCAATCATTCTCTGCTGCTTCTAGGTACTGGGGCTTACCTCTGGAGCTGGGGAAGGAGTTGTTGAGTTGCTCCATCACTTCCTCTAGCCCTGTGCTTGTATCCTGAGGAGGACTGAGAAGGTCTTCCTCACCTTAAGAACAAAACAAAGAATGGCTAATTACAATGAAGGAATATTAGGGATTGGATTGTGCCCCTCCCCCCAAAAATAGGTGTTGTAAATTCTCACCTCTATGTCAGGGGTTATAATCCCCGTTGGGAATGCGGGTGGGGGTGGGTGTCACTGTTATAATTAATGAGGCATGGCTAGTGTAGGGCATGTCTGAAGTTAGTCTCTTTTGAGACATAAAAGAGATTATCAGTGAAAGAAGCTCATGTGGAGGGAGCTTGATGCCAAGTCACATGGAACCAAGGACCTTCCCCAAGAGCCAGCAGAAAGTCTTCCCCCAGAGCTGGTGCCCTGATTTCGAACTTCTAGTCTCCTAACTTGTGACAGAATAAATGTGCGTGTGTTGGACTCACTCGTGGGATTTACTTCTGTTATAGCAGCACGAGATAACAAAGACAAGGAAAAAGTAGAGAAACAAGTCCATGATCACATTTTTACTACAATTAGAAATTCATTTTCACTTGCTCATAAATAACCTAAATAACAAATAAATAAAACCCCTCAAGCTGAGTAATTAATTAGAGAACATCAATTCCTTAAAGGGAAGAAGAATTCTATGTAGTAATTTATCTATGTCATTATCCTTGGAGAATAAAACTATATATTTACTTAGAAGTTACAAGATGAAATTGGCAAATCCCCATTAATATGAAACTTTTTTCTTTGTAATAAAAATGCATTATTCCAGGGAGTGCCTCAGAAAATGAAAATAGACCGTCTGGTGAGGGAAAGGAACCGACCTACCATACCCAGAAGGACGAGGAAGCAAATGAAGTGGGGGGGAAGGGAGTGGAGCACACCATGGCCCACCAAGCTCAGAGGACAATAGCCCCACTCAGAGCAGCCAAAGCACACAGAGGACCATATGGCCGGCCCCACTGTGAGATGCGACATCCTGCACTGAAGCACAGCCCTACATGGGACAGCACTGGAGACACAGTGTGGGATGTGTGACTGAGCTGACCCCACCACACCGAGGCAAAACACTAAAGGCATGCAATAGAACGGCAGGGGGAGCAGAGCAAGGAAGTTCAGAGGGAGTATCAAAAATAGACTTTGGGGCCAGGGCGTGGCACTCCATCAGACTCATCTGGAAAACACTCCTAAAGGTCAACAAACAGACCTTGAACTATTGACAGGCTTTTCTTTCTTTCTTTCTTTCCCCTTTTTTTCTTCTTTTAGATTTTGTATGTCATTGGCTTATTTATTTGTGAGTTTGTTGTTGTTGCTGCCGTCGTCGCCTTGTTTTTATGTGTCACTTTGTTTGGTGCTGTCGAGGCCATCTGCAATTTTATATGCATATTATCTCTGCAGATCTATCTAGATAAGATAGGCTGGA
>NW_022111336.1:3388069-3392520 GCF_000313985.2 Echinops telfairi
TAAATTATCAAGTGTTCATGAGGGAAGGGAGAGTGGGGAAGGAGGGGAAAAATGAGGAGCTGATACCAAGGGCTCACGTAGAAAGCAAATACTTTGAGAATGATGATGGCAACAAATGTATAAGTGTGCTTTACACAATTGATGTATGTATGGATTGTGATAAGAGTTGTATGAGCCCCCAATAAAATGATTTTTTAATGCATTATTGCACACAGGCAGCCTGTCACTTCAACACACAAGATAATAAAATGTGACATTTTGTGTTCACTCAAAGAAGGTGAGAAGTGAGTCGATATATTAAGGTATTCCCCCCCATTCTTTCTTTTGACATTTAGCCAAAAATACAAACAAAACTCAAATGCCTTCCAAGTCCAATGTCATCGGAAGAAATAAAACTTGTATGTGACCTATCTAAGTAATGAAATATTAATATTCTAACTTCCTAGTATATAGACATGGAGCATACTAAGGAGGTCTGTCCCTTTACTCTTGGTTACTTGATATTATTTAATCACAATTAGTTTGTAGAGCTTTTAACAGGGACTATTTTTTTAAAGATTTTTTGGGGGGGATGATTTGTTTATGTGAAGAAAAATGATGCTCTGGTAGTAAAAGAGTTTATAAATGGGTGGTCTTCTGCTGGAAATGAGAGCGAGTCCCCTTGCTGAGTTTGTGGATGTATAGCCCTACTGTTTCTATATGTGACAAGGAAATCCACCTGAATCAGCATTTGCAGGAAGAGGAAAATTTCATAAACGAAAACAAAAGTAATTTGAACTCTGGAGGTTACTTGAAAATGATTTTTCCTAACGTTTAATCTTCCCATGGTGAAAATAACTTCTTTGGAAGCTCTATTTTTGAAGCACATTGTCACTTCCATCTAAATCAAGACCTTGATTCAGCAAATCAATGAAGGTGAACATGCATTAGGACCTTAGGTGCACTTCTAACTTGAAAATGACCGGGAAGCTACAGCAAAACAAAACCAAAAAAAACCACACTTGTACAGTATCTTAAATACACTCACCGTTTCCTTTGGTTTCTGCCAGTTGGAGTTTCATCTAGGATTACAATCCCAACTTTATTGCTATGTTTTCATCCTTGCTTTTTATAGCACAAGTAAAAAGAATTCTAACCATTCTGTGAAAATCGTGCCCTAGTTGGCTGTAGGTTCTGCATCATATTAAATGGAGGAGCAAGAATTGGGGGTAGACAAAAATTCGGATTCTGTGAGTCTCATGGCAACCTATCCCAGGAAACATCTTGGAAACAGTAAGTGCAGGAAATAAGCACTGCAGGATTAAGGTCACAAAGTACTTCCACTACCCCTCTACATTGTCCTTCATGGATCCAGCCACCCCGCACCCCCAAGAAAATCCCAAACCTGAAAGCAAACCCAATGCCGTGAGGTAGATTCTGAGTCACGGGCAGCCGCACATATTGCACTGTCCAACTGTTTTCCATAGGGTTCTCCCTACATGGCTGTCATGTTAGGAAGTAGAGCAGCAGCACTTACTCACCCTTGCCCTGAGGAACTGTTCTACCCAAGCACACAAGAGGGGGCTTCAAAAACCCTACCATCTGTCCATTTATTTTTTTCCGAGACCTTGTTGAAATTCCTCGTCTATACATGCACACAAATATGTGCGTATTTATTTCCACACTTCAGTCTATGCTTTCAGGAAAAGGGTAGGGCACATGTGGCCCTCGGGTCTTTTGAGGCCCAGGAAATCATCAGTATCCGCTAACATCAGAAGCCTCACCAAAGAGAAGCAGTTCCAGCCAAACACCTTAGGGGTGAGGTAATGAAATGTTTGACCAGTATGGCCCTCGAATGACAAGATAAATATCCAAATGGTCCTTGGCAGAAAGAAATTTACCCAGCCAGCCTTTAGGAGGAAAATAAAAAACGAAACGCAGTATTTGAAGGGTTCCCTTTGCCTGTAGCTTTAAACTACCATGATTTGGTGAGAGTGGTCTGGTTGAAATACAGTCAAGAACAGGACTAAGTCAATAATTCTGCTCTTCTATCACTGACTGGAATTCCTGCCCAATGGGGAAGCATGAGGCATTGTTAATGGCAGCAAGTCCACTTTGGTGAGAGTATGCCTTGCAGAATAAATCACAACCAAAGAAGACACTCCCGCACATCGCTGTTAAAATCTGTGACAGTTTAATTACACCGAAGAACTCCATTGTATGGTGTTAAGATGCAGGGGCAGTTCAGCGAAATGATTGGCGTTTCTCACCCTGAATTATTTCCAGGAGCAAATTATAAAGCATAAATCTAATGATGTCAGCTAAGTTCATCTACACAGACAAACGATCATCTTCGAGTCTCAAATCGGAATGCTCAAACACAAATGCAAAATTGGCTTATTTCTTTTAATGGAGAACTTTCTTGGCAGTGATAAATGTAACCATTCATACCCAGTACTGCATAAGCAAGTCAAGTATAATCGTATTTTCTTTCCTCAGAATTCTCAAAGATTTTAAGTAAAAAATCTTTTGGTTTCAGCTAACTGTCTAGTAAGAATGAAAATCAAATTTATCACATGTATGCATGAGTAGAAAGGTGAATCAACGCACTGCAAAATGCTTGATGCCTAACACTTTGTGTCCCATTGGACTGGACACATGGAAGTGGCTCCAAAACTGAGACGCATTTTTAAACTGTCTTGTACAACACACATACACATTTAAAAACAGTAAATCTAAATTGTGTATTCACATTGTGTGAAAAAAAGTTTATATGCCAAGCACTGATCTTAGGTGCTGAAGTTATCAAAATAAACAACCCCCAAAGTCCTATCTTCATGGAACGCTCCTGGGGGCACACAGCCTAAATTAATATACAAGTAAATTATGTAGTGATGTCGGCAGGAGTTATATCCTCAGAGGAGAGAGGGCAAAGGAGGCGAGTGAGGGAGACGCTTCAGAAAGGGCAGTCTTGGAAGCTCTCTTAGACAAGGTGCAGCTGGATAAAAACTTTAAGGACCTGATGGTCTGAGTCACGCAGATTTTCTTGAGAGAAAAGCACTCAGGGCAGAGAGAAAATTTAAGCACAAAACCCTGAAAGGGAGTGTGATTATTTTGCTCCAGCAGCAGCCAGGCTGCCAGGAGAGAGTGTGGAGTGCTAGAGGGAGAGGTACATTTCCCTGCCTCAGGAGTTTGGGTGCCATAAAAAGCATATGGCCCCAGAGGATGAGAGACATGTGGAATAGGCCCCAAGGCTGGAGTTAAGCCCAGATGCGTGCCAGTGAACCTCCAGTAGACCAATAAATGCATGGTCGAGCAACATGCAACTGAGTTGTGGCTATTTGTTACAGGGCAACAGCTGACTGAGGCGTAGTAGTAGTTGTGGTTGCTAGGGCCGTCAAGTCAGTTCTGACTCACAGTGATCCACAGAAGGAAAACACTGTCCAGTCCTGTACCACCCTCTCACTTGGTGTTAATTCTGAGCCCCTTGCTGCAGCCACTGTGTCAGTCCATTTCATCGTGGGTTTTCTGACGGTAGACAGTACTGTTTAAAGTAAGGTGACCAGACGTCCTGCTTTTGGCGGGACAGTCCTGATTTTTAACAATTTTTCTCGTGCCCCGCAGTATTTTTAAAAAGTTACGATTTTTGGAAAGGATGCACGACAAGCTAGGGTATACGGTTTTCAGCTGCCATGTGGCTATTTCACCAGGATATGAGTTTTATCAATGGTGTTCCACTTTTGTCCCGCTTTACCAATGTTAAAATCTGGTCACTTTAAAAGGCACCACCATTGATGGGCTTGATAATCATCTACTGATATGTAGCTACGCCATCTCCATCAAATCAATTTGGACAGACCTCATGTGGGTCACAGTAGAACTCTGTTCCACAGGTTCTCAGTGGCTGAGTATTTGGAAATAGGTCACTAGGCCTTTCTACTGAGACATTTCTGGTTGACATGAACTATCAACATTTTGGTTAGTAGCTCTAGGCACTGAACTTATGTACCACCCAGGGACAGGCAACTCCTGAAGATTCCTGACTCTAACCCTAAAACCCCTGACCACTTGTCCTCCCTTCTCTCAATCAATCTTTTCACTTATTTAATAAGAAAATGCTGAGTCAAGCCCCAATTAGTCACACCAAGATTTGGGCCACCCCTCATTCCTACCTTGTTATCAGTTCAAATGGCATATTGCTAGCGGTGAAGGGATTTCAAACTCAGTTCATGGCTTAAATACTTGAACTTGATTCTACTCCAAGGTGATTTTTACTAGCACACATCAACATTCTTTTGGGATCATTGGCTAATCTTCTTGGCTTACCCAAAACAGGTCCAAAGGCCTCTACTCAAGTACTCCCTCAATGCAAGAACACTTTGTTCTATTAAACTGGTATTCCACATAAGCAAATGTGGGGAAGGAAGCTATGGTGCCTGGCTATCAAAAGATATAGCATCTGGGGTCTTAAA
>NW_022111336.1:3394073-3464332 GCF_000313985.2 Echinops telfairi
CAAATACTTTGAGAATGATGATGGCCAGAAATGTACAAATGTGCTTGACACAATGGATGGATGTATGGATTGTGATAAGAGTTGTATGAGCCCCTAATAAAATGATTTTTTAAAAGGGGGGCGTCCAAAGAAATGACTTAAAAATATTTTTTAAATGAATGCTTAAAAGTCAGAAATTTAATCAAAATTAAATGGGACTCTGATCGATGTCAATACAACAGACACAGCTGAAAAGAGGTGGGTGACACAATTTAAAGGGAGAAAAATGCAATGGTTTGCGATGGGCGGGATGTTCTTCTTGTTGCCTTGCTTTAAAAGTGATTTTAGCCAGGACCTCTGCAACTTACGTAGAATACACAGAAGGCTCCTTACTTCTGGTGTGGACACCTAAGCAAATGGTTTCCCCTCAAGAATGGGAGCTATGTGTGCAAAGCTTATTTTCTCTGAAGAAAGGGACCGTAAGTGAACAAATAAGCCCACTGACGTTTTCTTTTGGATCACAAATCTACACCGCCTATTATGTTGCTAACCAATTTCCAACTTGATGTCTTATTATCTTGCTACTTAGGTCTCTCCTGCTGTTCTCCAGTTTCTTCAGAAGAAAATAATCCATTGGTTTATCCAAGACCAAATAATTAGCTTCAATTACTTTTTTTTGCATTTGATTTGGGTTAGATGCTTTCAATTTTACACATGCTGGGTAAACTCCTTAATCCGCTCTGTTGTACAATGGTGATGTTGCTTCTAAGTTGGTCAGTTTTGGAAAGGTGGTGAAAAAAATACTGAAAGGGGTAGCTACATTTCCTAAGTGTGTGGATTACTCCGTATCTACAGAAGGATAGCTTGTGCGCAACTTCTAAAAGATTAATCCACTAAGCTCTCCTTGACTGGGTGGCCTGCTGTCTAGAGGGTCCTCAAATGGGATAGAAGACAAATAAGATTTACCTTCTGCCCTTAGGGAGCTTAAGTTCTAGAAGAAGAAAAAAAATCATATTTAATTTTTAAAAAGACAAATTAAAAGATAGAATGCATTATGGAGCCATATAATGAATGCATGGTTGAGCTCTAAAAGAAGCCTCATTGATTCCATATTTAAGGCAGAGAAGAACGGAAAGGAAGAATGCATATGCTTGCGCTGAAGGCCAAAGAGGACTGACAAGCACAGAGCAGTGAGAGAGCCAGAAATGTGTGGGCGAGCTGAGGGGGAATGTTTGAAGGCAATAAACATTGAGTTGGAGAAGAAGGTGGACTTTGAACGCTACACTTAAAGAGCCTGGACTTTATTCTGTACACAAACAGAAGCCATAAGAATGCTTAAAGGGGCGGTGAGGAGGAATAATCCAGGGGAATGTGAATGCTAGGAGAGGAGCTGGAAGCATCTGGAAGATGGCGTGGAAAGGGAGAGAGAGGAAAGGCGAAAGAAATCCATTAGGAGACTATTTGTATTGTTTGTTCAGGTTGGTACATGATGAGGGCTTCCACTTACACACAAGCAGCTGATTGAGCTGAAAAGAGCAAAACAGTCTGACCTTGGTGACTGTATTATTGATGCTAAGCAGATTAATAAACACAAATAAGCCCGTGCTTATTTTTCTTACTGGGTACTTTGTCCCTCTCCATAAACCCAAATGTAACCCCCTGCCAATGAGTTGAGTCTGACTCACAGCGACCCTAGAGAGGGGTTCGGAGACTGGAAATCATTATAAGTGCCGATTGCCCCAGTTTTCTCCAGGAGTGGCTGGTGGGTTTGAATCTATGACCTTGTGGTTAGCAGTCAAAAGGGCCACCAAGGCTCCAGCCTCCAATTCTCACAGCCATCAAGTTGATGCTGACTCATGTGAGTGTCTGAGTCTGCAACACAGTGGTCTTCCTCATGCCGCAACCCTTTAATACAGTTCCTCATGTTGTGGTGACCCCCCAACCATAAAATTATTTTCGTTGCTACTTCATCACTGTCTTGCTACTGATATGAATCGGGCGACCCCTGTGAAAGGGTTGTTCAACCCCAAAGGGGTCGCGACCCACAGGTTGAGAACCACTGCACCCTTTACGGGACCAAAAAGCCCCATCCTCCTCCCTTGGAGCTGCTGGTGGTTCCCAACTGCTGGCCACGCAGATTGAAGCCCAACTCGTAACCACTCCACCACCAAGGCTCCTGCCAGGGGCAGTAAATGTGAAAGGTGGGAAGGTGCTGTGGGGTTGGGAGAGAGACAGGTGCCAGCCACGCCTAGAATTTTTGACGTGTGTGTGTGGGGAGGGGGGGCGAAGCATGAAACTGTTCACGATGGATTAGAAAGCAAGCACAGGCTTAGGTGGCTTGCTGGCTAATCTGTCGCTGGTGGTGGCGCCTGGTTAAAATCGTCAAAGTGACAGGAAAGATGCGGAAACGATATCATTTAAGTTCAAATCTTCCCAAGTTCTGCCAATAATGTTCTTTTTCGCGTTTTGCATTTTTCACTCAGGATCCAATGAAGGTAGGACTAAAAACATCCCCGCCTTTGTACATATTTCCTGACACTGACAGTTCAGAGGAGGCAGGCCACCTGCTTTGGAGGACGTTCTGTCCGTGGGATTGGTCTGCTTATTTACTCACGATTGGGTTCAGATGAAGTCTTTTTTACCGAGTTATTACATAAGTGCTAGTACTATATCTGTGTTCATTTCCTGTGCATAATAATCCTATTATGATTATAGTTGGAGAATATCCCTGACCTTTAGAAAGGCTCACGGGTGAAGGGTCATTCTGTCAGACATAACCATTGAATGGGTCAGTGGAACAGAAAGCAAAACAAAGCAGATCCACACCTTATTATGTATCATATACAAGATGTACGAAGACACATTTATAGCTCTAAATGGATGGTCACATGAAGTAAGTAAATACTGTAAACTAGAAATGGCTTTAAACAAAGGGTGACTGGGTAAGGTACAGCCCAGTGACACAATGGTTAAAATCCTATGCTGCTAACAAGAAGGAACCTAGCAGCTGCTCAGTGGGGGCAAAGACCTGAAAGGTCGACTTGTGTCAAGGTCAGAGGCTTGGAAACCCTCCAGGGCAGTTCTAGTCTCTTCTGTAGAATTGCTGAGTCAGAATGGGACGCAATGGCAATCGATTTATGGGGTTTTTTTTGGGGGGGTGGGCTTAGGGTAGAAGGTGTGGAAGAAGTCATTAAATATACATTGTTGTCAGGAAGCTGTAGACTCCTGGGTGTACAACTCATGAAAGACAAAAGATGATAAGCGCCATTCAGAAATATATGTGTTTGTTGCCTGTCTCTTCTAATAGAATGTTTGCTTTATGGAGACACAGTCCGAATAAAGAAACATCTAGAACACACATGACTGGAGGAATTCTTGCGATCCTTCAGCCAGATCACAAAGCATGACTTAGGCTATATTTCGTTTAAAAAAAAGAAAAAAAACCACTGGAATTGTTATCAAGAAACCAATCCCTCTCCAGAATATAGTTCAGCAAATCTCACCCTTATTGCACCTCAAACCTTCAAAGTACAGACACACACACACAGCATCGATGTAAACACCATGTGTGTGCCTCCAGAAGACAATGGGTGTTTTAATAAAATGGAGTGGGCTTATGCAGTTGGGGGAGGGGAGAAGGAAGAAAGAAAATCACCCTTGAATTCGATCTTTTCTCTCAGAAAACGAACTTCACCACCTAGCTTTGTCCATTTTATATTGGCGAGCTGTTGCTTAGCTAAACTCAGGAATTGGAATCAAGCCCTTCTCTTCAGTTCTGTCTCTGTTCCTCGGCTCCACAAACCATCAGGACCACAGTGTGCTGTGTACTTTAATTTGGGTGCTTTAATAGGCATGCTGCCTCTTCACCAGTGTTGACAGGCCTAAATAATGAATGCTTCTAAGCACCCAGGGCTCTGAATCTCCCTGCGAAAATATGCGACTTAGTTTCACATGCTTTACTTACTTCAAAAAAAGAGCGCGAGAGTGAAAACCCTGGAGTAGAAATAACAACAGTGGCACTAAAGCTCAGTTATTTTGAGAATTCATAGATTTTTCGAAGCTATATAATATTTTTTCATATACTGCACTAGCACTGACCGTCTAAACAGCCCATTAGCTATATTCTGATCTCATGTGGAGAAAGAGAATCTGATACAGAGATTGCCCTAAATCAATGAGGTATAGGAAACCAGCCCTGGACATATCCTCTTTCTTTTCCAAAGGCTGGAAAGCTGGCTTTTCCAGGAGGTTTAACTTCTCTGGAGGATATGATGTGAATTTTGCCCACCTCTCCAAATTCTTCACAGAAAGGTATTTCTCCCCAGAACCTTTATCCACCTTGCTCAACATCTTTATGCAGTCCCATCCTTATCACGAGAGGGGGACTTATCATCCCGCCGATGAGCCGGACACCCCAGGCCTTCTCAAGCCCATAGCCTGTGCCCCTCGCCCTCAATGAGCTCCATGTACTGTCCTGACCAGCTCACCAGTTGGCTATACTTGAGTTGTAGGCATCACTTAAAAATATTTTATTTCCCAGGGAGGGGATGAATCAACCAGGGTGCAGTAGAGCACTAATGGGTCACGCAATATACCTCTGATCCCTTGAGGCCTCCTCACCCCCGCTATCATAACCCCAGTGCCGCTTCCCAATCTAGACTAGACGGGAGCATGTACATAGGTACAGGCAAGAGATAAGACTCACAACACACAGGACCCAGGAACCTGAATGGGAATAGAGATGCCAAAATGTTAAGGGGAAGCAGGGCAGAGGTGGGGAGGGAGGTGGGCACCGATTACAATGCATGGCACCTAACCACAAACATCCATCCAGGGGGAAGAACAGAAACCAGAGGGAAAGGGAGACAGCAGTTGGTGGGTGTGAGATTTGAAAATAATGAACAATCTACAATCTATCAAGGGACCAGGAGGGTTTGGGGAGGGGGGCGGAGAGAAGCGGATCCCAATGGAAAGTTACTGTCTAGAAACTAATGATGAAATATACGTACTAATATGTTGGATACAATTGATGTATGGATTGTAACAAGAGTTGTAAGAGCCCCCCCCCCAAATTATATGTGTGTATATATATATAAATAACTTCCATGATGTCCAATTTAAAATTTTTCCAGCCCGAATCTCCTACCATACAACTCACTTGCATCTTTGAACTGTACCCTTGCTTCCATGAATTCTTTTAAGCAATTTGCTGCTTTTTATTCAACTTTCATGAAAAAGTTTAAACAGAATATTAACTCCTCAACACACCATGGTACCAGGTCATTAGCCTTTTTGTGTGAGGAATCAAGTGTTCTGAGCTCGTTTCCTTCCAGTGCTTTTTCCTGTCTGTGAGGTCAAATTGCTAGGGCCAAGCATAACCAGGTTAGGACCCAGGGAAAAGGAAGGATAGATGTGGAGCTGACTCATGCTGAGCCTCAAAAAGAGAAGGGGAAATGAAGAGGCTAGAGCAGGTTTTTGTGACCTTTGTAAAACCTTCTATTGCTTCGCTAACACATCAGGAACAACCAGTGAGCAGAAAGGGCAGCCCCTTTCGTGAACAGTTTAACAATGGCGTCATTACCATTGTATGTAGAATGCCTTACTAAATTTGACCTTTTTAAAAATCATTTATGCCTCACCAATTCCTCCTGCCTTCTTGGAACTGAGTCCTAGAGATAAAACACTGCTCAAAGGTTGCTTTAAACTATGTTGACTGTTAACTCACAGAAATTCATCTCGTGTTTAGTTATGCCCTTATTCTTCTTTGGTAACAGGGCCTTCACTCACTTTAAAGATTACATGGTCTTTCACTTTATTAAAAAGACAGCAAGAGAAAACCCTGGCGTGGGAAGCAAGCTCTGTCACCGATTTCCCTTCTTTTGGCCGAACCTGATTTCTCACAAGTGGACAATGAGAGCATTTACGGTGATCTAATGAGTTGGAATTTGTTTACATTTTCCTCGCAACATCTTCAGCATTGGATTTGCCCTCCACCTCTTCCTACTCCTCGATTCCTTTACTGCTCAGCCGTATGGAGGTGTTCCCCAAGGTTCTATGTCTAAGAGCCTTTGTTATATTATTTTTCACCTTCTTCAGTTATCAATTCTAGGGCATTCACTTCAAATTTCTCTAGCTTGTCCTCTGACACCAATCGCAGGCCTGTATCTTTTTCTTTCTGCTGGGCATGAAACATCTACCAATTTTTTCAAACACAGCACACACACCAGGAAACTATCACTAGCTTCTTTTAACTCTATCCTCTCCTCTCATTTCCTTTGCTCACATAATCCAACCCTTACTCACCCAAGGCTTGAGTACACTATATTGATATAATAATCTCACAGCCATTTCTTCCTAGCCCACGACTCACTACCCTAACGCGAAGGTCCTCAGAAAGTACATATTTTAACCTTTTGAAATGCCTGATCTTTCTACCTACATAAGTTCTCCTTTGGGGCAGGCACAGATGCCAGAATACATCTTTTAAGAAAGTCCCCGGCCCCCTCCGCAGCTAGTTCTCATCTGATGTGTGACTTGCAATGGCCCCCTTCATCGACACCTACCCAAATGACTCAAACATCTCTGTTCAACATTCAGCTCATGATAGTGTAATCAGATCTTCCTCTGTAACCTGATTTTCCTCCACCTCTTGTTTGTATCTTCTCCTTTTGGTAAATTAGACTCTAAGCTGTTGCCCACCCTGAGCATGAGCTTCTCATCTTAACACCTTTGTGTTTGCAGATTCTTCTTTCAAGTCTACTTGATCCTTACTTCCATCCACCCTCTGCAGTCCTTCACAAATAACAATTTATCACAAAGTCCTCTCTGGGCTCTACCATGAATAAAACTTGAACACCGCTCTGCCTTATTTTGAATCGTTGAATGACTGGCTCTTTGATGGGTAGGATATATCACTTTTTTGGTACTCCCTAAGGCATTTATGACCTTGCTTTGTCCACAACTGGTATTAGACCCATTGTTGATGATGCGGAACTGAGAGCAAATATTTTACCATTTCCGAATCTTAAGGACATTAAAATCTAGGTGTAGCTAAGTTACTTACCCATGGACTCTGAAGTTTGACTGCCAACCACCCGAAGCAGCATAGGCTGGCTGCTGTCTGACCTCTGTAGAGAAGTAGAAGGAGAGGACACCGTTGTACCATTCACCTTGGCCTCTGCCTGGGGCTAAGGCATCCAAAAGAAAACAGAATTATTTTTCATAGTAAACACTCAAACACACACACATAAACTATGATAAGCACTCTTGACTCTACAATTTGGACCTTTCTCAATCAGAAACGAGAGTTCTAGTTCAAGAGATCAAATTCACACTAGCAGACCCTCATGAGCAACTTTTTTCCATAAGTGATTCCAATTGGTGAAACAAAACATGTTTGACAGAAACAGTACTGAAGAAATATGAAAGGGCACAATCGTTTTTCTTCCTCTCTTGCTATCCCTTGCTACGCTGCAAGCACTCTGCTAGGCACAGAGCAAAGATTCAACCCACTGATGCTGGCTGCACTTAGCACGAGGCTCGGAGTCTCCATTGGACTTTTGTTCTAGAGGGCCATGAGTTCTGAGCAAGGGGCTCGGTTAGAGAGATTGGGGCCTCACTTGTTCCAGCAGCTGTCTGAGTCTATGGAGCTGGGACTCCAGTTGTTTATTGTGATCCTCCAGGATTTGCATCCTGGCTTCCAGACGGCCTTTGTGCTGGCGCAGAAGTTTGGCCTCAGCAATGAGCTCCGCATCCCGGGGGCTTTGTGGTGAAGTGGGCATCATTTCAGGAGGGGATGGCAGTGGGGACAGGCCTTTATGTTCATGCTGCTGTTTCAGACGATCATATTCTGCTTGCAGGTTCCTGTTTGCATTGGTATCAAAGAAAAAAATGGGGGGAGGGGGAGAAAGTGACTTGAATGCCGTTTATCAGATTTCATCGAACATGGAAGATAGATGTATCTGACCACCACCAAACACAACAGCAAGCAAGAGAGAGGCACTTAATGAGTGATTTTTATGATGACATTCTCACCAATGCTAAAAGAACAAAAGAAAAGTGGAAGCATTTGCCTGGTGTGTGACGCGAGCTGCTTTTCAATGTTTTATGTTATACTACAAGCCTGGTGTTCTGATAAGTATACAGCAAAGAATTGGCTCCTTTAGTAAATACGACTCTGTCATGGAATTAAAAAGTTTATACCTCTAGCAATGTTTTCGTTTGCTTAAAATGCCATCAAACATTTTTCAAGGGAAATGTATAAGAATATGGTAAGTATATACTCATGAATCTACTACTCTGCATCAACATATTTTGGAGGAATAAAATGTAACAGCTAAAGTTGAAAGTACCCACAGGTACCCTTTTCAATGATTTACTCCCTCCTCACCAGGGTCCCCAAGGAGATAATGCCATATTGAATATCCAGTCCAACATAACCATGAATATACTACCAACATTAGGTTGAACTTAATAAAGATGCTGACACTTGACTGGTTTTACCAAAAAAAAAAAAAAAAAGGAAGGTCATTTCATGTAATTCAATCTCATAGCATTATTTTGCATGCTCTTAAACTTGACATTTAAGAACTTTATGCTTCAGTGTGTACATACTAGTCTAAGAGTTGCTTTTGCCTTCAATATTGTTTGGAGATTTATCCATGTTTATACACAACAAATAGTTCATGATGTTAAGCTCTGTAAGGTATTATTACGCTTGAATATGCCAACAACATTCTACTATGATTGGACATTTTGATTTTCACAACTTTGCACTATTATATAAAATGATGTGATGAGCTGCCTTTTTATTTGTTGCCTTGGATACCTGATTAATATATCTAGATGTGGAATTGCTGGGTCCTAGCAACATCTTCACCAGTGCTATCTGTTCCCAAATTGCTCTTCTTAGTGGTTTTTAACAATTTACTGTCACGGGTAATGTATGAGAATCAATCTGATGCGTGTATTCTACTTAGCAGTCCCCTGATTATGGGTGAGGTTAAATTTCTTTATAAGCTAATTGGCTTTTCTTAATACTTTTGCCCAGTTCCCCAATGGACTGTCCTTTTTCTGATTACATTGAAAGTCATGGTTATATCCTAGATACTTGTTCTTTGCCAGTTATTCGGTGGTAAATATTAACTTCTATTCTTACTGCATGTCATCCTTAACTTTGTGGTAGTGTGTTGTATTGAAATTTTACATTTCAGTGCAATCTTTCACATTTTCATGAAATTATATCTTGTTTAAGGGAAATCATCCATATGCCTACATTTTAGTGGTTCAAATCCTATTTTTAACATTTAGAGCTTGGATGCACTCAGAATCTATTTTTGTGCTTGGTGTGAAGGTAGTAACTAATTGTACATCCCTTCCCCATAGATAGCAGAGTCCTGGTGGTTTAGTGGTTACACGTTAGGCTGTAATCTGCATGGTTGCTAGTTTGAAACCACCAGCAGCTCCGCAGGACAAAGACTGGACTTTCTACTCCCATAAACAGTTACAGTCTTGGAAACCCACTTGGGGGGTCGGGGAGGGCAGGGATGCAGGGAGTCTCTGTGAGTCAGCACCATTTAAATATTTTGTCTACTTAATCTGTTTAGTGTATATTTCTAATTTAATGGCATTTTAGTCAGAGAACATCTGTAAAATATTGATACGTAGAGAAATTGTTCAATATTTCTTTTTGCAACTAGTTCATAGTCACTTTCTGTCAATGTACACAAATACTTGAGAAAAATGAGTTTGTACTAATTTGAAAGGCGAAGGCTCTAAAGACATACTTAGATTGTGCTAGTTAATTTTTTCCTCAAACTGCCCATTGCCTTGTTAATTTTTTCCTTTGAAGCTATCAATTTTGGTTAGAGGAGTGTTAAAATAGAATTATGGATTTGAAAGTTTCTCCTTTTAACTGTCTTACTTTGCTTGATATTATAGTTTGGACCTATGTCGTTAGATTCATTGGTGGAATGCAATTGCTCTTGATAGGTTCTTTTATAATGCAGCACGCCATTTTCTTTTTTAAAATGTCTTACTCCCATGAATTTTCTTTTGCTGAAATATTTATATGAGACTCCACTTTCACTGGATTCCATGTGTTGGTGTCAAAAGGAACAGAAACAGTCGTAGTGCATATAACAGGGCCAAATGCTGCGAGATTTTCTAGGACGACAATTTCAGTCCAGGACAGTTACAATACTTGATACTCAGTTACTGATGAAAACTCTTTACACCTTTTCTTCCATTTATGAGAAAAACCCAAATAAAGCAACGCATTTCTTTTGTTCACAAACTATATTTCATCAGATAAGAGAATTTCCTACTCAGGAATGTGAGTGATTTCTATCTATGAAAGAAGAGTTTCCCTTTGTCCAGAATAATGAAGTAAATAAGATAAACTCGTGACCACATTTCCTATTAGGAAAAAAGCTTCTCTTGTTCCACCCCTGAAAAAAATTGTGTTCAGTGGGTGATATGTCTTCCAAAATGGTCAGTTCTCATCCACTGGCTCTCCCCCTTGAAGCAGAAATCCAAGCAAGATCTACTCTGGTTTTTGTAACTCTACCTTACACCTAACTTTGACAAGCTTTCTAGGAAGGTGTTTAAAGTAATGCAGGAAATTAATGTATGATTCTTTTTACCTACAGGGATGGAATCGTCCCTTATCTGTACTGAATGGAATTTCCTCCCTGTATTGATAACAGTTGGACCTGGTATCAATCTTCAAGGATAATTGTATGTGCAGTTTGTTTCCTTATCAATTTGCTCTGACAAAGCAGTGATTGGAAGATATTTAGCAAAGTAAGTTTACCCTCAACCAGACTGTGCACACCAGTCTTCCTTGTGTGGAGCTATGTCATCCCCTGTAATTCAATACAATTTCTGCCCACTTAACCGGCAATCAGCTACATTTCTGTGAAGATGATACCGCATTGAGAATTCACAAAGTTTCCTTTGATAAGAAATACCTCCTAGTTTCGCCTTGTCAGAGATCAGACTCACTACCATCGAGGGGATTCCGATTCACATAAGCTAAAAGCAATGTTCCAAAGACCCCGTGCTTTCATTTAGAGGTCACAGCCAAGATGTGTCCTTCCACCAGATTGGGTCATCCTTGATGGTCCCTTTGAAATCATGGCTTTTGGACATGGACTTTAGGAGAGTACAACTGGGAAGCAATTACTTACTGTCTTCCCAAAGGTTTATCCTAAATGTCCTGAGAGGAAACTCGTCACTGTCTACTCTCTACTCAGCAAGCCTATTCTGACTCATCGCAACCCTACGGGATGGGTAACACCGGCCCTGTGGGTTTCCAAGACTAACTCTTTATGGGAATAGAAAGCCATGTCCTTCTCCCGAGGAGCGGCTAGCGGTTTCAAACTGCTAGCCTTGAAGTTAGCAGCCCTAGCATGATCTATTTGGGTACTTTGATCTTTTGGGTTGAGTTCTCCAAAACAGTATGTTCAACACCTTCAATTTCTATTTTTGTGTTTTGTAGTGCAAAACAGAAAAGGTTCATTTTGATGAGCCAAGACTTCTCAAAGCTCAGCTGTAAAGAATAACAATTGCTGTGTTGGCCTTTCTTGCTTCCCAGATATTTGAGATTTCTCTTGGGAAATCATTTAAAAATTTTTATTTTATAGGATCATAGCCTTCAAGTCTGGAAGATTCTCAGCAATTATACTATTATTTGTCTGCCATTCCCTCCCATTCTCTACCTCTAAAACCCTCATGAAGTATATTTTAGAAACTTTATGGTCAATTTTCCTCCTTTCTTAAATTGAGCATTTAGATTTCTTACCCTTTTCTCTTAGTGCTGTGTCTGTAAGCGCTCCTCATCATTGTTGAATGTCCTTCCCTTCTCTAATAAGGGCCAGTCTGGAGTTCATCTTGCCAAGTTGAAATTTTAATAACTACAGTGTTCAGATCTAAGGATGGATTTTTTTCCATATCCATCTGCTCCTTTACCATTTCAGTCTGTTAGTGTTTTAGAATTTAGTTATTCATGTCTTTGAGCATCATAAATATACTTTAAAACAATCTTCATTGTAGTATCCTCATTTTCTTTTCACTCATACTTCATTCATCTTTTGATTGCTAACATTTGAGGGGCTATCTTTCTTCTTTAAGATGTTTGAATTTGATTTAAAAACACATTTTGAAAAGAACATGTGTGCATTGTCTACTATATTTTTGTGAGTGTTTTCTTTGTATTTGTCTCGACTTATGAATTCATTTCTCTCTGTCCAGTGGCTTTGTGGGTGTTCCTATTTACCACTCAGGTAGCTGCGGTGGTGGTGTTACGTACTCTCCAGTGAATTTGGACTCATAGTGATCCCATGTACAACAGAACGAAATCACTGCTCAATTGTGCACCATCCTTACAATTGTTAGGTGGGAGTCACTTTTTCAATGGATCTTTTCAGGGTGGTTTCCAGCTAGATCTGATATTGCTACTGTGCAGTTCGTTCACTGAAGACATGGAGATATTTTATCACCAGGCAGTAGGAAGGCAAAGCCTGTTCCTGGGTTCAAGGCTGAGATCAATGGATGCTCCTTTTCCACATGCACTCCTCACCCTCGAGCTCTGTCAGTTAGGTTCAAGAATGGGTATAAACTATAGCCTCTTGTAGCAGTTAGGGTAGTTCTTTGAATTTTTCTTTCAAAGATGTGCTTCTCCGGGTGAGTATATCATAATAGTAGATTTTTGTGAAGATGTTATTTAGGTTTTTTTCCCAGAAATGGTCAGCAAGGTCACCACTGTCTCAAGGTGAGTAGTTTTAATGCTTAACTCTCAAGTTCACAAGTTGGTCATTTTAACTGTCAGTTGTCAATTTGATATGGACTGGTATATATTTTACGTTTCTGAAAGTTATGTGTGTACATCTCACCCTATTGCTTCTGTAATTGTTAGAAGGTAGTCACGGAATCATTTCAACACAGATATGTCAGTGATCAGATGATGGCTCCATGGAGAATCAGTTTACATTCTTGATTATCTTGTAAATTACATTTCTCTGGTAGCTCCCTAAAGAACATTCATTAAAATTCATTGCACAAGGCTACTGTCACTATCATTCCTCCCCACAGCCACTCATCTTATAAGCCTTCCATCTAAGATCCATCTCTTATTCTCTACAGTTGAAACATCTGTCTGTTCTGCAACTACGTAGATAGGATTAACTTTATGTCATCGTGTATATAAATTTGGTTTTCCAGATACAAATTCCTTTCTAAAAATGTTTTCCAACCAACACACATGAGCTGTGGGTCAAGCTGGCAAGCCTTGATGCCTGAAGCCCACCACTGAAAACATGAAAGCAACTTGGGCCCCGAACAATAATTTATGATAAAGAACATTACTGTGATCATTGTATACGTTCTAATTTACAGAGGTCAAGCGATTTTAAGGTATATAACCTACACTTTAAAAGGAATGACATAGTAGTATAAGGGGAATTCTGAAATAAAAAACTAAAGGTCACTTCCCAGTGACCAATGCCTTCTTCACACAGGTTTATATAGTAAAAGTGACACCAAGGCACCTGCACAGATATAAGGTCTATTACATATAGTGAGGCCTGTATCAAAGGTGTGCATCTAAAAAGAACAGGCCTGCAGAAATCCAAATGTACCCTCCTGACATATTAAAAGCAGCTACATCTGATTCACCCATAGAGAGTCAGCCTAACAGTCAAGCCTATAGAACTCTTCTGGCCAGCATACATCTAGCAAAATGAGCCATTTCTGCTTAAAACACACACACACACACACACACACACACACATATATAAACTCTGCAAGCATGATTAAAAAATAGAAATTGCACAGAATCTTTTTAATTGCACTAAATATATTTAAAGCTATGTGGTAAATTGTTATCAAACAAATTGTCAAAAGTACCTCTACATTCGGTGGTAAAAGATATTAGTGTATCCTGGCATTAACAGTTTGGATTACGGAGAAACTCACTGGGTGGAAAGTAAGAGAATGCATATTTTACATCTGCCTTAAGCAAAACAGTGAGAGAAAAAAACAACTATAGGACCTTCCTCATTTCACTCCCTCTCCTGCTCGGATTTCTCGTCTTTTTCTCTTGGCATGCTTTCTCATTCAAGCGATCAGTGTTCTTAATTCCAACTGTGCCTACTGAAATTGTTCAGCATTCACCATTTGCATCTTTAACCTTCACTGGACTTTTACAGTACTGTGTCACTTCTTTCAGCAATTTCTACATTTGAAAAGCGTTATCTTAACTTTTTATATTTTTAAAGGTTTGTTGGATCAGGAGAAAGGTTGAATATTTGATTTAACAACAACACACCCTCCCGCAAGCCCCCCTCCCCCAAACCAATACACTGTCTTTTTCTGCTGCCTTTAGGAGTCCTGGTGGTGTAGTGGTTATGTGCTGGGCACATGGTTGGCAGTTTGAAATCACCAGCAGCTCCGTGAGAGAAAGACTGGGCTTTTTAGCCTGTAACAGTTACAGTCTCGGAAACCCACAGGGAGTTGCTAGCACTGACTCGATGACAGTGAGTTTGGTTTGTTTTTTTGCCTACCCATGGCTGAGAAGGGTTTGAAAGCACAGTTTGGGAATCAGAAAGTCCTTGATTCATGCCTTGGCTTTGTCACTTGCTGAGGCTGGATAACTTACTTCAAGCACTAATACCATTTTGAATATTAATGCAATAGTCTATATCATATGCATAAAACTGTCTTAGAACCATGTGCAGCCTATAGTAAGTGTTCAATAATTTCTGGTTATTGTTATTATTTTTACTTCTTCCTCCCTGTATTCTGTATTTTATAGACTTGAAAGCTTAGGGGATGCTAAAAACTTTCCATCAAAAGAAAACACTTTGATTATCTGAAGTGAAAGCAATATATGAAAACTTACTGAGTTTGACAGAAAACAGAGTGCTTAGAAAACTCATTCATCACTTAATACTTACTCTCTTCATATATAATCGAGTTTTAGGCCCCCCAAAAGATTATATCAACCCCAGAATTTGAGAATAAATGTATATAGTCCACTATCTGTGATATAATGAAGTTTATTATAAGTCAGCATCTGGACAGAGTGAAAGCACTAAGGTAAAATTAATAGGATGATAATTCCTTAGGTTTTCTTAAATTTGCCAGGCATGTGACAAAACTGTCAAATTATGTCCATAATTATGTCCATAATTTACGGCTCCAATTATGATGTTTGGATCAAGTCTACAGGGGTAATGTATCTAGATGTGCCCAGTTTTCTGGATATGGAATTGATATATCAACTAATATGTTGCTTGACTTTTAAGAGACAGATCCAGAAAATACTAATTGGCTTTCGTTTATCTTTAATGATTGAGATATTTTCACACATTCTTAATCAAGAACTAACAAATTAATATCTACAGAATAAATATATTATTCAAAAGTTAAACACCCGAAGAGATGAGTTCATGAAAATTCTAACCACTATAAATGGAAACAAAGCAGATAGAAAAAAATCCAAGACAAAATGGCAGTGAATAGTTTTTATCATTTTAAAGGGAAATGAAGATTAGAGGGGTTTTAGAAGTAGAAGAATTTTGTCACCAGTGATAGAGTTGTTGAAGAAATGCGTTTCAATTTTTAGATAAATACAGCAAAATATAAAACAACATTTGCTTAGGACAAAAGATATAATAGTCCCCAAGAGAAACACAATTCTATGATTTTTGTGACCTATCTTGTGTCCCTCATATGCAGTTAGAATTTGCTTTGAATTCTCCAAATAAATTAATCTTGATGGCCTATTTTTCACTTCCTGATATGCACTGCTTGTCCTATCTGATCCTATATTGTCTTCTATTACAATGACTGAAATGACAAAATTATTTCTTTAACATATGCTCCAGTACTTGTACATGGACTTTCCTAGCAACATTACTGATAATAGCCAACAAGTGAAAATAACCCAATGCCCATCAACTGACAGAAAGATAAACTAATTGCAATCTATTCAAATAAAGAATATCACCCAATCATAAAAATGAACAAAATTCTGCTACATGCTACAATTTAGATAAACCTAAAAAGATCATGCCAAGTTAAAGAAGCTAGACACAAAATGTTACATGTTGTCTGCTTCCATTTATATAAATCATACAGAATCGGCAAGTCAATAAAGACAGAAAGTAGATTAGTGGTTGTCTAGGGTTTGGAGATGAGAGAAGAAATAGGGAGTAACTGTTAATGGGTTCGGGGTTTCTTTAAGGGGGTGATGAAAATGTTCTAAAATGGATTGTGATGATTGTACAATTCTCTGAGTACATTGATAAACACTGAATTGTATACCTTAAATGGATGCATTGGATAGTATACAAATTATGTCAATAAAACTGTTATAAAAATAATTCCCAGAGTATTTCTGACAGTACAAAAAAATATTTCCCCAGTGAAGACAATAATCTTCTAATATTCTCACTTACTCTAGAAGAATCAAGCTTTAGTCCATGCATATTAAAGAAAAAAAAGTATGTACATGTCTGTAGCACTATTTATGTAGACACTTCCAAATTTTCAGATGAGAAGTTTTGTTTTGTTTTAGGTCAAAAATAAGCCCAAGTCTGGAGTAACCTAAATAACGAATGTTTTCAGTCTAATGGAAAATGATACCATCCTTTAATAGATAAATTAAGGGATTGAGGAAAAGAATAATATAATAAGAAATGAGAAAAACATGAAAGTGTTGAAAATCAACCCCAAAACATCCATCAGGAAGCAAGGGGAAGTTTAAAGGGTATTCATTCATTCATTTATTCAGCACATATTTATGCATCTAAAATTATGGAGATAAGATGTGGAAAACACTACTCCCCTCACACACCAAGGCCCATTTCTGACTGGGCTGATGCCCAATTTCTGTGAAGTAGACAGGGAGCTTTTTGGTCCTCTCTTCCTGGGCTGACCGTATGCTCTCCTCAGGCTTCATCTTCTCTGAAACCAAGACTACTACAAAGGCCATTACTTCTTAATATGAACTTCTTTTTCTAAACTCCAGACTTGCCTTTCCAATAGTCTCCTAAATGTCTATTAGCCACGGGCTCTGTGAACTGGAATTTGCTAAGGGCCAACCTACATGACATAAACATATTCATCATTTTCATTCTCTCTAAAATTTCAGAACCAGAAAAGGAGTCAGCTTCATTATGTAGCATTACATGGGATCATATAGTAGTTGCCTGTCTTGTGAAGGTACATCTAATCTTACCTGAAGATGGATGTTACACCTGTTATACCAGTACTCCTGTTATAAGATCAAGAAATAGCTTTCCATATGTTGATAATTCACTTTTTAAAAATCACAATCCAGGAGTGGTCTCAAGGAACAATTAGCCTTTGCATCTAACTACTTTGAAAGATTTAACATTAATTGTGATAGAGTAAAAATGGCTACCTTTAGTAAACATCTTTCACAATTTTACTGGATAATTAAGAACTGCACATAGAAAGTTAATTTGGCCAAATTGTTGATGTAACTTTCTGTTAGTGGCTTGACTGGAAAGACTTTCCCATTGTCATGGGAGAAAATTTAATGCCCACCTCTGGATTTTCCACACCAAATCAGTGTGGCTTCTGGGACTTCTAGAGCAATTGCTTAACTAGATGAGTGGTTCTCAACCTTCCTGGTGCCGCGATCCTTAATACAGTTCCTCATGTTGTGGTGACCCATATGTGGGCATATATGCATGTTGGCGGACCCGCCTGGAGATGGATAGAGGAGCAGTGTCTCAGTTCCTAAGACCATCAGAACTATAGTCATAGGGGACCCCTGTGAAAGGGTCGTTTGACCCCCAGAGCAGTCGCGACCCACAGGTTGAGAACCGCTGTACTAGCTCAACTCAAAAGTTACTTTGTAATAAAAATCTAGACTTCATTTGCAAGCACCTTGTGAAACTTAAGGTTTATTGTGTCAACCTGGCCAATGAACACATGTGGGATTAATTGAAGGGCGGAGAGAAAAATGGCTCGGTGAGCCTGGCCTTTCTGGTCTTTTGCTCTCTGATGGTTGGACCCGGGTACAGCTGCCTCAGCGAGCTCCCTGCTTCAGCTGGCAAGGCTCACTTCCTGTGTGACATCCCTGAGAAGAAGCCACATGGATCTACCCTGATACAACCCTGGGTGCTGGAGACTCCTGCCAGCGCTGAGCTGCTTACATGCTCACTGATTCGGCTTTCCTACTGCAGTCAGCATCAATGCGTGTGTTTTGTGAGTTTGAGGAGGGCTTTGTAGATCGGTGTTGGACATAGGGGCTAATGTCGAACTTATGGGCTTGGATTGGACTGGGTTGGGATGATTTCTTAATGTACACTTATCCTTTATTTAAAACTCTCTCTTATAAAATGTGAGTGTCTATGAATTTTGTTTCTCTAGTCTATCCAGAATAACACACACCTCTTCTAGCTACTTTTTCTATTGCCTCCCAAAAGACAATGGTTAGACTTGTTAACCATTGTATTAGAAAGTCAGCCTACTTGCCTTTTGTTCAAAGTTTTTCAACCTAATATAAGTCAGAATAACAGAAGGACAATCTTCAGACTCTCAGCAAGGTTAATCTTAAATTGGAGTCTCTCTTGCTGTCACTGTTCTAATTAGAAAAACCAAAACAACTGTTAGAATGTCTTAGGGACATGCTATCTATCCTCTCTTTCAGGTGTCCTGAATTTTTTAAATCTGGATTGTTCTCCTTGAAAGGTATCATGAATGAACAGTAGTACAATCTTGAATTTTCTTTACTAAATTCTCTCCATAGAACACTACAAATGGGCTTGAGATCCTCTAAACATGAGCAACATACTGCAAAATACATTTTGGGCAACATTGACTTTTATCCTCAGAGAATATCTTTGTGGTTTATCTCATTAAGTTTTCCACAATTATCAAAGGTCAGTAAAAATAGCCACATATATTATTTGGTCTTTGTTTTTCCCCCCGTTTGTTTAATGTTGATAAGAACACTACTCAATGGATCACATCAAATGTGACTGTAGTTTAGAGTTTGAATGCAGGCCCCATTTCAGACTGGCCAGTTATAGCCAGTGTGCCTTCACGGTCTGTAGCACAGTTCTCAGTCAGGAAACAAACAGCCTTTCCATCATAGGGTTGTTAATAAGGATCAGAAAAGCTCCTACATGTAACGGGGTGTAATTCTTGTCCATAGAACACACTCAAATGATAGTTTGTTTGTTTTTTTTTAAATTATTGTTTTTGCTGCTGTTATTATACAGTGCCAGAAAAACTGTAGCCCTTCCTTAGGTAATTTTGCATGTTTTTCTCATCCCACATGAAAAGGGTTATTATGTTTACCTTTGCCCCTTGGCTGTAAGGAAGCTTGAATAAATTTGAAGCTCAATCATATCAACTATGCTAATCTCTAAAATGTGAACTGATTTACTATTTATACAGTGAGAATCTTACTGCTATGATTCCCCCGTGGCCACCCAAATCCTAGTTGGAAGTGAACAGATATAAAACCAATTGAAGAAAACACTAATACCCACATGTCTTTGAGGATACAGAATTCAATAAAGTTCAATAGTTTTTTCTTTGCATTTGCTATTTCCAATTAGTTGGTTTTTTCTGGGTATGTACATTATGTTGGCTTTGTTTATTTCTTAAACCATCATTTCCCAGTTCTCCAATTCAAATATTTCTCACACACACCCCCCCCAGCAGCTCCCCTCTTCCTTCTCCTCGGGCCACATTCATCCAGTGACCTTCCAGTTTCCATCCTTTTCTTACTCCTCTGCAACAGACTTCCTTGAGACCCTAAAGGGACTCTCACTGTAGGAATCCACTATCTGACTACCAATCGCCACGGCATCACACTTAGTGATTTTTCTCAACCTTTTCCTGCTTGAAAAGCTTGCATTGTTCAACTGTTTATAGGAGTGTTTTCCCAAGTGGGTCATACCACCCTCCTGGGGTGCTGAAATGACCTAGACAGAGCTGTAGAAGCATCTTTCAATTGGATTATGGGTATAATACAAAAGTTTTTAATTGCCAGAGGGTGCTAAGATTTTTCTTCCCTGAAAAAGTGGTGGTAGGCCAAATAAGTTTAGGACCCTGTGGGCTAGAGGAGAAAGCCCAAACTCCATAGTAGGATATATAAATCCTTTCAAAGTGTGGTTTCCATCTACCATTCCAGTCCCTACTCATATTCCCCTCATTCCACAATCTGGGTCCCACACCTTAACTCAGTTCTCCATCAGTCTGGCAAACTTCCTCTCAATCTGCAAAATGATTCAATCTTCAACCTTCAGCTCCCTTCGTGAGGGTCTCTCCAATTTCTCAGCATTTATTGTAATTAGCTATCATTCTGCCTAATTAACTGTAATCAGTGGTTTATATTTTAATGTCATTTATTGAATTGTGAGCTCCATGCTGACAAGAACCAATTTTATTCATCTTCATAGTCCCCATCCTGATAGCTTTAAAAACGCATGAAACATTCAGTAACTGTCTGCTCAATGTAATGGAATTACATCCTTAGGCCTGGAATATAACTGAAGACACTGATGACCACGATCAATTCTACTGGTCAAATAATGGAATACCCAAAGGGGCCCAGGGTATCCATAGAAGACGTAAAAAGGGAAATGGAATGGATTCTAAGAACGCCAGCCTTTCTCTAGCTGTATTTGGAAGATTTGAATAGTCTGTTGACCTGAAGGTGCTTGAATTTTTCTGTGGAATGAAAGAAACAATCCTTACAACTGTCCCATTTCCCATGCGGAAATACTAAGTACGCCAGACAAAAATGGGAATTTTCTTTTGATTTCCAAGATTTCTGATTCTAAGATACATGGGGCCTTAGGATGGAGTGGCAACCCTAATCTCTCAAACTCATATACTCCCCATTTGAATAGATTTAATTACTTGTGGTTGTCTCGTGCTGTTCTGTAAAAGGTTTAATACAATGTGAATACATTTCCCATAACAAGGCAGTTAAAAAGAGAGGTCATCAGGATACAGAGAGAAAGAAATTGTTTTTCTGAATGATCCATCCATTCCTGTGAATTGGATAGCACGAATCCGTTCTTTCAGACACAATTAATGGTGAGCAAACCGTAGAAGATGTAGTTAACTGGGTTTATCAGTTAGAAATGAAGCTTTTGAAGCATGATGACTTCCCCAACCCATGTGCCTGTCCTCCCTGCCTGCGTAGAGATAAGGCAGTGGACCTAACTCTCCAAACAGCTTTGAATGGTGGAGTACTTACCCTTCAGCTTCCCGTCCTTGCTATAAAATGTCTTGGCTGTGTGACTATGTGGGCGAACTATTTCCCAGGAGAAAAAGAAGGAAAAAAAGAAAAGGCTCTGCAGCTCTTTGTGTTAAGGTCCATGTTGCTAAGTGAGACGAAGGCTAGTTTCATTATATCGTTCATGTCATAATCTTTTATATAAAAAATAAAATCAACCCCCCCAAAAAAACCAAACAAACATAGAGAACAGCTGTAGGTAGGATTGGTGTCTATTAAATTCCAAGATGTCTACTGGACATTTGAGAATTCATTCCAGCATCCTCCCTAGAAGCACCTTTTTAAGTTTCCACCTACCACATCATCACTGCCTTGAGGGCCACACCTCCGATGCTCTTGACCCGTCTCCCTCCCACCTCTCTGAGAAAGGCTCAGTCATTCCTGTGCTCCTTCCTCACCTCTTCAGGCATATTCCTCTTGCACATGGAAAATTATTATGGGAGTGTGAACATTACACAACTACTTCCACGCCCCACACATGTATTTGCGACCATTCTCACATGTGGAGAAGATATTGGGAAGGACACATTAGAAACCAGCCATGGTCCTTGCCTTGGAGCAGGGAACTCACAACCTGGAGACATAGCTAAGGGAGACTCGCTTTTGTCTTTATACCGTTTGGAACCCTTTGGATTCTCTCCAATTTGTGTGCATTGCCTATTTAAAAATTAAAAAAATCATTAAAATACTTCAGGTTCACATTTTTCAGAGTTGTATCAAGCTCAGTACTCTCCTGCTACACACTTCCAGTATAGAATTACTCTCACAATTTCAACTACCACCTGTGAACTATGGGCTCCCAAACCTTTTACCTGTGGTCCACACCTCTCCTACAAGCTTTAAAGTTTTATTTCTCATCAACTTCCCATCAGATATTTACAACTGGGTATCTCCGTAGGACCTCCTATTCCACCTTTCCTTTGTCTCATTTGTGGTCTTGAAACTTAACCAAACCAAACCAAATCTTTTGCCATTGAATGAATCCTGACTTATGGTGACACCACACCAAAAAAACAAAACAAAACCTGAATTCACTTCCATGGAGTCAATGCTCACTCTTAATACGCCAGCCCCTGTGGGTTTCTGAGACTGTAACTGTTTACGGGAGTTGAAAGCCCAGTCTTTCTCCTGTGGTGTTGCTGGTGGTTTCAAACTGCCAACTATGTGTATCACAACCCAACTTGTAACCACTAGGCCATCAGGAAGTCGAATCAATCCTGACCTAGGCAACACTATAGGACAACAGAATTGTCCCATCAGGTTTTCAAGGCTCTAACCTTTAAGGAAACAGACTGCCTGCCACATTGTTCTCTACTGTCGATCTGTGAAGAACTCCCCACTGTTGAATTCAAGGAGGGAGGGGCCAACTGCTGCCCCTCCTCATTGGTCAGTCCCAGCTGCAAACCATCATCTTTGTGGTGCATCCAACCAGACTTAGGAATCATCCCTTCACTCCTCACAACCACCCCCATCCCTCAAATTAAACAGCTCTACCCCTCCCTTGAACTCTTTACTACTTAAACCCACTCACTCTCCTTAGTTCTATTTCTTTCCTTCAGACCCTAATCCTTTTCTTCCTGCATTTCAGCACTACCTCCTAATCAGAGTTGCTTCTTCCAATATTGTTCTCTACACACACATCAACCTCCAGAGAGCATCACCCCGGGCTTAAACGCTAGGGGAGGAAGAATAAAGCCCTCAGTATGGCACCAAGCCCTTTACAACCTGGGCTTTGATGACCTGCCCAGCCTCATTACCTTCCATCTTCACCTTGTCCTAAAAGTAACACAACTGAATGCCGTTTCCCACACAGAGATGTTCTTCACCCTGACACCTTGGGTTCTGTTCCTTCCAATGTGCACACAGACCACACCTGACCCTTCAGCTTCCTTTCTTCTTGGTTATCTTCTTATCATCAACTGAAGACTCACACAGAGGTCTAATATACAGCCTCTCCTGAGGCCTTGGAGATCAATAAATGTTAAGTCAGAGCCTGAAGTCATTTACAAGGTAAAGCAACAGGTTTGAGTTTTCCAGCTAGTTTAATGTAATGGCAAAAGTAATCAATCTACAACAATTCTGAGCATAGCATCCAACTTGCATAATAATTGGATGAATAAAAAGGAACAGCTCAAATTTAAGCTGCCTGATGTCGGGTAAAGTGACATCTTTGTGTGACCCAAGCCATGGTCTTTTCGCTTGCCTCCTATGCACATGAAAGCTTGGCAGTGACCACAGAAGGCCGGCTGAAGGAGAACTGATGCCTTCATAGTGCTGTGATGACTATCACAAGTGCCACAGACGGCATGAGGAATACACAGGGATGACTTGAAAGAAGGACCCCTACAATGTTCTTTAGAAGTGAGGATAGCGAGACTTCATTCCAAGAGTTTGGGGACATGTTATCCGGAAATCCCAGTCCTTGGGAAAGGATATCATGCTTGCTAGAGTAGAGAGGCAGTGAAAGATAAGAAGCGCCTGAAGGATAGGGATGGCTGAAACAAAACCACGAGTTTGCGGATGGTACACGACCCAGCAGTAGTTTGCTCGGTTGTATACAGGGTCGCTATGAATGGGAACCAACTCAATGACACCGAACAACAATGTCTAGTAGCCCAAGAAGACATACATGCAAGGCATTGAGGAGGTTCTGAAAATCCACAGTGCTGCTTGCTGCCATTACAGCTTTAGAATGCACAGTCAATCAGCTTACCATTCACTCTCCTTTTAGACATAGGTACAATTTCATAATGGCTAATTTTTCATTACCAAGACCATACCTTGAATTTCAGGGTAAGTCTTAGTTCAGTTAGGCAGTGAAAAGAATATGTTGAGCTTTGAACACTAATGATACGTCAGGAGATAGCTGATTCACCTTGAATCTCTGTGTAAGTTTGCAATGATGAGTAATTCCAAAGGGGAAAGTCCCAACATCCACCTCGGCTTCCACTAAATAAAGGTGGATCTAAATGAGTACCTTGATAAGATTCAGAATTAAAACATTAAAGATTACGCACCTCACTAACGTTACTATTTGCTCAAACGTATGAGAGATACTTTTAGAGAGTAAGTCATCGAATGATTATGACAAAGGCTTTGGATATATTTTGGGTGATGCAAATAGACTAAAATTCTATGTAAACACTTACATAGAAAAACACTTAGCTGTTCTGTGGTCCAAGGCAGAGTTCCTATTGTGAGTCAGAAATTTTGGATTTGCATTTGGTTCTGCCACTGGTTGACTGAAAAATCAGGGACAAGCCATTTGAACCTTTCCGAGGCTGAACCTTTCCTCATATAAAGAAAGGAAAAATACTCTGTCTTAGGGATTCCAAACCTGTTACCACCGAATCCATTCCAACCATAGTGATACAATAGGAAAGCGTAGAACTGCCCCACAGGATTTTCAGGGCTGCAATATTTACAGAGCCGATGATGGGTTTGAACAACTGACCTTCAGTTAGCAGCTAAGCGCTTCCCCCAAACAGTATTGGAAACACATACTAAATACCCAACAGTCACCATTAAACCCACTGCTCGTGAGTGAATTACAATTCATAATGATCCCATATGACAAAATAGAACTACCTCCTAAGGCTTTTAAGCTGTAGTCTTTTCCTGCCGCAGAGCTCCAGGTGGGTCCCTACCCTGGCGTTTGGTTAGCAGATGAGTACTTAGCCATTGCACTACCAGGACTCCTTTGAGGAATATTAAATGACCTATAGTACATCACCCAAGTGCTCTGAACATGGCAAAATGATATAAAAAGACGACACAATGAAAACACTCACACACTACTGAAACATTTACTCCCAAATAATATCAAATTCTATTGATGATGTCATTCCAATGTTTTCTTCCTCGTTAACTTTATTTCTCCTAATAATGAAAGTTGAACATAAATGGCTACTTAGA
Organism: Echinops telfairi; assembly: GCF_000313985.2. Lineage (NCBI taxonomy): Eukaryota > Metazoa > Chordata > Mammalia > Afrosoricida > Tenrecidae > Echinops > Echinops telfairi. The sequence continues at coordinate 3,419,260 of NW_022111336.1, forward strand.
CAAAGTGAGTGCAGTCGTTTTATCAACCGGAATCTTCACTGTCGAACAGTGTTACATAGAAGACCAGAGATGGAGTTTTTATTAGAACCAACAGAACATTCAACATTCCTTCCCTCCTGGATGGTACTCAGGTGGTATCTTTCCTGTACTGTATTCTTAACTTAGGTCTTTACTAAACGTGTTCTGAGTATTCACAAAATTCACACTGTGACAGGTTACTATAGGGGACGTGAAGATGATTCAGATACAGTGTTCTCACCACTCAGTGAGAGGTCCTGACCAATGAAAAGGCCAACTACCGTGGATTTTTCTGAGAAAAGAGCAGAGTGCTCTGGACCTCTATAGGAAACGTAGATTGCTTCCAACTGCAGGAACCCAGCTGGGTCCTTTGAGGAAGTTTATTTGGGGTAGGGTCATGGATGGTGGGCAGATCTCCTTTGGTATGAGCAGAGATGGCAGAGGAGGCTGCTAGGCCAAGAAGCAAACTTGCGAGCAAGATGTAGTAGAACCTAAAAGCTAGGACAACATGGCTGGCACACAGGGTGTGCAGAATAAGTCGAAGCCAAAAAAGCAAGCCATGAGAAAAATGGGAAAAGTTGTTTTGACTGTTCAGGTGAGATCTTCTTGTCGATGCAGCAATCAAATTCACGACGAAGGCCATGATGGGTCTTGATGCTGGAAAGACGCACAACTAGAGCCAGTACTGAGGACTTATTGACAGAGGGGGAAAGAGACCGAAGGGAAGCCAACCAGATCAGGAGTTAATACCATAGTCTACAGGAGAAGTATGAAGGGCTAGGAGGGGCAGTGGCCGCAGAAAGCAATGGACGGATGGCAGGGTTGCTTTTCCATCTTGAGGTGACACACACCCTGAGGGCATTGGCCACAGACATCCTGTGCTGCCTAGATTAAGAGAGAGGTCTTGGTGCCTTGGGCTAAACCGAAGAGATGAAAGTACTCAAGTCCCACAAATGTGAGCAACTACGCCTTTAAAGATTTGCCCAGTAGCATTTGTCTGAAGAAGGCACACCGTGCGTTAGAAATGATCACCTGTAAAGGCTCTCTTAACCAGGGGGCCTGTGATATAATAAATGGAGTAGTATTAAAAGAAAAGTCCTCTTTCAGACATGTCATGCCATTATGATTATGTATTCAAAGACTAAGCGGCACGTGGTCGCGTGATTCAATGTTTGCTTTTTTGTCTTTATATTGATAAAGGAAAAAAGTAAACATCTTATGATTTTAATTAACCTGACACCACTTAATACCTTAGAGGTCTTTACATCTTGTTTCTGCCTGCAGCAGTTGAGAATGTTCTTTAGCCTTTCACCTCTTCTACAGTGTCTGCTCTGGCTACGCGGACATCATTTCGAGCTACTGTTTCTCGCTGGGAGCGGTCACACTAACATGCTCTGCCCTGAGAGTGCTCCTAAAGTAATGCCTTCTGAAGTTGGTGGTGAGAAATAGGATGAAATGATTTCTTCACAAATATGACTGAGCCAATAAACCTACTTTTCTAAATGATTTTTGATAAGATGTAAGAGGGCCAAACACATGTACAAATCATGCCATCATTAAATTAAATGACCTGTATTGTTCGCAAACTCTATTCTCAAATATAAAATCCAAACTTCTAAAACACATGCAAACAACTCAAATACCACCATCAGCCACGTTTCCTTTCACACCTAAAACATGAGTTCTTAATTATCCTACTGCATTCATTTTCTTCTTTCCGAAAACAAAAGGTAAAGTGAATCTGTAAAGGGAGCTAAAGAGATTATTTTAGAAAAACAATTAAACATAACATGACTCTACGTGAAGATTCCTGGCGCTTTTCTATGTGTGCAAGTGTATGCCCTCTGCATACCAATGACAAAGCTAGAAAGAAAACTCACCTGTTTTCTTCCTCAAGATCTGCTAGGATTCTCTCTAGCTCCCCTCTTTCCTCACTCTCTAAGGAAATCAAGATCTGGGCAGGACTACGAGGCTGGCTCAGGGGGGAGTCCTGGTTCAAACTTTGGCAGTAATGCTGGATTAACAAATGTTCATCATCTCTGGAAAATAAAATCAAAGGTTTTGGTTTTTTCTCCCTCTTTATTTGGTTGGGGGTTAGGGACTCGGGTGTGTATTTAAAAAGAATAACATTTATTTGCGCTTAACAATGAATTAGACCCCCTTTCCTGTTTCTAGAGACAGTTTGATATGGTTCAGGATGTGGTCTACCGCTCGATTGCTGACAACTCAGAAGATTTTGAAATGCTCACATTTTCAGTTGGATTTCATTGGCCTATTTACATGGGTAAATGAAAGGCAGAATTCTAGAAAATGCTGGGACTATATGTTGACAGTTTAATCCATAGATAATAAATATTAAAAGATACAATAACAGCTGTGCAATGCTTTTGCTACCAAGCATGTCAAGATAACGTGTTCACTATCTCACGCGATTATTGATAGTGAGTAGGAAAAACTAAGCCTTTGAAATAGGAGAGTTTACAAAAAAAATTTTAAGTGGAAGGCAAGATAACCAAAAAAATGTTGCTCCAGTAAGCCAGTTTGTAACTTTCAAACGTCACAGCCACAGCGGCAGGGAAGTAATAGTAATCAAAGTAGATCAATGATTCTTTAAGGTAACAACTATAGTAAAACAAATAAAAAATCCAAACATGAAGGGGGCTGGTTAGAAGATGACCAAAGAAACTCATTCTTTAGACCCTAGCCTATAAGGACTAAACTTGGAGGGGAAAGAGGGCAACATGATAATATTTTGGAAGGCACAGTGGTACCTTTTTTTCCCCTTGGAAACTAGGAGTTCTCTAATACATGGAGGGGAAACATTTTCAAATGCATTTTTCCAAGGTCTGGAAATGCCTGCTTAGCCCTAACGTATAAGACCTTGATTCGGTTCATAATGGTAGGTTAAGTCTTCAGTTCGGGTTAAATATCATGAAGATAATATTATAATGCTCCCCTCCCCACACCCTCTTATTTTCCTTTTCTCATCTCTGTCTTCTAAATGTATGTCTATATATATAAGCATCCTGATTTAATGTATTTTGGTGCACCAGCTATAGACCTATTTAGGAAATGAAACGTTGACTACAAATATTTATTAGGTTTTTAAAACAAACATTTAAGTCAAGTCAACTGGTCTACCAAACTGCTATCCCATTCTTCCACCTATCAGTAAAGACATCATGATCTGTCCTCCAAGATTGAGCCTCAGTGGGTTCTATGTCCTCCGAATAAGCTAAAGTTAACTTCTTTATATTAAAAAAACCAAAAGCACCTCTTGCCACCTATCTAATTCATTCTCTCTTCCCAAAGTCTGAAAATGCATAGCTAGAACTTCTCATTTTTAATTATAGCATACAGTTGTAATGGTAGCCAACACATGTGTTTCTGTTCTACAGATACCACTTATAGTAGTTTGAATGTGCTAAAGTTTCTCCTATGAAGCTAATCATTCAAGTCATTTACATTTGGTCAAATTTCCAGCAACATATTTCACTATTAGAGTAGATTATATACCAATCTTATTTATTCCTTTTCCCCCTCGCAATGAGAGTACCGTGAAGGGTTTTTGTTTTGTTTGGCTTTAAATACCTAGGTCTTCTCGAAAGGCCTGCGTGTTGGCTTGATACTTCATTGCTACCTCAATTGCCTTTATATCTCATGAGGCCATTATTCTCATATCTTCAGGAACTGGTTCTATAGAAATGCCACTTTGATACCATTTTTTCTCAGCCCAACCTTTAGGAAGGTCAGTGCCTTATGACTTTAGGTTCCCACACCAACTACATATGATAAATGTCCCATTCTTCCTTTGCCTAGGTTTAAATTCTCCAGGACAAAATGGGGAGACATCCATCCATGACTTATCAAACTAAAAGCAGCATTATGCTTGACTTGATTTCTTCTAAATTTTCTATTTGATTGGCCAACCCTTATTGTTTCCCTTCCTAGTAGCTCCTTGGTGTGAACCACTCATCTCAGGTTCATGGCCGGATTGCCCTACTCCCTAAGGAAGTCTCTGTGTCTCCGTCACTTTGAACACCACTCAAGCACGTTTTTATCGCCTCATCAACGCACTGGGATCAGAATTGACCCTCTCCTCTGAAACCCCTCACAAGACTGCTTCTTTCTTTACCTCCTGAAGATGGTAAACCACAAAAGTCACTACTTTGGGTCCCTGAAGAAAAATGCCTAACTAACCCACTATGGTGGAACAGCAGTGCAACTATACCAAGACTGTGTTTCCACTCCCGTGACTGGAGGGCATTCTCCTTAACCATTCCCTTTTAAACAATAGCTAGTTCTTTGAACTATCTTGTAGGTAAAAAACGAAAACAAGCATATATAATTTAAGTATTTGAGATTCTGTTCTTTATAATAATATGGTATTAAACAAGTTTGACTAAAGACAAGTATTTTATTTATTGCTACTCCTTTAGACAAATAATGCCTGAATTTGGATGGGCTCATTTCATGCCAGGTTGTGAGAAGTTAAAAAATAGATGAAGGAAACTAGCTCCTACCAAGATCAAATGAATACACAGCTAACTCCTATATCCTGCTCTATGCTACCTCTCCATCCCTCAAAGCAATTTCATCGTCAGGAACATTTTGTAAAAAGAGATGGGATACTTACATGCTCTCATTAGGAGAGATGCTATCATTTAGATAAGATCCATTGCTGTTTTCCATTTCTGCTAGCCTGATAAAAAACGTAAAAGCTCATTAAAACTTATGTGACTTCTTAGAATCTACTCAAGACCTAATCGAACATTCCTGAAAGCTAAAGGATAAATCATGTCCAGAGGAGAAAGGAATCCTTCAAACTACAGGATGTGTGTGTTGGCCTAACCAGTTGAAGCACTCTGTGATAGACTAGAGAGAATTAGTAGCTTTGCATTGATGCTATATAGATTCTAAGGGAGGTTGTCTTTTGTTCTATTTTTTCTGACTGATCTTCCTTTCACCAAGAACAAGCTTTTGTTTTCTCAAGCAAAGCTGCCTGAACACCACATGCACTCCTGGCCTTGCACTGCCCCTGGTCTGGAAGACAATTAATGCTTTCCACTAAGGACAGACTTAGACAACGATGCGATGCTATCCAGGGTTCATAAACATGCGCAGCAGTCAGACTATTGATAAAAGATGGATTCGCTGTAAGCTCGCTTATCAATCTGCCACCGAATTTGACCTTTAAAAACTTCCTTTAGCTCAGAAAATAATAAAGGCTTTTTACAAAGGAAAAAAAAAGGTAACCAAACTCTGAAATACTTACTTAACAAATGTTAAGATATCATATCATTAGTAATTTGGTTTGTAGGTAAAGAAATATTATCTAAAACATAAAGAATGTGGAACAAAAAGTTTCAAGGATTAGGAAAATTAATGATTTGATTTTTTTCCAGAATTATGACACAAATGGAAAGCTGATGCTTCCGTCGTTTCCACGTCACATAGCATCATTTCTTCACATTACCAATGTCTGGTCTAGCTGTTTCCTAAGAAGGTTAGGCGATTTCTAAGTCAATTTCTTAAATGTGCTCATTATAGAGAGCATAGCAAGGCTACCAGAAATGCTTAAAGGCCAGGGTTAGGAAAGGTTGTTCTGGAATAATGTTTTTGCTGGGTGTCCAAAAACAGCATGCAATGGAATGGCATGCACGTTAGAGGGCAAGTTGATTAGTAAAAATCAGACAAGATTGGGAAAGAAAAATCTTACTCAAAGTTATTATAGGTTAGCTTTCCTTGGTTAGTTATTTCAATCAATATTTGCCTGGCATTCAACTAGTCTCATACCTGCTAGCATAATGTTCAATGCGTGAATGAGTATCATCGTGTGAAAGTTGAGGGGACGAGGCAGGCCTATAAGGCAGAAAATGTGATTAGTCACAGATACCATCCATTAATGGAGAGAGAGAGAGAGAACAAAACAAAACAAAACAAAACAAAAAACCACACACAGTTACCTTATATACATGGCCTAAAATGCTTGCATTCTAATTCTATGGATAATGTACACATTTGGTTCTTCCTATATCTTAGATAACATCAAGTATTTTAAATTCGGGTTTGAGATGTTATTGCTCATACTTTTGCTTTTCTCAAGAGCCATAATGACAAACCAAAAAACTTTTCTGGAGAGTTTTGATTTTTGAAAAGGTTGAGGGAAACAATCTTTAGGTAACATTTTGTTCTCTTCCCTTGTAATGACTTCAACCCTGTAGTTCTCAAGTTGTGTTAACACGATGTGGTTTAAACTTCTTAACTGTTCACACTTAGGCTATTTGGGAGCCACCACTTCACTGAAGGGAAACTGTACCCCAAGAGGTCACTCCAGTCCATGACTTCTTAAGCTTCTGTAAATCAAAATGACTTGGTCTGTGCAATTTTGTAAAGCAGGTATAAATCTATCAGTTCAGCCCTAGAGATTATGCTGTGATACTGAAAACAAAAAAGAATGCTGAAGATAAAAAATATCTTTTGTACTGGAAATATTTATTACTGTCAGTTTTACTGGAAATAAGTGTTGATATTTATTCATTAGATGTTATTAAATATCTATAACTGAATATAGACAGGAAATTGGTGTGAATAGCCTGTATTTCTAAAGGTATACTATATATACATTCCATTGACTAGAATTTTAATAGTGTTAACACATTTTTACCCTTTCAAGTATAGTGTTAATTATCATTGAAGTTTTTATATGGTCATATGAATGAAATAAGAAAACAATCATTTGGGAAACCAGATTGGGCTAGTGATTTCTGTTTTCATTGGAATAGGACAAAAGGTCTCTCCTGACATGGAATACCCTTAGGTAAAAGCATGGATCCAAAATCAACAGTAATCTATTCAGTGTGGACTTCTGGTTTAACCCAAGTTCTAAGCAGCATTCAAGGAATTGATTATAACACTAAGAATATGTTTTATTTTCCTTACATAAAAAGAAAAAATGTAGATAATTTTAGCCAAGCTTAAATACAAAATATATTTGAAATTCCTAATTTTTAATGAAGATACACTGTTATAAGATTGCAATACACCGCCGAAAACAATTAGGCACCTAGATCACTTCCTGAGGATTTTTTTTTTTTTTTTACAAAAAACGATGTCTGCTTAGGTCAAATGGCACCATAATGAAAGTTGGATTGAATTGCATAGATGAGTACTTTGTCACGGGGAAAAAATGACTACCCCATTTCTTAGGGTGATCCAATGTTTTCCATCTGAATCTTCACTATAAATTTGAAGGGCTAATCTGCTAATCTCCTCACACCCTGGAATAGTCCACTAACACAAAAATGCTACGGCTTGTTTGGAAATCTTTCTTGGGGGTCAAGATAACTTAGTACCTGGATTAGTTGGAATAGACCACAATCGTTCATTTATAAGTTTTTTGACTAAGACAAAAGTTTATAAAGAAAACGATATTAGTAGTGCTTTTTCTTATACTAGTTGCTACCCTGATAGTGTATACAGGAAGGAAAGCCTGGGAATGGGAGCATGCGCACACTCAGAAGATTAGACCTGTAAATACATTCAAAATGCCTCAATACAATCTTATAAAGAGCTTTACTTCTTAGCCTTGATATACTTCCATGCTACTTTTCTTATTAATGCACGTAGCACCTATCACAGCATGCATAAACACAAGAACTCAACATAACCAGAAATCTAGAAGAATATACTGTAAAGGAGGCACTTTTTAAACCAGAAAATGAACCTAAAGGGAGTACTGGTTGTGAAAAGAATCATGTAAAAACCAAGAATTAGTAAATGTGCAAAACTACTTAGTCCAGAGAACAAAACGACATGCAAACACCCTTCTAAAACACTTTTCGAAGGCAAGGTAAGCACACAGTTCCTTCTCTCCACTTCTGAAGTGCAAAGGGACTGACCTGGACAGGGAAGGGTTATTTCCCAGTGGCTCAGGCCACTGGGCTAATTCCACCCCTCTCCCACCAGTTTCTCTCTTTTGAAAACTTCAGAAATATATTTCATGCATTTAGAAAGCAAAGAGATTAACTCAACAAATACTGTTTGACAGCCTTACCCATGTGCAAACAATGGAAAAGGCTTAAGCTAGATTCAGTTTAAAATTATATGAGAAATAATTGCAGGCAAAGAAGGGCTTCGTCTGGAGAAAAATAAAACATCCGTAACTCAATAAGCTTTCAAATTCTGTGTTCTATATTAAATGCTGTCATCATCACAGGATTGAACATTAGGTAGAATTAATGCAAAATAAAATACTGTAGGACTTCACTCTGCCACCTGAACAGGATTGTTTTCTAATATATTATACCCATTATTTACAATTCTATGTGTAAAGACCTAAATAAAACTACTGGCATTAAAGAAAATACAGACTTAGTCTTCTGAGTTTGTTACTTCCTCAAAATTATAACTTCCTACTATTTCCGAATAATCCAGAAAACTTTCCATATAATGACAAAATGGTGGTATGCTTTGGTTATTAAAAGACATTTAAATAAAGGATGTTATTAATTTTAAATGCCTCAAGAGTTGAAGGACGACAAACATCCTCTACTTAAAATATGTTCCTGACTTTAAAATGCTTGTAATGATCTCAATTATGCATGAAGGTAAAATAAACATAATCTTTCCTCCTTTTCAAAAAAACTGCTAGTCTCTGCTTATTACATTTGTGCTATTGCTAATCTTGCATTTGAACATTTGTTCTTTAGTATATTTGTCTTTCAGATTTCAGATCAGTTAGCACCTATTCCAACACCAATGTAATCCAATCACTTATCAGGATCCAATCAAGCTGAGACTTCCAATATTTATAAAACTATTTCTATTCTATGGAAAATTCTAATTTTCATAAACAAATATACTAACAAAACAAAACAAACAAATAGACTGCCTGAGCTAGGTGAAACAATGATCAAGGAAGGAACAAAACTGGGTCTAATAACTGCCCAAGTTGCTTATGTATGATGATTAAAGAAATCATATCATTCATTACTTACAGCTATCATACCTTACAGTTAAGGAAGTGAAATAATGCACCTTGAAAAAATAAAGGGAAGTCTTCCACTTCCTTTAGGCCAATAGCAATATAAAATAAACCTCAATTAATAGTTTGCTTTATCACTACAGGATTAAAAAATATCTCATTTATAGTACAGAGTAGAACAATAAAAAGACCTAATTAAAATAGAATTTAAGTTGAATTTATTCTTATGTGAATTCTTATATAAACCCATCTTCTTCCAAATAGGATGTTTCCTCTAATATTTAATAGAGCTGACTGACTTTACATAAGTATGTTCTAAAAGCAAAGATCAAAAAAACAAAACTGTCTTTAAAAGAAACCATACAATTGAACTTTACAAAATGCAGCTTTCTTTGGTAGTACACACATCGCAGGTCCCAAAGAGTTTTCTACCATTAAAAATTGAGAGAAGGAAATGATCTGTTGGAATTACTTATGCACACCGGTAGTAATAACAAAGACGACAATGCACTTTCCTCCCAGGATCAATGCATAGCTGTTAATGAGCTTGAATCTTTCTTTTGTAGCGGCAAGTGAAGTGGGTTTAGTTTTAAATTTAAAAATCCAAATCCACATGTCATACTGATTCGTCAATATGGTTAGCATAGCATCAGCTGGTAACAAGTTAACATGCCTCATTGAAATGACTGAGCAAAACTCAATATGATACTATAGAATCAATTCTGTCGGTTTAAATAGTCCACTTACAAGAGACCCGTCCTCCTGAATGTCCTAAAACACGGAATCTCCAAATACATGGCTAACAATATTATTCTGGAATCAAGAGGCCCTTTCTTAAACATTTTTAAACTTATATCAACATATCTCCCAGGAATACAACTTCCAACTCAATCCCATCTGGGATTTTTAACTTGAACTCAGGCCAGGAGTTCTGCTGGCTAGCATTTCTCCAGTGAGTGGCCGGAAAAGCTCTCTGAGCTTCCTGAGCTGTGATATATGACATTCTCAAAGTCTTATCGAGGGGAGAGCGGGAGCGCTGAAATGAGGGGAGGGAGCTTAATATGTCTGTTAAAACAACTACTAAAAGTATTTTTTTAAATCAAGCGAGCAAATGTGTTGGTGGTAGCAGCACCCTTCAGCAAAAGTACTCACGCAGAATCTACCGGCCAGAAGTTGATCAGAGTAACAGGACTGCAAAACAAAAAATGAAGTGGTGAAGAAAGACACAGAAAAACTCAGCCGGCAAAAAAAAAAAAAAAAAAAACTGAAAGGTCAAAAGAAATAAAATCCAACCAACTCAGTATGAGCCATGGAAAGCAACAGCCAAACAAAGGTGGAAAGTGAGTTGAAAGAAAAATAAACAGTTGTGTGATTGCCATTCCCTGAAAATCAAACCCATTGTCTTACAGTGGATGCTAATTCAAACCACCCTAGAGGACAGACTAGAACTGCCCCCATAGGATGCCCCAGACTGACTTTCCCATGATTCTCCCAGGGAGGAGCTGGTGGGGTCTAACCACTGGCCTTTTTGTTAGTGTTAACCACCAAGGGTCCTTGTGGGATTGCCATGACAGTTATGGGTAGAGGAGAGAAAGCTTTAAAAGAGCTGAAAGATAGCATTAGTTTGATCATGAGGATCTCAATTTATTGTGAAGTATTTTCCTGTGGTTATACTTTCTTCCATGTAGAAGAAAAAAAGGGGGGGGGGCGTGACCAGATGATCAGATATAGAAAGATACACATCCATTAATTTGTGAGGGAGAAAAAGACAAGTGAAATCTTAAGAGTCACTCTTTTGTTAACACCCCTTCCTATATTTCTTTAAAAGACTTCTAAGACCATTAGTAGTAGCTGTGAAGTATTTGTGTTTGGGGTCATGTGCCCTCCCTACCCACCCCTGCTTCCTACCCCAGCCCTGGGAAATCAAGTTTCACTTTTGGAAAAGTTCATTGTCAAGAAACACGGGAAAATGGCAATTGAACATCAGCTTGTTTTTTTCTCTTTGAGCTAAAGTAACTGGAAAGAAAGAAATAGACAAGATTGTGCGCAGTTGGGAGTGGAGGGGGATACTCAGCTGAGAGAGTTCAAATATACATCAAGAGAGAGAGGGTTTTTTCTTTGGCCACTACTCACGTTTCCATGTTGTCCCCCTCTAAGACAGTCTGCACTGGTAGGTAGCCCATTCGTGGATGCTTCGCAAAGTACCTTTTGGTTCGAAATTTGTTTTTTAGTACCTTGGCAAAGTCACGCACATCTTCTCCGGATGTAGTCTGGGAGGGACATGAAGAGATAATCAGGCATTAGAGAGTGCTCTGCCTTTGTTTATAATTAAGGACAGTGTGGAGGTGGAGAACGCAGGCTTTGGGTTCAGACCAACAGGGTTTTGAAACCCGGCCTGGTATTTACTAGTGGTGTTAAGAATGATTTGCATCTCTAAGTCTCAGGTCCTCTGTCCGATGGCCTCAACAAGTTGTTATGATGAATAAAGTATACATGCTGCTGAACTGCTCAACAAAGGGCAGTTTAGAAGAGCCTTCAAGTGGAAGAGTAGATCATAAGGTTTGTCACATTTTATGGTACCTTCAAAACTACTTAGTCCACATTAGGTTGATTTCTACCCAGTGGTGCCTCTGAAAAAAAAAAGCCTCATTATTGTTGTTGTTGTTAGATGCCACTAGTTCATTCCAACTCACAACTATCCATGTGACAGAGTTGAACCACTCCATGAAGGACTGCCTGCTTGATAAAGCAGTCGTTGTTGTTAAGTGCTATCCAGTCAGTTCCGACTCATAGTGGCCCTATGTACAACAGAACAAGGCACTGCCCAGTCCTGTGCCATCCTCGCAATTACTCAACCTCAGGCCTCAGGAGGGGCTCTGTTGTGGGGATAAGCATTGGGCTGCTAACCACAAGGTCAGCAGTTTAAGCCTACCAGCTCCTCCAGAGGCACAAGAGAAAGAGGAGGCCGTCTGTTCCCAAGAAGACTGATACTCTTGGAAATTCAAAGGAGTTAGACTACACTTGATGATAGTGTTTTTGTTTCTTAAGGCCTCGGAATCCTCATCTACAGAAAGAGTTTAAAAATAAAAATACCCATTTCATACATGGTACTTGAAAAGGTAAGCACCTAGCAATGAATTGGTATTACCATATATACTAACATATTCAGAAAGTGCCAGTTTTTAGGACATAAAACAGATGAAAAGTGAGTGATAAATAATTTATATATAGATTGTGACATTATATATACGTATAGCTTTTATAACAAATACGGGGCAACCTATGTGCTCTTCCATACCCCGCATGCTTTATTGGCATAAGACCTTGCCCCATTATCTCTAAGGTTCTGCAAAATACATGTGCACACACATGCCCCACAACCAAGGATTTGGTCTTGCTTGGATCCACAATCAATGCTCGTGGAAGTAACAGTCAAGAGATCAAAAGACGAGTTGCATTAGGTAAATTTAATGCACAAGACTTTTTTAAAGTTATGTTGAGGACTAAGCTGTGCCTGATCCAAGCCAATATATTTTCAATCACCTTATACGCATGTGAAAGTTGGACATTGAATACGGATGTTCGAAGAAGGAATGATGCATTCGAATTGTGGTACTGTTAAAGAATAATGAAAATACCAGGGACCACCAAAGGAACAAACACATCTGTCTTGGAACAAGTACAGACAGCATACTCCTTTAGAAGCAATTACGGTGAGACTTGGTCACCCATACATCAGGCATGTTGTCAGGCGAGACCGTCAGTCCCTGGAGAAGGACATCATGCTCGGTGAAATAGTGGGGCTTGGCACAGTGGGGCTTGGCAACAACGTGCTCCCACATAAAAACAAGTTTGAGCACGGCACAGGACTGGGAAGTGTTTCCTTCTGTTTTCATACAGACACTATGAGGCAGAATCCAGTTGATGGCACCGAACAACAATACTACACCAAGCTAACAAGAAAAATCTATTTATTCATGCAGCGAAATGTGCTCAGTGGCCAGAAGGTCCCAAGCTTGTCAGCTACTGCTCTAGGCACAGGGGCAGGGTCCATCCTGGAGTATCCAGCTTGAAGGCACTTTAGCAGGGGGGTATCAGGGAGAACATCTGGGTAAGTCAGAAATCACAGTATTACAGATGATTGCAATATTGGACCAGAACTCAAAGTCCTTCTGGACTCAGGAGGAGTCGAACTTACCGGAGTGCAATATTCCACCATGGGATAGTGCATTTTATGGCCTTTGGCAACTCGACCAGAAAAGAAGCAGCTTTGGCAGATGTCATAATTAAAGTGCTTTAGACTCCTGTACCTGGTGAAGGCCAAAAACAAACACATATGTATTTCTTCAAATGAAATTCCCAAAGAAGACCCTTAATAAACCTTCTTTCATGTTGTGTTAATTCTAGAAAGCGAGTGCAGTGTTCACGAGTTCCACCAGGTAAAGTGATCAACTACCTACCTCCACATATCTCCTGTACCTGCCCTATAGTATCTCATTTGGGCAGAAAATTGCCCTACAGACATATACATGGAGGGGAGAAAAGCTCTGCTCTTCTTTACACTCCCCCAGAACCTCTTTCGAGTAAAGACGGGATGTAATGGCAAACGCTCAGTCCTTCGAGGACCGAATACTAGAATTGGATCTAATTTCTAGGAGAGATTGATGAATTGCCTGCCTCTCTATCCATTATGGTGACAATATTTTCTGAAGCAATTATTCTTTTAAAACATGTATAAAAGTAAAACCATCTCATAAGACACAAGAAAATTAAACAAGAACTCGCCATTTCAATGAGGTTTGCTTTAATTACAACTTCTGATCGACTGACATGATTCATCTTCCAATCATTATTTGGACAGTCTCTTTTATCTCTCTCGCTTCAGAAATCCCTCCCCAGATGACTCAGAAGTGATCAGCGGAGCCTCCAGAAAAGATGCAATTTGGATTAGATGACAGAATGTATCATCTGTAAGTACTTGCTGGTAATTCCCTTCTAGTCTCACAATACTATCGTCTTTGCTTCCTACTCCCAGCCTTTTGCTTTCTCAGATAAGAACCTTAGCCAATTCAAACAAACATATTCCTTATGTCACAGATGGAAGTGGGGGGTGTAGGGGGAGCACTACCTTTTGGAGAAAATCCAAGCCATCCTGGGAGTGGGGTAGGAGGGGGTGGAGGGCAAGAAGATGAGTGCCGATTCTTAAAATAATTGCATTTAATCAGAGCAAGAGAACTGAATGTGAAAATGTTCTTTCAGAGCCTTCACAGCCTGCTCCTTTTTTTTTTTCCATTTTATGAATGCTTCCCCTGCATACAAATCCCACAAGCCAACGAAGCTGAGAAAAGAAAAGCAGGAAATGGGATGCAGACACCTGCCAGCTCCCCTCCCTGCCTCCCATGGCATCCTTCGTACCTGCCAGAAGCCAGAATGGAAAGAAGGGATCCTTCGCAAGCAGTGTCAACTCCCTGTTGTCTACCTAGGCTGTAGCAACCGCTACGTGCATGTTTGTACAACATCTAGGTCAACGTCATGCAGAATGGAAGAGTAAACCCCAACGGTACAAGAGCTCAATGGGTAAAAAAATCAGACAATTGGCACCAGGCAGTTATTAAGAACCAAAGTCATAAAACACGTCTAAGCAAAATTTGAGAAGCTGCTAAGTGGATTCGGAAGAAGCCTAGACTATATAGCTAGGTGACAACTTTGGGGTTCATTCATCACTATAGAAACCTTGAGGTGGATTGAGATGTTTAAATACAGCATTGTTGCAGAATCAGGATTTGGGATTCACTGTTGAATAATGGGATGGGACAGGTTCCTTAAAAAATATGCTCCTTCCCAGCCTGGTAAACAGACTGAAGATGTATGAGCCATTTTTCCCATGATATTTTAAAAATGATCAGAATATTCTGTGATGTTACCTCTCTCTTTCACTAGTCAAGTTCATAAGGCATGTTTTCTTTTTCAGTTGTTTTGTGGATCTTTTGTTTTACATGCAGACTTTAGAGTCTTCAGAAATTTTATTAGGGGACTATGCAAAGCATGTCACCTGTTTTCAGAGGGGCCAGGGGAGGATGAATGAAGTTCTAGGTACATTTGAAACAATGCTTGCGACTTAAGGGAGGGGTTAAAGTGGTGTGCAGTGAATAAGAGACTGAGCTACCATGATAGGTCTCTCTGAATAGAATGGTCTCTTAGTCTTTTTCTGTTTACAGAAATTCTCCAAGAATCAGATCTGAAACTATCAAGAAGAGGAGAGAAATGAGTGTGGGGGGGGGGGGCACCTCCCCAAACCCAAAATCAACCAAACAAAAAGCCTTGATTGAAGGAGGAAGGAAGAAAAGTTCATCTATACCCCTTGACAAATATCTCACTGGAGATAGATAGGCGTTCCAGTTCTGCTAAGCATGTGGCTCTGAAGAACAGAAGAGTGAAGGTGGAAAGGGACACCTGCCTAATGAGTAAGAGCCACCAAAATAACCCAGCAATCAGGGGAGGGATGGCTGTGATCGGTGATCCACCCTGATCCCCTTCTCTCCCACTTTGGAACAGAACAAAGGACCAGCAATCAGGACAGTGGGACAGAGGAGAAAAAACAAAACTGAATAAAGTCCCACCCGCCACCAAGGTGAGCAACAAGAAAACCGAATGCAGGGTTCTGTTCCTCATACCGGAATCCAATGATTGGGCACTCCTTGCAGATGTTGCACTTGGCCTGATGCTTGGCAGTTTCGGCGGCAGCCACTCTGTGTAGGACGGGCAGCCACACCATGGACTGGGGCTCCAGTCTCATCCAGTCTAGGAAGAGGGCGGCTTCGATCTCGGGCTTATTATTGGCCTGCAAGGACAGATGGAGAGGGAGGGAAGGCAAGAGGACAAAGAGGGCAAATGGGAAAGTAACAGAGAGGCATGTCAGTTCAGGGGATAAGTTAAAATATAAAAAAAGAAAGAAAAATAGTTGCCCAATGAGGCCTGTTTTTCAGAACTGGCTCCAGCAAATGTTCCTCGGAGGCCCACATGAGGCAACTAAGCCAGGCCGTGCCTTTTTGCCTCTAGAAGACAGGAAACCAACATGAAACAAAACAAACAAAAAAGGCAAAGCAAAAGATACGCCTCAATGAGGCTATATTTAGTGCCACTTTCTAAAGTGTAATAGAATATGTTAGCCGACAACATTTTAAAATCTTACTGGTTTAGGTGTATCATACGTGGGTAAATCAAAATGCATGGCTTTAATAAACCTTTTGTGAACCAAAAATATCTAAAGCTAAAGCTATTGGTCCTACACAGATCTTCCATCTAGGTCTATAAACTTCTGAAGGTAGTTTCCATCTCTTTAAGTCTTCCTCAAACAATTCTGCATTCTTCGATTTACTAACTGCCAATGAGTTGATTTCAACTCATAGCAACCCTACAGGACAGGGTAGAACTGTCCATGTGGATTTTTGATACTGTAAGAAAATTACACTAGCTTTTATGAGAAAATCTATCAAGATGACCCCTTTGAAATCTGTCATGGATTCAATTGTGTCCTTTAAATATATGCATCAACTTGACCAGGCCATGGTTCTCAGTGGCTGGGTAGTTATGTAATGTAATGATGCAAAGTGATGGTTATGTAATGAATCCCCCATGATGTGATCTGATGTGATAAACCAGTAAGAGAATTAAAGGTGGGATGCAACCGCCTTAATTCCATCACAGCTCTGTCTGACGTAAGGGGAGTCTCCATGGGATGTGTCCTGGAATTTCTTGTATTATACGAGATTAATGGATACAGAAGAGAATAGAGATAGGAGGGCCCCAGTATTACCAGAAAAGAAGAATCAGGAGCAGAATGCATCCTATGAACACTGCGAACCTCCTAGAATCGGGGGAAGATTGGTGGAAGACGCATGTAGATCTCTAAGGGATGCTACACACAGATATCAAAAGGCGACAAGGACCTTTCACCAGAGGCAACAGAGAGGATTCCTAAAGCTAGCACTCAAATCAGTATTTTAATCTCCTCTTTTGGAAGAGAATACATTTGTTTGTTTAAGTCATCCACTTGTGGTATTTGTTTGAGAAGTGATAGATAACTAAGATTTATTCACTCACTATCATCTACTCTATTTCTACTGAGTGACCCTTTAAGACATAGCAGCCTGCGTGATCCATGGATTTTAAATAATAAAACTCAAGACCAGAATAGGAAATAGTATTACAACTTAAATTCAAAACACCACAGTGAACACCCAAAATCCATTTACAAAGTCCTCATGTAGATTAAACCTCTGGTGATCCCCTCTCTGATCATTGACCAGGTTTGTGAATAGCCTTGCTATCAGGCAGAGTGCATGGAGCGCAGATTAATGCAGACGAAGTTTTGTTCAAGTTTAAAACTTTGTCATTTGTTCTCTCTTTTAGGCCCATTTAAAATTTGTTTTTGTTTTCATAATTTTCTCTTTCTTTTCTATTAAGGTTTTTCTGTATTTTATGATTGTTCTTATTTTGTTTTTTGTTTGCTTCCTATGTGTATCTACCTGTGAAATCCAGGATAGGTATTTCTATAGAGGATCAATAACTTTGTGGGGTTATCACAAGGGAGGTTGGTAGATAATGGGGAGCCAATAGTAAATACAGGAAGAAGAAAATGCTCTCAAATTGTAGTGATGGTTGCACAACTCTTTTTAGTATGTTTAAACTATTGAATTATGATATGTGAATTACATCAACAAACCTGTTTCAAAAATGTTTCAACAGTTACTAAAGAAAAGGTGCTACAACCTGCCCCCCCGCCCAAAAAAAAAAACTGCCCCTATGAGTTTCCAAGGTTGTAAATCTCTGCTTGAGCAGATAACCTCATCTTTCTCTCAAGGAGCAACTGGTGGACTTGAATTACTCACCTTTAGGTTAGCAGTTCAATGAGTAACCCACTATGCCACCAGAGCTCCTTAGATAACTCATACTGAACCCCGCCCCCTACCCCTTCCAGCACTTAAAAAGAGAAAAGTAAGCCGCCATAAACTTCTGAACTGACCTCTCTGCCCTGAATTTAACATCCTCTTTTTCTTTTTCTTTTTAAGGGCATCTGAATGAGACTGCGATAAATATGTTCCTGAGAGAACTTGTTTGTAGTCATCTACTGATAACAGAGATGTATTCAAACCCATTTTGTTTGGAATAAACCCATGAATATATAAATCAAAACATTTTTTCTTACCCTTGTATAATACATACTTATGTGCCTATGTACATACATACATACATAATACTTGTATTATTTTAATATATTTTAATGTGTGTGCTTACTGATAAGAATAATTTTAACAGAACCTATTTCTCAATGCGTTACAGACTCACAATGAAGCAACTTCGAAATTGGTCCCAAAGTTTCCTTTCACAGAGAAGAAAACAGACATCAAACTGAAAAGTAGAATTTCAAAGGCTATACAACTAACTGGCGTCAAAACTGGTACTAGAATCTAACCCTCCTGAAGTAGCACTAGCTATTTTTATGGTCCCTGTTGCTTATGCCCTCCTTTCATTTGCTCTCTCTTTCAACCTCTACACTGACTAACTACTAGTTCTCTCTGACAGTCAGGACAGCAGAGCACTCCATCTTCTCTCCCGCACCCACAGGAGAGCTGGTGGGTTTCAATGCTGACCTTTCTGCTGTGAGCAGTTGCCCCACAAGGGTTCTTGACAATGATCATAGAAAATGCTAAGTTACCCATCACTTGCCTTAAATATTATTTTACTTGTGGGAAACAGAAGGATTTCTCTCAAGCTGTCTCCCCCAGATATATGCCAGACTTAGCTGCTTGAGAATGACTATTCACTTGGAGGTCATTAGGAGTAGATTAGGGGTCATTCTCCTTAAGAGCTATCAGACATCTGGGGCAAGCAGACACCACTGTTTATCCCACAACAAGCAGGGCCCACTCCCTTCTGATAAGGATAGTAGGTTATCTGTTTCCTTATAGGAGACACCAGAGAGGTCAAACCCGCCCAAGGATGACTAAGGTTAGGCTGCTATCATGAATCTAGGGTCCGCCCATCTTGTCACATGGATACCCCTAGACCTTCCCATTCCTATAGGCACACCCCTAGCTCATCCCCTTCCTGTTACGCTTATGCCGATCCTAGATCCCCTTCCTACAATGTGTATGCCTACTGTACCGCCCCTTCCTGTGTTGTGTGATTCTATAATCATGTCCCCCTAAAGTGATATAATGCTTGGTTAGCAATAAAGAAGAAGTTCTCCCTGGTCCTGGCTTCCCGGGGCTCTCTCCAGGTCCCGGGAGCCCAGAAGCTCCCCAGTTCTCGGTCCCCGAGGCTGCTCCTGCCGGGTTCCCCCCACATGGACCATCAAACAGGGCTGTGGTGAGCAATGCTACCATGAATTGTGTCTGACTCCATTACTTGACTCTATCTTTTACCTCTCATGCTCTCTATGACTTTACTATAATCTCTACTTATTATCGCTGTACAATTGTGCCTACGGGACCTGTGATGATTTGTGGGGAACCCTCTCCCTTATCCCCACATTTACTCAGAGGTTTTAATACTCTAAAAAAAAATCCTACAATTGTGTTTTTATTTATTTATATTGTTAGATTTATGCACACGTTGGCCACTTTTTCCCCTTGTCTCTCAAATCTTCCATCTGTGCTTGCTTGTCTGCTTCCTGAAGTACATCTTTCTGTCAATGTCTGTTGGGGGGAATTTTCTCAGATTTTGTTTGCCTGAAAATGTCTCATTTATATTCATAGTCTTGATAGATACCTTCATTGGGGATTCAATTTTAGACTGAAAGGTCTTTTGGCTTTGTTCATACTTACTGTTTTAGCACATAGAACCATCACTCCACTTTCATTATTGTCTCTGTCGCCGCCTTTGAGAAATTAGCAGTAAAGTAGGTGGAATTATTGCTCCTCTGAAGGTAACTTGTGCTTTGACAAAGAGTCTTTGGCTCTTTGGGTGTCTGTACTTTGTGTTGTGTGGTTTCTAATGTTTTCTTTATACTGCTTAGGATTCACTAAGCTTCTTGAACTTGGGATTGGTCTTTAATCAGCTCTAGAATCTTCTCTATTGTGATCTAGATAGTACCTAGTTTCTATTCAAGGCTCTACTTATAAAAGCCCTATTACATAAACGTTAGACCTTGTAATTTTCACATATATTTTGTTATCCTTGTTTCTAGTAATCCTATTAGCTTCTTCTGAAAAATCCTCTGTGTGTCTAGTCTCTCTAATTTTACCATAAGCCCATAAGCAAGTTCTCTGTTTGATTTATTGTACTTCTTAACTAACTGTAAGCATTGCATTGTCATTTTTAAAGTCTCCTTTAGAGTATGTGGTTTCCTGCAGACTTACAGGCAACTTTAAAAACTCATCTCTCCTTTTTTTAACCTTGATAAATGCAGTTGAATAATTAAAAAAATAATGATCTGTCAGATAATTCTAATATATAAAATTAGTGGGAATCTATTGATGTCTGCTATTCCTATAGTTTTTTACCTTGGTTTCTTGTATATTGTCATTCTTTTTGGTTTGTTTTTTGTTTACTATATACTAATTGACCACAAAAATATTTTCTGTTGATATTTTGAGAGCCCACAGTGAAGGCTTCTTCAGAAATAATTTTTGTTCATTTTTCCAAAAACAAGGGGCAATTGGCCAATGTAAATGAAGTCTATAACATTCAATATTTATTAATGAGCATTGGAACTTCAAAATCCACGCTGCTTCTCTTTGAATATGGTTTATTAATAAAGAATCTATTCACATTTCAGAAAGAAAGGCAGCAGGTTTTGGACTGATTGGCCATTGGGTTTTCAACACTGACCACTTTAACCATACTTCGGTCATTACCCTGTTTATAAATTTAACAACATTATAATGAGCTGTTTAACCTGGGACTTCCTAACTACAAAATGGTTATCAATTCAAACAACTGATCAAAAGCTTTTGTTGAACACTCTTCTTTATATAGAACACAGTCACGGGGGTATTTTGTAGAAAATTAAAAATAAAATAAAAAAGAAGAAGAATTATAAAACCTAAAGATAAAAGGGGACCATGCAAGTCAATCCATCATTTTGGACTGGTCCCACACCGAAGTGGGAGACCTGCAGCAGGGTCCATTCCAAACTCTTATCCAGTGTCAATGTGATTGTGGAGTAATTATATAGATATTGAGCAGAAAGGAGGCAAACAACCTGAAAGAATAATCTTGAACATTTTTGGGACCTGGTGGTTCAGAGGGTTATTGGTTGGGCTGCTAAATCAAGGCTTAAAGACTCACGGTGTCAGAAACCCTTAGGAGTACATCTATTCTGTCACTATGAGTCCGAGTCAACCCCATTGCTGCGGGTGGCAGTTGGGTTCCTTAAATCCAGCTTGAAACTTTGAAATAAGACCTGTTTTAATAAACTCTCCTTATCAGCTTACATCTTACCAGAACCTTGACAATAAATGTGGTTATATAAAATATTACACACAATGGGAAAACATTATTTAAAATTAAGGTTATTATACCAAGTCTACAGCCATGGAAACACGATGGAACTCTGTCCTACAGGGTCGCTATGAGTCAGAACCAACTCAATGGCATTAAGTTTTTGGTTTGGGCGACAAAGGTGCTTCAACACCCTGGGCAAAAGAGACAGGAATAGAGGCTCCAGAGTCAAGCTTCATAGGTTCAAATCCCACCTTTGCTAGCTACATGCTATTAGACCATGATAAAATGACTTTATCTCCTAATCTTAATTTTTCATTGCTAGGAAATGGAAATATTAATAATTTTTACTCATTGAATTGTCTTTAAAATTATGCAAATGAATTACCAATGAAGGGCACTTGGCCCAGAGCCTGGCATATTGCAAGAGCCTTATCAGTGTTTGCTACTGTTATCGTTACTACAAATATTATCCATTAGACCAGAAACCCAGAAGTCCTCAGATTCTGTGTAACTCTTTAAATGTTTTACCAGAGCTGTCATGTCTCTCTATGCCTCTTTGGTCCTATTCCTTTTATTTCTTCCGCTTATATTGTGGGACTATAAAGGGACTTTTCCCCAGCTTTGTCTCACCGAAAGAGGACATGGCAAACATTAGAGGCTATTTGCCAGCATATGGTGGGAGGTCAGATGCTTAAAGACATCCTCTCTGAAGGCAGTCAGTTGCCAGACTACTGTCTGTTCCCACCACAAGAGAGGCCCACTCCCTGCTGTTAAGGAAAATGGGCTACTTCTCCCTAAGGGCTTGAGGCCATCAGTCTGGTCCCTGTAGATAGGTTTACACCCTACTGATAATGGTTTCTATAGTGAGCCAGAAAACAGGTCAAACCTGCTCAGTGACATCCAAAGTTAGACTGCCATCCTGAATCTAGGATCCGCCCTTTCTGTGTGCCCCCAATCCCTCCTCTTCCTATTGCGTGTATATCATATCCCTAGGTTGTTGCCCTCTCATTGCTGTATAACCTATAGACTAAGGTGACCAGACGTCCGCTTTTGGCGGGACAGTCCCGATTTTTAACAAATTTTCCCGTGTCCCGCTGTATTTTTTAAAAGTCCCAATTTTTGGAAAGAATGCACGACAAGCTAGGGTATATGGTTTTCGGCTGCCAAGTGGCTATTTTGCCAGGATTGAGTTTTATCAATGTTGTCTCGCTTTACCAATGTTAAAATCTGGTCACCTTACCTATAGTACAACCCCTCCCTGTGACGTATGTCTTTACCTGTAATTAGAGGGCTTGCATGCTCCCCAAAGATATATAAGCCTTGGTTAGCAATAAAGAAGCTCGGCTCTCCCCTCTATCTCCCCCATACTCTTCCTCTCTGTTGGCTCCCCTTTCCTCTCTCCCGTGGTCTTCTATCCCCTGTTCCCTTTCCCCTTGTCCTC
This sequence comes from Echinops telfairi, assembly GCF_000313985.2. Lineage (NCBI taxonomy): Eukaryota > Metazoa > Chordata > Mammalia > Afrosoricida > Tenrecidae > Echinops > Echinops telfairi. Next base: position 3,442,155 of record NW_022111336.1, read on the forward strand.
CTCCCTCTCCCCATTTCTCCTGCCTTCCAGTCTCCCATCTCCTCCACGTGGACCACCAAGCAGGGCTGAGGTGAGCATGCTACCATGAAATGTGTCTGACTCCATTATTTCAATCTCTTCTATCTATCATGCTCTCTATGACTATATTATAATCTTTATATATCTCAACCACACAATTGTGCCTATTAAACCAGCAATTAGTTGTGGGGGGCTGGCCTTTCCCCCACACTATATCATGGCTCATTTTGGCATTGTTCTTTAGAAAACTATTCTCTAAATATTACCTACTAGAGGTAGTAACTCAATTTCACCGGGCAGTCTAATTGGATTACTTCCTTATGTTCTATATTTTAGACTCACACTGGGTTTCTGCTCAACTAGAACCTCTGGGTCAGTGTTTCCCAGATCAATCATCCCGCCAAACACTTCATGAAAAGAAAGTCAAATTAATTAAGGAAATAGTGTACATTATATATGCCTCTTAAAATTCTTAATTTTTGTTGACATATTAAAGGCTAAGAAGGTCATCAGTAAGGAGACAGGTTAAACTTTGTTTCACCTCATAATTAACCAGACTTTTTAAAATCAGTGATTTTCAAGACCTTTAAAATAACAACAACAACAACAAACCTGTAAGGTCTTTGAACACCATAAAGTAGTAGTGTCCTATTGGGCATTATAGGACATATGCTATTCTGGGATGTCCTCTGTCAGCTAGGGCTCACTATGCAATTTCATCAATATCTTTAAGAATCCTGATTCTGACAGTCAATGAGTTAACCATTTGTCCCAACTTGGTATGATATTTTAAAAGTTTAAAATATGTGTTCTCTCTTCACCACAAAGCCACTGGTGAAAATATCAATCAGGCCAAGGTCAAACATGAGTCACATCTCAGGTCAGTACAAATCTACTCAGTCCTCTCTGCCTGTTGAACTATGAATGACTCTCCCCAATTATGTTATTATCTAGTTTCTACTTCACACATGTATCCATCTTGTACATGAAGACACAAGATGGACAATAAGGGACTTTATCAAAAGACTTGTTGTAAGTGTTCATCTACAATATGTCTTCTAACAATCCCTCGCTCCACTGGTCTAGAAATCACCTTTCAAAATATTCCTTTCTAGCTAGGACACAAAGCATTATAGAAAGGCAGTAAATTAAAGAGTGTTACTAATTTATTTCTATTTCACATGTTGTATCATCGAAACCGATATCCCTACCCGCTCCCACCCCGACTTATGTTTAAATGATAATTTGTTCAATGATGGATCAAAATACATGCTTCAGCGTGAGAATTCATGCTTAATATAAAAAGTGTCACAATAATATAAAGCTTCTATTCATTCTGGAAGATGGGGGGGGCAGAACATGAGTCAGCAATGATGTAGATGCAAAAAATAAAGTAACAAAATGAAAGCTTGTGATGTATCATTGAGGTATTGCAATTATAACATGAGGGAATTATCTCATTATTCCCAGTATTGTTCAATCCCTTCCTAGAAAACAGCAGCTACTTCTGGGGGCGACACCTGACCCAGAACTTCGAGGAAGCTTTGCAGATAATGAAAGAGTATGAAAGACTTGGAAAGCAAGCTTAAAGGAATTGGGATTATTTAGCCAAGAGGGAGGAAAGAGAGAGAGAGAGAGAATATGAGTTAGTAAGAGAGACTAAAGGGGTGGTTTCATAACAGGTTTTCAATTATGTGAATGCCTCTTGCATAGGGGCCAGTGACCAGTCGTTCAATCCGTCCACTAACAACAGAACAAGAAGAGACGGGCTTCGGCAGCAGGAATAACTCACAAGGAAAAAGTTCCTGATTCTGAAAGTTGTTCAAACATTAGTGTGAATTACCAAATGGTAGAAAGTTCTCTTTCCAAATTCGATAAATTCTCCTGTGCTTAAAGGCTGGCCACTCTCAAGGTTCTTTCTCGTCCCTAAAATGCAAGATTTTAGGCTCTTTTAAAACTGCTCGCCTATGCCCACTGACAGCACTGCCGACAAGGGATGGGAATTCACATTCTCATTCCATTTCGATCTTTCATCTTTACTAAAAATTATTCTGTATCCTAGTGTTATATTCCATCTCCCTTTGCCTGGTAAATCAAGAAAGAACAAAAAATTTTTTAAAGAAAAACAATACCAACCAGGTAAACTTCTATAAAGATCTTGCAGAACTAGAATGAAAACCTGGCAAATATTACATTTTGATCATTCTAGGGGGAAAAAACCCTGGGGAGAGATTGGAACAATAGGAGGTACCTTTTCATTAAATTGTTGACATGCATATAGGCTTAAAAGATCTTATTGTTTTCAGGGATGAACATGCCCCTCGCTCCTAAATGCCAATTTCACAGCATCTAAGCAAAAAACGCTTACAATGGGCCATTGAGCCTGCTTTTTCTGTTTGCAATATCTTCTTTTCTCCTTTCCTGGGGCATTTGTACATACAAAAAGAGCAGCAATATCATAGACTGCAACCATGATAGCCAGTTTGGAAGTCTGAAGGGTTTCCTCTTCTCTATTATGCTTCACGTATCAAAAACTATTCATAGCAGAGACACTGGGGAAATAAATCACAGTGGCATTGTTGCTGCTTGGGTATACAGAATTGAGGTGACTTTATACAAACATCACCCTAACAAGATACAGAGACAATTCAAAAAACGAAAAACCAAAAACTACACGCACACAGCTAGTGTTGTGCCAATTGACTTATAGTGAGCCCATGTGTGTGTTACCGCCGAACTGTGCTCCATAGGGTTTTCAATGACTGTGGCTTTTCAGAAGCAGATTCCAGGGCTTTCTATCAAGGCACTTTTGGGTAGATTTGACCTGTCCATCTTTCGGTTAGTAGCCAAACACTTAACCATTTGAATCCCTTAGGGACTCCAGAGACAGTTAAAGGAACTGAAAGAACCCCCACCCCCACCCCCCACCCCCCGCCAATATCTGGAATTTCTAGCCAAGAAATTTAACTACCAATATAATAGATAACGAATTAAGAGTTAGAGAATTGCCCAGGGTCCCTGGAATACTGACAGGTGAGGCTACGAATGGCTACAAAAAGTGAACCTGAATACTCCCTTTTCACTCAAGATCACAGTATTGAATTTTAGTTACAGAAGAACATGTAAGGGGGAGACACTTTAGCAAGCTCCACACAGGAGCTACCATACAGATATCTAGTTTAAAGAGAATACACATGGCGTTTCCATTGTGTTGTGGTTAGGGGCTGTGCAGTCGGCTCTGACTCACAGTGACCCTGTGTACAATAGAAGGAACAACTGCCCAGACCTGCACCACCATCACAACCTTCGATATTTCTGAGTCCTTTTATAACAGTCACTGCATCAATTCATCTCCTTGATGGGCTTCCTTATAGCTGACCTTGTACTTTACCAAGCAAGATGTACTTTTCCAGGGACTGGTGTCTCCACATGACATGTTCAAAGTATGTGAGATGGATGAAGTCTCGCCATCCATGCTGCTAAGGAGCATTCTGACCGTGCTTCTCAATTGTGAAGTTTGTGAAAAAAAACTTTCAAAATGTAATCAACTGAAATAGTTAATAGACTTCAAAAATGTGTAAAAAAAATGGAACCCAAAGAGAATGGAATTTTCCCTTGAACTTCTTGAAGTCCCCTTGTATGAAGAAGTGAGTCTTCGGCCAACCATTATGCCCAGTACTACTCAGATGGAGAAAAGGAACTGCTCTCCTGGAAACAGTGTTTGCCTACACTATTTTAGTGTGTCTCCTAAACCACAGGTTACTTAAAAGCCAAGAATGATGCTTCTACACCCTTCAGGAAAGGTTGCTGAATTGAACAATGAAAATAAGCTGCAATATCTACGGCCATACCACCCTGAACACGACCTTTCTCATCTGATCTTAGAAAATAAACTGCAATATGATCATTATCAATAAAACAAAGGATTATAGAATCTGAAAGCGCTTAGAATGAAAAAAACAACAACAAAAAACCACAACTGTCTAGTCATCCCAAAGAACCTACAAATTAAACTTAAGCGGATTTTCCAAAGGGTCAAAAAAAAATCTATATTCGCAAACCGCCTAAAGTTTATACTGAAATATTTTTTTACCAATCAATGCCTCTGTGCCAGTTTGTCTGTTACAGTATCATACACAAAGACAATCTAGCCTGTTTCCATATTTGGAAGGTTTGTGTACAATGAACTGGCTTAAAATATAGGCATTTACAGAATTCACATTGAAGTCTCTGAATAGGAGCTCACAGGACAAACTCATCCTTTAAAGGAGTGATTCGCAAAAAAAAAAAAAAAAGCAGTGATTCTCACTCAGGGATTATGTTATCTCTGTAGTGAGCATTTCATAATATCTAGGGCTTTTGGTGGTCATAACTGGGGGCAGGTGCTACTGGTATCTAATGAGTGGAGGCTAAAGATGCTGTGAAATATCCTAGAGTGCACAGTGCAGCCATGTACAACACAGAATTATCCAGTCCAAAATGGCATAGGGTCAAGGTTGAGGAGCAACGCTTTAGTCAAAACCCAGAAACCAATGTATATACAATGGTTGATTACTGTTAACTAAATTTTAGCTTTCGTCGGGTGCTCTAAAGGGCACCCAAAAAGCAGGTACCAAACAAAAGGTGAGAGTCATGAGAGGTCTCTCAAACTACTGCTTAGAAGGGAAGTGACATACTGCTTAGTTTGTCGGTGCTTAGTATACAGATGCGAGTTAGAAAGGCCGAAGAGGACAAACACATCAAAAACCCTGAACTGAAGGTCACAAAGGAACATGGTGAAAACTGTAGGCCTTGATTTTTAAATCGGGTTGCTTCTCAAACAGACACTTCTAGGTAAAATATTCTCAGATAAATAGTAGCCGAAAAGTATTCCTCAATCATGACTGATAAGTATCCAAGTTAGTAGAAATGTGCGTGTGTGTGTGTGTGTGTGTGTGTGTGTGTGTCTGAGCGTGCATGTGCGACATATAATAAACACACATGCAAGTGTATGTCTTAGTTTTATTCAAGAGAGTTCCTTCCCATTTTGAGGGAAAATAATATCTACCTATATCAAAGTATTTATATGTATATTAATAAAAATCCCCAACAGTCTTACTGAAAGAAACTGGCAAATTTATGTAAAACACTGGGGATACACCACGGTTTTTTTAAAAGGTTAACCTCCCCTTCTTGGCCATTTTCATTTGCTGTGTTCCCTAGTAAAATGTTCCCTTCATACATCCAAATCACTATTTCAGGTTGCTGCCATTGGTATGCGTCATGGCATCAGGAAGCAACAACCTGACTCTGCTGGCCCTGATTGTAAAAAGCTCTGGTGCGTGGGAAGATTTGCTGAATTTAAATTTATCAAAAACTGTGTTGTGAATTACAGTCTGTACACAAAGATTTAAACTACAAGGAAAATGGCTAGTCAGGGTCAGATGGTGTAGGACAGGCAGTTTCTGACTGTTCCCTGAGCTATTATTACACTTTCTTTAACAACCTCTAAATCTACCAAGGGCATCAGTGGACTATTTTACATAAGCGAGAAGACGGCACTAGCAATGAACATAAAAGGAGGAACAAGAACAAGTTGTAAAGAATATTAATGACTCTTCTTCCAAACAATCCCAATTTTGATGAAAATCAAATGAATGATAAAAACACTGCCTATAAAACTATAGGAAGCCAACATGTAACAAATAAAACTGAAGAAAGGTGGCACTGTGATCCTCTTGGACACAAGAGACTTGTATTTTACCTAAGGAAACTACAGTATATGAACACAAGAGATCATTTATATTTAATAAAAAAGTAAGCAGACAAAAATGAGCTTTAAGTATCCCCACATTTATAGACATTTTTTAAATTTAAAGTAAGAATTGAGAGGTCAAGAGTTGTCTCTTCAAGAAGACAAAGAGAAGCAAAAGTGTTTTATGTAAAGTCCTAAAGATAATGAGCAGGTTGGAGGCTCCAAGCCACTGCTCTAAATATTAATCAGGACCGGGAATACCCCCATTAAAGATAAGATCAGCCCAAACAATAACAAACGGTGATTAGCTACTCTTCACTTACATGCTCAAGGTCAACTATCCTGACCTCAGGCTCTCCAATCCACCTGACTAATGAACCAATTAACACCATAGCCCCAGGAACAAGAGCACAATTTTGAAATCTATGCAGATCCATCAGTACACTCAATTTTATTAATTTCTGCTAGAGAGTGCTGATTTAACTGAGAAGTTTCATGCTGACATTATGAAACATGTATATCTAAGTCTTTAGGTATCACGGAACATGCTTTAATTTATATATTAAGGAACATGTATGGATCATGACACATTATACATCAAAGTGCACGTTGTAAGGGTAACTCTTCTATTACTGTTGCCCACAATAATTTAAACTTCTGTTAAGGTATGGCAAAATAATAGAAACACTGTGTGTGGGCGGGGTGGGGTGGGGGGGCGGGGTTCAGCTACTAGGGGTGAAGGAGCCGATGACAAGAGGCCATCATATGGGGTCATGGAATATTGTATCTTGATTGGGGGGTGGTCTCATAACAGATCCACTTGAATAATCTCATGCACCTGGCCACTACAGCACATTTTACTGTATGCAAATAAAATGAAATAAAAGAACAAGATGAAAAGAAATCTAAAAATATTTTATCAAATGTCAAACAAAGAAAGGAAAACAAGTGGTTAGATCATGAACTAAGGACTTTGGATAAACACATGAAAATTTCTGAGGAGTAAGGTTTATACTTTATTTTTTATTTTTAATAATCGTTGTGGAAAGAAATCTTCATTGAAAAATCTTATCTATAATCTAGGGACTAGCATAAAAAAACTGGTGAAAACTCAACTTATATTTCCTTGTTTCCATGAGATTTTTTGGTATGTCTCCATGTGAACTAGATTAATTCGTATATGTGAATATATGCATATGTGTATGTTCATATATTTACATCTGTCTATCTATCTATACATACATACATACATACATAACAGGAGTGGGTTACAAAATGGACTTTGAACCACAAGGTCGGCAGTTTGAAACGACCAGTGTTCTGAGGGAGAAAGATGAGGCTTTCTATGCCTGTAAAGATCTACAGACTGGGCAAACCGTGCCATGGCTCTCTGAATTGGACTTGGCTGTACCGCAGTGGGTTTGGCCCAGTGACAGGGCCAATAGGGGATCAGTGATGTTTCTGTGCTTTCCTCAGTGGTCAACCTTCTTAGTGGAAGGGGCTATTTTCAATTCTGGGAAAGGCTATCTTTTTATGAATGCCAAATTATAATAACTCTTACTGATAACTGAGTTGGAATTCCTGGGTGGCACAAACAGTTAAATGGCACAACATTTCGGAGGCCTAGTGGTCTGTTCGTCTTAAGGTCAGCAGTTGGAAACCACCAGCAACTCTGGGAGAGAAAGATAACGCTTCTACACTCAAAAAGAGTTAGTCTTGGGAACCATCAGGGGCAGTTCTGCTCTGTTCTACAGGGACCTTTGAGTCAGAATCGACTCTATAGCAGTGTGTTTGGGTTTGAGTTCAGTGCCCAACTACTAGCCAAAAACAGTTTGTGGTTTGGGTCCACCCAGAGGTGCTTCTGACGGTTCTCTGCTTTGTAAAACCCTACGAGCTGTTTCTGACGGCTCTCCGCTTTGTAAACCTATGACGCAGGTCTACTTAGTGCACTGAGTTGCCGAGAGTTGGGACAACAGTTACTTAATTACATGAGTGCACAGTGGGAAGGAAATAAAGAGTCTGATCTTTCAATATCATGCAACAAAAATGTCAAAGAAAACTTAATGAAATAGGACTTTTAAAAATTAATTTAAGCCTGGAAAATATAAAATGTGCGTAACTGGCATGGGGATATGTGTGCGTGTTCTCTAATAGGATGAAAAGTCTCCTGGCATGGCATTTTAACAGTCACAGAGTATCTGAATTTTGGGTGGGGGGAGGAGAAAGGGGGAAACCATCACAAGATTAGATATATAGCCCCCCTCCCCAGGGGGACGAATAACAGAAATGTGGGTAAAGGGAGACAACAGACAGTGTAAGACATGAAATAACAACAATTATATATAACTGATCAAGGATTCACGAGGCTGGGAGGGTGAGGGAGGGAGGGGAAAAAAGAGGAGCTGATACCAAGGGCTCAAGTAGAAAGGAAATATTTGGGTAATGTTGATGGCAACATATGTACCAGTATCCTTGGTACAACTGAATGATGGATTGTTATAAAATGATTAAATATAAAATGATTAATAATAAATAAAACAATCCACAAAGAAACATTGGAGTATACACACAATGGAAATCTATGAATTATTTTTAAAAGATGCAGAAACTATGTAGCACCTTACGACATGGATGGACTTGGAGAACATCATACTAAGTGAAATCAGTGAATCACACAAGGACCAATATTATATGAGATGACTATTATGTAAGGGAATATATATATACACATATAACCAAGATGCAGACTTTTATACCAAAAAGAATGGACATTGGAGCCTGCCAAGAGGGAGAAGGGAAGGGAGGGAAGGGAAAGCAGTGAATAAGATGGTCACAGATATTAACTTGAGTGAAATGGAAGAGAGTAACCCATAAGAGGGAAAAGACCACACTAGGGCGATACACTAAGGGGTGCAACAGAGCAACAAGGGGAGCAAAGCAACAAAGTCCCCAGGGAATACCAAAAATAGACTTTGGGGCCAGGGTGTGGCACCCCACCAGACTCGACTGGAAAACACTCCTCAAGGTCAACAAGCAGACCTGGAACTATTCATAGGCTTTTTGTTGTTGTCGTTTTGTTTTGCTCTGTCTTGTTTTTGTGCTTATTATTGTCTGTATGTCTATCTAGATAAGACAGGTGGGATAAACCACCTGGAGGAGAAAACAACGGGACCCACGGTTCTGGGGGGACATGAAAGAGGCAGAGGAAGCGGAAAGGAAGGGTTGTATTAACTAACCCAGGGACAAGGGAACAACAAGTGATCTAAAAGTGGTGGCGAGGAAGGCATAGGATGCCTGGTGGGCTTAATCATGGCAATGTAGCCTAGAGGAATTACTGAAACCTGAATGAAGGCCGAGCATGATAGTGGGACAGGAGGAAAGTAAAAGGAAATAGAGGAAAGAAGTAGGAGGCAAAGGACATTTATCAAGGTCTAAATATAGGCATGGACATGTAAATATATTTATATATAACGATAGAGAAACAGATCTATGTACATATATTTATGTTAAGTATTAAGGTAGCAGATGGACATTGGGCCCCTACTCAAGTACTCCCTCAACACAAGAACACATTGTTCTAATAACCTGGCATTCTGGGATGCTCAGCTTCCAGCCACAATTGTTGAAGACAAAGTAGGTGCATAAGCAAATGTGGTGAAGAAAGCCTGTCTATCAAAAGAAATAGCATCTGAGGTCTTAAAAGCTTGAAGATAGACAAGAGGCCGTCTAGCTGAGAAGCAACAAGGCCCACATGGAAGAAGCACACCAGCCTGTGTGGTCACAAGGTGTCGATGGGATCAGGTTATCAGGCATCAAAACCCAGACCAAAAAATCATATCAATGTGAATGTGGGGGAGTGCAGAGTAGAGACCCAAAACCCATCAGCAGACAATGGGACATCCCTTACAGAAGCGTCACAAGGAAGAGACGAGGCAGTCAGGGTGCCAGTATAGCACCTCTAGTTCTTTAATGCTTCCTCCCCCAACTATCATGATCCCAATTCTACCTTACAAATCTGGCTAGACCAGAGCATGGACACAGGTACAGATAAGAGCTTGAAACACAGGGAATCCAGGACAGATAAACGACTCAGGACCAATAATGAGAGTAGCAATACCAGGAGTGGACAGGGAAGGTAGGGGGAGAAAGTGGGAACTGATCACAATGATCTACATATAACCACCTCCCAAGGGGATGGACAACAGAAAAGTGGGCGAAAGGAGACAGCGGTGGGTATTAACACATGAAAAAAAATTATCAAGGGTTCATGAGGGAGGGCGGGCAGGGGAGGGGGAAATGAGCTGATACCAAGGGTTCAAGTAGAAAGAAAATGTTTTGAAAATGATGATGGCAACATATGTACAAATGTGCTTGACACAATGGATGGATGGGTGGATGGATTATGACAAGAGCTGGAAGAGTCCCCAATAAAATGATTTTTTTTAAAAGAGGGAAAAGAGAAATCAAGGGACAGGTGAAAGGTAAATATTGGGGGTTTGATTCATAGTTTAAACTCTTGAATACAACATGGATGGTTGGAAATATAAACTCCCATCTAATTTACAATAAAAAATTGAAAGGGAAAAAAACCTGGATCATCAAAGGAATTGTTCAACCTTCTTAAAATAGTCTCAGGTCCATTGTAGATAACCAGAGCGACTATTCAATGAACACCTACTGTGTGCCACCCACTACTCTAACTGCTAAGCCGTTCTTGAAGCCTAGGGAGTTTAAGAAGCATGCTCAAGGCCACAAGCCCAGCAAAGAGCAAAACTGATATTCAACCCAGGCAATCAGGTCCCCGTGCTTAGGAACCTTGCCTCTCCTTAGGCCTCTTCGCTACTCCGGATCGTCTGGAGTGATTTGTTATTTACATGTGCGAGTAATAGAGACTTGTTCACAAGAGTTGAGGTTGCAATTTATCCTCATTTCTTTATCATTCTGTATTACAGCAACTGCATCGATGATACTCATTTTTGTCAGACGAATATAAAAATACAGAAGACAGATGAAAACGCAACTTATTCATTTGGAATGCATGAATACAACGAGAGGCAGAAAACAGATGTAAACTAAACAGAGTTTGACACCCAAGCTCTTGTGGGTGAGGCATACTGAGTATACAGTTGCTATACATAATTCCATCTAAACAATGTAGTCCTTAAAATATTTACAGGAGGAAATACTACAAAGACTCTGAAGGAGGAGAGGGAGACACTGCCAAATAGCAATTTATGGATACGTGACACTTTTCTGGAGGCACTTCAAAGTGTGACGTTTCCTCACCTAAAAGGAAAAATGACTTGGTTTTATTTGAAGATAGACTAAGCCCCTGCGATTGGGAGCATTTTAAGTAATGATAATGGTTCTGTGTGTGTGTGTGTGTGTGTGTGTGTGTGTGTGTGTGTGTGTGTGTTGGTGAAAGGTGTACACTTATCCGTTTCATCCTATTACCTATTGCTATCAAATAAATTCCGACTCAAAAAGACCCTATAGGACAGAGCAGAAAAACCTTATAGGTCAGTGGTTCCCAACCTTCCTAATGCCGCAACCCTTTAATACAGTTCCTCATGTGGTGGTGACCCCCCAACTATACAATTATTTTTGTTACTACTTCATAACTATAATTTTGCTACTGCTATGAATCGTAATGTAAATATCTGATATGCAGAATATATTTTCATTGTTACAAATTGAACATCATTAAAACATAGTGATTAATCACAAAACAACATGTAATTATATACTGTGAAATATTTATTTCTCATTACAAATAAATATGTGTTTTCCGATGGTCTTAGGCAACCCCTGCGAAAGGGTTGTTCGACCCCCAAAGGGGTTGCGACCCACAGGTGGAGAACCGCTGTCATAGGGTTTCTGAGGCTGTCAATCTTTTCATTAGCTGGCTGCATTACCTTCTCCTCCCTCAGAAGGGCGGGTGGGTTAGGAGCACTAATGTTTTGGTTAGCAGACCAATACTTAACCCACTGCGCTCATTCGTGAAAGGAATCCTGTCAACAATTAGTTTAGTCCAGTATTTGAACTGGTTAAAGTCAGCTTTCCCTATCAGAAGGTTAAGCAGAAGAAACAAATGACTTGGGATATAGGAAAACTAGGGCTCCTTGTCTACTTCTCACAGGACCTAATCAGGATGTCTTTGGGCCTCCGCTATCTTATGTAAAAGAGGCAAGACGTGTGAGCAAGCCTCAAGAGCACTTCAATCTACTCCCTCAGCAGGATTGTATCCATGGGATATAAAAGAGGAGCATGTTGATAACACCTTCATTCAAGCTATATTCCCCAAACAAAAGTAGTTTCAAAGCCTAGCTTTCTCCTAGCACCTCCCCGGAGTCCATTTCCCAGTTAAGTGTGTGGACTGCAGTGCGGCCCTGATGCACAAACATCCTTTTGCCTTACTTAATATCCGTAGCAATGATACCACTGTCAGATCCAGGAATGTATAATGACATTTTCTTTTTCCTATCCAGAGATATGACTTCATTTCCTGGCTTAATGGATAATTCCTTGAAAGACCTATACTGATTTTTAAGTAAGAGGGAAAAATTGGATTTGCTGGGCGATTTCCTTTTCTCATTCAAAGTGGTTAGTGGGGAGAGAAATGAGTTGAGGAAATGCCGGGGGGTTTAAGTGGAGAGAAAATGTTTTGAGAATGATGTACAAATGTGCTTTACACAATTGATGTGTGTGTGGATTGTGATGGGAGTTGTATGAGCCCCTAATAAAATGATTAAAAAGAAAAAAGAAAATATAAAATAAAACAATTAAAAAAAAAGATCACAGAGAAGGATGGCATGCAAACATGCTTCTCTTCCTGCCATGACCAGGGTCCTCCCAGGAACCGGAAGCTAGGTTTTCCTAATTGTCCTACCCTGACAAAAACGAAATGTTACGGTAGCTGACATGAAAACAGAAGGGCTGTAGACCGAGGCAAAGTCTCCTTCTGGGATGCATTTGTGGGAGAAGCAAAAGTACATTCTTTCCCCAGGCTGGGAGAAACAGCAGCTCACAGCAAGAACCCATCCAGCGCCATTCCCAAGGTCTTCCACTGCAAACAAAGGGCCGAGGGCCTGGTCACTCCCGTTATCTCTCCCTGCAGCAAACAGCGTCTTTTCATGCAGGCTGCACCGTGACAGGCAAGGTGACTGCCAGAGCACCTGGCTGAGGGAAAGCATGCCAAGACAGATGGAAATGGGGAAGGGCGCCTTCACAATGGATTGGTGCACACTGCGACTAAGTTGAAAGACTCCTTAAACTGAAATCATATCACCTCATCTGATTCCATGCATAGGGAACCCAGAAAGCCAGCTTCTCAAAATAGCCACAGAGATGTCTTCCCAAGCCTTTACACAGGACTTCTTAAAATGAAGGATCATCCGCCCTACTCCCAGCTCTCGCTACCTGCCTTGCTTCTGTCTCTGTGTGGTTAGGATCCTCGTCTCAGTCCACCGGGCACCCGGGTAAATGCCAGTTAATGGGTATTGGGATAACCGGAGAGCAGTAGGAGTAGAAGATGCCTCTTTGGGAATGGGGCAGTAAACGGTGGGAGTACATGGAGCTAGGAATCCAACTATTCCACCAGCTGAGGGACTTTTGGGGCACAGTTTGAATTCTTGATCTGATTAGACAATAATAAAACATGAACAAAAAACCCAAAGTCTGCCTCAAAGAGTGAGTAGTAATGAAATGAGTAGTCATGTAAACAAAGAGAAGATGTTATTAGTAGCAAGGGCAAACAATATGATTTATAATCGTAGTAAGTACAAATGGGAGGAGGAAGTTGTTTCATGGTAGTGAAAGGAAACTTGGCTATAGAGCCAGATTAGCAATCCTCTGGGAGTTAGAGAAATCAGGATTTCATCCAGTGGAATAAGTTGAAGATTTTGAAGGATGATGACAAATAATGGAGATATTTTTCTAAGTGCAATAAGACCAATGAAAGGGACCAAGGAGTGAAGTGGTGCCTTGCTAAGAAGATGGTTCAGCAATTTATACATGTCAAAAGGCCCAAACCCATGGACTTGATTGTGACTCATAGTGAACCCCGATAAGACAGACAGAACTGCTATCTAGCAGAACTGCCCATCTTTATGGGAGCAGAAAGCCTCATCTGGCTCCTGATCTACACATATGTCTGGGTGGCAACGGAAATCAAACAAAAGATGTTTTTCATCTGAAAACAAAGTTAGCATGGCACTATGCCCCCCCCCTCCATCATAGTGTTCAAAGAGAATCTGGAAAATATACAATGATAGAAAGAAAGAAAAAAGCACCTGTTATCACTACTAAAAATCTTCCCAGAATTCTCCCCCAAGCTCACAAAAGATATTCCCAAGATCTTAAAGTTTAGCTAGCCAGAAGGCATGCTCTAAATATGGGAGCCGGGGTCCTGTTCCAAGTTCTGACACTAAGGACAGTGTGCTGCCATTGCAAAGACACGGGGCTTGGAAAGAAGGGGAACAAGCAGTAACGGAGCAAGGGGCCTGGTGATAGCCTGATGTGTTTGCTATTAGCACAGTCACCAAGGAAGAAGAAGGTGGTCTGAGGCTGTGGCTAGTGGAAAAGTTGTGGGGCAGGGAAAGGAAAACGGGGAATAATGTGGGGGGTGTCTGTTAAGATAGTGACAGATAGTAACATAGATGATAAACTTCAGAGCCTGGTCCAAGGCCATGGGAGGCCACTCTACAGGGCTTTGATGGGGAGTGGAATGTCAAGGCCACAAAAGGAAATGTTTTAAAAATGAAAGCTAGGTTAAATTTTAACCAAAAGTCATTGAAAAAGAATGAAATGACAGAGTTGGGGAGAAGGCCAATAGACCTTATTATTGACAAAGGAGTATTTTCTTATTGACAAAGGATTTCTATGGCTAGAGACTTATTTCTGGAAACCACTGAAGACTTAAGTCTTTCACTAACTGTGGGGCATTTCTCTTCCTTCTCCTACAGTCCTAGAAGCCACTACTCAGAGTAATTCATATAGCTGTAGGCCTTGACCTGCCTGCCTACACCAGAGTTCATGTCAGAAACTAAAGTTCGGAGGGGGAGGGGTTAATATTGATTTCTAAAATGCAAGAGAATAAATATGTTACTTAAGACAATGAAGAACTTACAAATTGGAAGCAGCTCCTCACACTGGGCTCAATGTTACTTCCTCCAAAGGATGCAACTTCACCCAGCTGTCTTGGGATTTGGATCGAGTCATGCAGAAGGAGGCCCAGCCTGCGCTGGTCACAAAATCCTGTTGAACTTGCCACTTGCTTGAAAAGGTCTACAATAGAATGAAGAAAATGGCAACGATCAAAAGGCAGTAGCACCAAGTGGATGTTAGTAGAACCGGAAGCCCATTGCAACCCCAATACCATGTCTCAAGATTAGTCAACAGGCCACAGTGAGGGGCTATTATGAACACTGATTAATCTTATGGACCATATTAATCATCACTGACGATATGAAGCATGATGACTTTTATGTACAACTGCAGCCAGCAAGAACTGCAAGCTTATCTACAGCACTGACACCTGACTATTTCCTAAGGCAGCACAGGATCCTTTGAGAAATGTTTATACACAGGATGTAACCACTAAGTGAAAATAAATGTTTAGCATTAAGAACCATACAAGTAGCCCAGAGAACATTCTTTTTGGATATCAGGTAAAGAAAATGTCTCAGGATTCATCGGGATTAATTTCGGGAATCATTGAGTAAGTGGAGCTGTTAGTTTATCATATATGTGTTTCCATCGGATGTGAGACATCTTTAGATTGCCCTCTCATTGCACTATCATTAGTTGAATATGTAATCTGTCCTTTTGTCTGGCGAGGGATATCTCCTTGAGGGAAGGGAGCACATGTTAGTGTACCAGTGAGGTCCAAAGTACACTAGGAGTATCTGGCAGTTATCAGGTGCCCAGTAAAATGCAGCTGAAGGAATGAATGGACATCTAAACACTAATGATTTTTGTTATATGCAATAAAACCCTTTTAGCACATTGTATGTTCAAATAAGTTTCCTAAGAAGTAAATCGGAAAAAGCTTTTCCTACTCATCAAATAAAATCGAAACTCATTGCCATCGTGTCGATTACAACACATAGTGGCCCTTTAGCACAGAGCAGAACTGCTCCCTAGGGTTTCCAAGATGGTATTCTTGATAGAAGCAGGCAGCCTCATTTTTCTCTCGTGCAGCCACTGGTGAGTTTGAACTGCTGGACTTGCAGTTAGAAGCCCAATGCCTAATGTGCAAGGCCACCTGGGCTCCTTTGCCAACGCACGGGCACAGGTTAAAGGCTAAGAAATTAAATATTTTAATGAGACTTCTATGATGGTGATATCAAAATTGAGGTGACTGACACAGGCACAACTTGTAAATCATCTCTCTAACACACACTTTTTCAAAGTGTGAATTTTTCAAATGCTTCGGTTTGAAGTTAGACTTTGTTTTGCTTCCCCAATTGCAAAACATGTGCTTTCTGGGCAGTTTTGTTTTTTTCAAACAGGCTGAGGCTCCCTTGATCATTTTACTTAGTATTATGACTGCACCACTGGTATGGTTAGATGAATCTATAATAAGTAACTACAATATCAAAAGGAAGAAAAACCAGATATTTAGAGGAGGGGGAAAATGGGGGGGCGGGGCATTTTGACCTTGGGCTAATGGCGTCCCTCATCCAGATGATGTGCCTTTGTCTCTGCTAGACTTCATAAAGGTTCTCTTTAAATTATTTTAAGAAGCAAAAATCAACACAAAACTATGGAGTGGGAGGGAAAAGAGGAGAAAGTCCACCAATGTTCCATTTATGTGGAATACACTTTTAAAATTGTTTTTCCTTTAAAAAAAGCCATTCTTATATTTTTATTTGGTTCTTAGGATGGGAAAATTCAAGGCAAAGTACAAGAAAGTTCAAGTTCAAAGCAGGCATTATCTGTTGTGGCTGACTCGTAGAGGGGTAAGGAGGACACCGTTTTTAAAGAAATTCAATTCCATTTGTCTACTGTCTGTCCTTCGACTCAGCCCATCTCCTCATCCTTGTGTAAGGCCTTAGGAAAATAAGAGAAAACCAAGATATGCTGGGTTTGTTCAATATTCCTACTGAAAAGATTTCTCACAAGCATTTAAAGGCAAAATCAAGTGCAGCCCTTCACAATGGGAATGGACAGTTGCTTACTCTTCCCGACCATCCCTCCTCTAGCATTTGCTTTTCATTTAGATTTACAGATTTTAAACAGTGAAAGCCAATGGTGAATCAAAATTAAAGTCTATAATGTGGTATTTACCCTTTAAGAAATGGCAAGCTATCCCTCTCTCAAATAATGAAATGTTGGTCACGTCAGAGAATTCGATGTGCCAGTACAACTTACAGTAAGATGATTATAAAGTAAACAATGTTTCCGGCACATGAATGCCAGGTAGTATTCTTTAAATAAGAATGCAAAGATTAGGCAAGTGCATGGATTAAACCTTCACATTTATTCTTCTGACTGATACAAAGGGGTAAAAAAACCAGACTTGATCCCCTTGGAACATGTGTTTTATTCAGACACAGACAGTGTAAATGTAAAATAATACTCGGACTGGAGAAGTTAATCCTCGTTCTCTATTTAAATACCTGCACTTTAATGTTTGACAAGAAATGACACAAACCAAATTTTATGACACTCTAAAAGCAGCTCTACATTTTCCATGAGGAACTTGATGTCAAATAAGAACAGTATGTCATTACCCATCTTGAACTAGGGTAATTAGCCAGCATTAATAAAAGAATACAGAGTTAATATACATGACTTACATCTGTACTTGTCTTCCAAATGTGCTTTACACAGAGAAATGATGCCGGTTTTAAAAGACAGGACACGGATCCTCCCCGTTCGCCCCCTGTTATGAATAATCAAAGCAGAAAACAATTACTGATATTTTACTTATGGATAAAGGCGCCTTAGTTAAGGGAAAAACTGGGATATGGAAACTCTATTCACCATTGTCGTATTAAGCTTGTAAGGTGCTCATCTGTGGTTCATTATCTATTTGGCTGGTGACCTAGAATGTCATGGAAATTCGACCAAAGCCAGCCATGAATATTTACCAACTTTTCAATTCCTAAAAGCCCTTCCTTCAATGGCAAGAGTAGCTCTACATAAAATGGGGGGGAGAGGGGGGGAAATTATCCTGCTTCTCATCTATGAGGAACCACCTGGGTTTAAGTCAGTGAGTGGAAGAATTACTACCGTGCACTAGGCTATTTTGGTTGGTAAAGCAAATGACCTACTTTGGTTACTGAAGCTAAAAAAAAAAAAAAAATCAAAAGAGAAGAAAAAACTACCAAGAACTAACTGCTCTGCTCTTTTCAATACTTTTTCATAATTTCATCAGTTTGAACTATTACTGAGAAGAACTGTAATCACTTCAGGCTTCATGATACGTTACATACAATATGAACCCCTGTTCCTGTTGTGAAAAATATGATACTATTAGAGAACATTCAACATATGCCTCAAAAGAGCATTTAAAAAATAACCTCGAACTGTATCCACCTTTGAATGTATATAACTTTTCACGTTACCAATTGAAAACTGAAACAAGGTTGGCTGTGCAATGTATTTATTAATACGCTTATTTTATATGTGAGTGGAAAGCTTTCCAGTGTGGAGAAAAGTTCTTCTTATGATTTTCAGCTTCACAGTTTGTTATACAATGCAACTGGACTTTAGATGTTGGTTAAAAAAAAGCGATTTTAGACTAATTTTACCATCTGCACTTCACAATCACAAAGGATAACCCCTAGTGGTGATTATTTCTGGTGAAGGAGCAATATGCTCAGATTTTAACTGATACAATTTATCAAATTCAACTGGCAAACAGAAAGCCCGGGTGTAAAATGCATTAGCAAATTACTGTCACTGGAAGGCTTTATTCCCCCCACCCCCTCTCTTTCAGAAACAAAATAGGCAAGCCCCAAAAAAGTCTTAGCCAATAAACTTTAAACAGTAACGTAAGTCTTCGTGGTGGTACACTTGCCCTCACATACTTTTCAGGCAGGTAGAATGGAAGTTAAAGATTCAGAATCCATTCAGATGTCATCGGCAAGCAAACAGTGCCAAAATATATTTAAGGAAAGACCTGAATATGAACTCTTCTCAAACGTAAATGCAATCCACAATTAAAATCCAACACGTTCAAGGGCTTGGTAGATAATTATCATGGATTTCATAGCCAGGTGGTTCTGGAATGTACAAAGCCATACCTTATCCAAATAACAAAGGCAAAAGGTAGAAATGCTCATCAAGGCGGTGGGAGAAGCCGACGATGGAGGCAACAGGAGAAGCTGCTGGTACGCCACTCGTTTCACAAAATCTCCCCAGCTTTCCAACTGGGGATAGGTTCTTGTTGATGGGTGAAATGAGGCACGTACAGAATAATTCAGGCAAACCCAAAACCGACTCCTGCTACTACTTTCCTCAATTGTATTCATTAAGCTTAAAACAAAAATTAGAACCGAGGAGCTCCTCTGTGTGCAGGCCAAAGGGGTGGGGGCCCTAATTACTCTCTAAGAGAGTGATGGATGGAGATACTAAACGGAGACTGGGTAAAACCTATGAAAACAAGAAAAATCTGCAGTTTAAGGAGCTGAGTTTGCTGTATAATGGTTTCGTTTGTATTTTGTTTGGATTATCAATTCATAATCCTCTGCAAAATCCTCCTGCGTATCAACTCGGACTATTCTGATCTGGTGACAAATGTGTTAGCATAGGTAGGAACCCCGGAAGAGGGATCGACAACCACCGTGGAGAGAGGCATCCCAAACTACACAGGCGAGAAAGGGCCCGAATCAGTGACTGCATACTGATTCTATTTGACAAATTAATATCTCCGGGTTTCATTTGTTCTCTAATTTGAGTGCAATCAACATTCGTATCTTTCTTATCTCTTGGTTTATTTATTTTTTTTTATTTATTTATTTATTTATTTATTTATTTTTATCTCTTGGTTTATAAAAATATTTTTCAACCCCAATAAGCTCACAAATGATTTATCACAAGGACAGCATCAGGTCACAGAGCTTCATGAAACTTTCATCCGGAAGATCATTATCTCTAGACTGGGACCTTGTTGCGATGCTAATTACACCATCACCATTCCATAGGCTACACCCGCTTTCCTGGTTTCTAAAAGAAGCATGATGTACGTACGTGTCATAAACATTCAGCAGCCAATTGAGACACATATCCACGCAGAGAGGGACGTTGACCAGATTGTTGTGCTCTTGCTCCAGACGATCATAAATAGTAGTCAAACAATTAATGATCTGCAGGATGTCCATGGGCTGGTCATTTTGCTTGAGGTTGTGCTGGTCCAAGGCATCGCATGCAGCTGACAAACTCAACAGATCCACTGCAAAATCCACATAAAATCATGAGTGGTTCAATAACATAAAATCTTCCTTTTATTATCCTTCCTTTTTCATTCCAGAATCCTGGGTAGGGATCTCATACCCTTAAATAAACACTAAACTGGACCACCCGCCCCCAACCTCTGAAAGGTATTTTGCTTGCATCTCTAAGTTTGACGAATTTGACTAGCAGTCAGAATCCAAGTCAATTCCAGCCTCACAGTGACCATATAGGGCAGAGTGAGACTAAAACTGCTCCTCAGGGTCTCCAAAACCACATAAACCTTTATGGGCACAGCCAGCTCTGTCTTTCTCCTTCAGAGCAGCTGGTGGGTTTGAACTGCCCACCTTACAGTTAACCCTAATGCTTACCTCACTATGCTACCAGGGCTCAAGAGCTGAGATGGTTGTAAAATCTCACTGGCATCAGGAGTCAGTGTGGGTCAAGTAATGGGGAATATTTGATAGTTACAGGGACCTAATGTCCTCTACACGAGTCATTTCTATCTGAAGAGAAAAACTGGTTTTTGTTGTTGTTTTTATTAAAAGATCATGTTATTGGGGTTTCTTACAACTCTTACAACAATCCACACATCAATTGTATCTGTACATGTGTTGCTATTATTTTTTTTTAGATATCTGCTTCCTATCGAGCCCTTGGATCAGCTCCTCTCCCCCCTCCCCCCGTGACCTCTTGATAAATGACAAATTATTGTTATTCTCATATCTTATACTGATGGCTTCCATCTGAAGAGAAAAATGGTTTTACTAGAGGCTGTGAAAGAGATCCTAGCAGTACACTTGTGTGACTATGAGAAAAGGCCACTGACACCCATCTGTGTGGTCTGGGTTGGATAGATTTTCTTTCTAGCTGTGTATCTAATTCTTATGTTTTTCTCTTTGAAGTAGCACTTCCCTCAGGATGTCTTGGCTACCTTAACATTAGGTAAGGAAGCAATCAACCACATTGGGAGTTTCTATCAGCAAACTACAGTAACTGCATTATGTATCCATTTTTAAATGGGGGGGGGCTTTTATTTCTGCTTTCACCTGCAAATTCTTTTTGACAAAGTACTTTTCAAATACTCTAAGAAATTTATAGGATTGAGGGGCAGGGTAGGGATGGGAGTCCCTTGTTCTTCAGGTGGTACTTTATTATTTGCTGAAACACAAAAAAATTTGCCAAAGTGAAAGCTTCAACCTTGTCCAACATCAGCAAATTGCAAGCTGCTCCCCAGTGTCATGAAAAGATGCTTTTCTCTAAAGCCAATTTATTAGCCAAATTGGAAATGCAACAACATTGCTTTTATAACACCTTTTACACCTAAGCTCTGATCTTAATTCTCAGTCCTTGGAGACAAGGAATCAATGGTAATTAAGTACATCTCTCAGGCATCTGGGAGGGTGAGGGGGGAGCAATGCAATTATGAATGCAACTCAAAAGATACACTAGTTATCCCTGTCATGCGAACGTGAGACTTTAATGTATTTTTCTAGTTATTTGTGCTTAGTCCTAAGGAAATAGGAAAAAAAATCATCAAAATTGGGCCTAATCCCTATGTTGGGTAATACCTCTCTAATGTGTGTTCTTCTTTTTTAGCAAAGGAAAACAGAAAACTTGGGTGTATCCCTGGAAGCATGGAGAAGACCAGATCCAGATGGTTGAACTTTTGATTTGTCTCTGATGCCAATGAGGCAAGGCCCCTCTGTGGAACCAATGATTTGAACTCAACCATTAACCTGAACATTGGCCGTGGGAACCTACTCAGCAGCACTGTGAAAGTAAGGCCTGGTGATCTGCTTCCATTAAAACGGATAGTCAGCCCGCTAGAAGAATGTATTTCAAAGGACAGTACTGAATCTGCAGCTCTGGGAGAGGGACATATCTGATCGGAGCACTCCAGAGCAGATGAAGGGGGAGTAGAAGAGAGTGGAGCACATCCTGGCCCACCAGGCCTTGAGGATGATGACCCCAATTAGAGCAGCCAGTCCATAGAGAGGAACACATGGCCAGACCCACTATGAGA
>NW_022111336.1:3465905-3497201 GCF_000313985.2 Echinops telfairi
AGGACCAGTGGTGTGAGTGGCGATACTGGGAGGGTAGAGGGAGAGTGGGTTGGAAAGAGGGAAACGATGACAAGGATCTGCACGTGGCCCTCTTCTTGGGGTACGGACAATGGAGAGGTGGGTGAATGGAGACGTTGGACGGGGCGGGATATGACAAAATAATAATTTGTGAATTATCGAGGGCTTATGGGGTGGGGGGAGCAGGGAGAGAGGGGAAAGATGGGGACTTGATGCCAGGGGCTTAAGTGGAGAGCAAATGTTTTGAGAGTGGTGAGGGCAATGAATGTAGAGTTGTGCTTTACACAGTTGATGTATGTATGGATTGTGATGGGAGTTGTGTGAGCCCCTAGTAAAACAATTTAAAAAAAAGATAATGGACCGGGGTTCAAGTAGAAAGCAAATGTTTTGAGAATGATGATGGCAACACATGTACAAATATGCTTGACACAATGGATGTATGTGTGGATTATGATAAGAATTGTATGAGCCCCCAATAAAATGATTTAAAGGGAAAAAATGATAGTCAGTCTTCAATAGATAATGACATAGCTAGAATTGGAAGCATGGTGCAGGACTGGGTAGTATTTTGCTCTATTGCACACAAGGTCACGATGAGTTGATTGTACCTAACAACAATTATTTTAATGCCCGCCCTTGTCTATTAATCCTAGTAGTTCTGGATGAGTTTTGATTGGTTGACTTTTTATCCTTATGATAGGCTACAATTTCTTGCCTTTATAAATGCTTAATAGTCACTCAATTAAATGTCATCATTGTAAGTTGAAACTTGTTTTGTACAGGAAATTAGTTCAATATATATTCTTGAGTTTAAAAAAAAAAGATAGCCAAAAACCTCTATGGAGCTGTTCTCCATAGAGCACAACTGTGAGATATGAGGTTACTCTGTAAAATGAGGTTACCCTAAGTCAGAATCACCTTGATAGTAAAGAACTTGTGTTTGGTTAGAGGGCCTGGGTGGGATAAATAGTGAACAAACTTGGCTGCTAACCAAAGACTGGAGATGTGAGTCCACCCAGAGGTGCCTTGGGAAAAAAGCCTAGTGATCTAATTCAGAGAACTCAGCCATTGGAAAAGCCCTACGGGGCATGGTTCCGCTCTGACACACATAGGGTTGCCATAAGCCAGAGTCCACTCAATGGCAGATGGTTAGCACTCATCTCATTGATGTAAAGCCCCTTCTCCTATTGCTTTCAAACCACTCTAAAGATAAGAAATGACCTCTCTTCAGGGAAGACAGCAATGTGCTTAAAGTGGCAGGAAGGAACATAGCTTGGGAAGCTGGTTTGAGAAGTCAGGTAGTAGAAAGAATGAAAAAATAATAATGCAAGGAAGCAGAAGGTCGAGAGAAGGGGAAGGCCGGGTGTGGGAGACCGAAGGGAGGAAGGTGTGAAGACAAAAGATGATCTCTTCTTCTATTACCCACAGGTCAAAATTTTGAGTGTGGGTGAGAACATTTAGAAACACAGCACAGGGACGGACAGCAGGCAAGTGGGTGAAAGGATACAGCGGTGTAAGACATGAAAAAAAGAGAAGAAGAAGAATTTATTAATTATCAAGGGGACATGGGGGAGGGAGGGGGGAAAATGAGGCGCTGATGCCATGGGCTCAAGTAGAAAGAAAATGATCCCTTCAGGACCAGTGGTGTGAGTGGCGATACAGGGAGGGTAAAGGGAGAATGGGTAGGAAAGAGGGAACTGATGACAAGGAACTATATGTGACCTCCTCCCTGGGGGATGGACAACAGAAAAGTGGGTGAAGGGAGACGTCGGACAGG
Source organism: Echinops telfairi (assembly GCF_000313985.2). Taxonomy (NCBI): domain Eukaryota; kingdom Metazoa; phylum Chordata; class Mammalia; order Afrosoricida; family Tenrecidae; genus Echinops; species Echinops telfairi. Next base: position 3,467,701 of record NW_022111336.1, read on the forward strand.
GCAAGATATGACAAAATACTAATTTATAAATTATCAAGGGCTCATGAGGGAGGGGGGAGCAGGGAGGGAGGGGAAAATGAGGACCTAATGCCCGGGGGGCTTAAGTGGAGAGGAAATATTTTGAGAATGATGAGGGCAATGAATGAACAAATGCGCTTCACACAATTGATGTATGTATGGATTGTGATAAGAGTTGTAATAGCCCCTAGTAAAATGATTAAAAACAATAATAAAAAATAAAAAGATGATGACAACATATGTACAGATCTGTTTGACAAAATGGATATATGTATGGATTGTGATGAGCTGTAAGAGCCCCCAATAAAATAAAATTTAAATTAAAAAAAAGAAACGAAAACATGTGTTTACTAAATTTAAAAAGAAAGAAAGAAACACAGCATACAGTTTCAGAGAAGAATGGATTTCTCCTTAACACCACTATTGTCATCATGTGTGTCTATAAATTAAGGGAAGCTATGCAGAGCTTAAGGAGGCCTGGTGGCATAGTGGCTACGCATTGGGCTGCGATTCTCATGGTTGGCAGCTAGAAACCACCTCAGAAGCAAGCCTGCGCTTTCTACTTTCGTGAACAGTTAGTTTCAGAAACCTCGCCAAGAGTCAACATTGACTCAATGGCGCAGTGGTTACACATTGGGCTAATAAGTGCAAGGGTAGCAGTTTGAGACCACCATCGGCTCAGAGGAGGGAGAAAGATGAGGGTTCTTTTTCCTGTAAACAGTTACAGTTTCAAAAATGAAGTTTGGGAAACTCACAGTGGCAGTTCTAGCATGTCCTATAGTCACCATTGAGTCATAATCGACTCAATGGCAGTGAGTTAGTGAGTTTATAAACAGTTGTGTCATTCTCTTTTTATTCTTTCTTGTTACTGTCCTTTAGTCCTTATAAATACTTTGCTTTCAAGCCAAGGATAAATAATTAACAAGTGACATTTTTATTGACTTTTTAATTCTAAGTTTTGTCTATTGTGATTTAGGTGAAAGCTTACAGAGCAAATTAGTTTTCCCATCAGCAGTGTATGCATATTTTGTTGCATGGCATTAGTTACAATCCCCTCAATGTAACAGCATTTCATCCCACTTCTTCTCTAGGCTCCCAATTTCCTTTCACTCATCTTTTGTGCTCCTTCCTGTCTTTTAAATTTTGTGTTTGGGACAATACTACCCTGTTGGTGTCTCTTTTGGCTGACTCGTCTGAGATGCACATTCTTTATGGGTGCTATTTTTTACTATCTATTTAGCTACAAGGTAATCTTGAAGGGGGAGTTCAGTTATAGGTTTAAAGAGGTTTCTAATGGCCACAGATTCGGGGGTTCCACTCATCTCTCTCACACAAGTAAGTCTGATCCTTTAAAAAATATATTTGCCCCCTACAATTTTCTCTACTTCAGTCCAGTAGCTTCTGTGGTCCTGATTAGAGAGGATGGTAGTGGTAGCTGGGCACCACCTAAGTTCTTCGGATCTCAGGACAGTGAATGCTGTGGCTTATGTGATCCATTAGTCCTACGGACTAATTGAATCCTGCAGTCTTTAATTTTCTTTATTATTCTTTCTTCCAGATAGGGAGAGACCAATAGTTGCATCTTAGATGGCAGCTCATTCACTTTTAAGATCCCATTCCCTAGAAGTGAGGATTTTTACACTAATCTACCCAAGGAATTAGGATGAAAGAAAGGGGGCAGGGGCACAGAGAGCAAAACAGCATGGCTTTTATATTAGGCTCACTCTGATCTCTGTGCAGGTGAATGGGTAACACATGAACAGACAAAAACATTGGAATATAAATGGGTTCAGAGGGAAATAAAGCAATTGCTCTGAAATAACAGGAGCAGAAGATGACATAGTTAGGAGAGAAATATAGTGCACTGTGCTCTGCTAAAACCGGATGCATTTAAACACAAAAACTATCCATCACAGAAGATTGGAAAACACATTTCCCCCAACAAACACATCAAACAGAATTCTACTTTCACAGAACACTTTCTAAAAGACTTCTGTTTTGGCATCTATGGATCCCTGGTGGCACAGCAGTTAAGTGCTTGCCTGCAAACTGATAAGTCCGTGGTTCAAACCCACCAGCTGCTGCTTTTAAGGTTCATAGCCTTGGATACCCTGTGGGACAGTTCTGCTCTGTCCTGTACTGCTGTAATGAATCCGAATCATTGCCACAGCAATGTGTTTGCTTTGCTTTGTGTTATTGAGGTATAAAGAGTCCACGCTAAGGAACTGAAAAGAGGTGAGCACATAGATAAGGTCAATTTAATTGCCACCAAGACTTTTGTTGATATCGCACCCTTTCTGTGCACAGTAGAAAGGCACAGCAAGAAAGCCAATGATACACCAACATACTTTGACACACTCATATGTACTGTATGGGTTCAGTTCAGAGGGCCCAGAGTTGACATAAGTGGTTTTGCTAAAACATTTACATGGCACAGAGCTCTGAAAGGAAGTGATTTTTTTGTGCTTATATGTAGCTCTTAGTTCCATATTATTATCATTGTTTATCATTGCTAACAGCAACATGGATGATTTTTACCTGTTCTGCATGAGACCTACCCAGGTGAGCAGGTTTGGACTATCTATGTAGGAAAAGAGGAAGTTTAGCATAACGTTGGTCCTTGGTGAGACACTCATGGAAGCAGCAGTCAAGAGATGAAAAGACATGTTGCATTCAGTAGCATATGCTGCCCAAGAACTCTTTAGAGAATTGAAGAGCAAGGATGTGACTTTGAGGACTAAGGTGCACCTGACCTAAGCTATGATATTTTCATTCGCCTCATGTACATGTGAAAGTTGGACAGTGAATAAGAAGAATACATTCATTCGAATTGTGGTGCTGGAGAAGAATACTGAAAGTACCCGCGATAGCTAAAAGGACAAATTGGTCTGTCTAGGAAGAGTTAGGCCCAGAATGCCCCTTAAAGGCAAAAATGGCAAGACTTCATATTACATACGTTGGGCATATTGTCAGGAGAAACCAGTCTCTGGAGAAGGACATCATGCTTGGTAAAGTGGAGGGGCGATGAAAAAGAGGAAACCCCTCCGTGAGATGGACTGACACGGTGACTGCAACTCAGACAGAGCGAGGATAGCGCAGAACCGTGCAGTGTTTCGTTCAGTTGTGCATAGGGGTCGCTATAGGTCAGAACTAACTCAATGGCACCTAATAACGGAGAGATGCTTAAACTAAGAGAATATGCTCCTTTCTCTTGGCCTCAAGATGCCTGTTAGGAAAAAGGATTCTGTTTACCAAAACTTCCTTTTTTCAAGAACTGAGTAGGATAAGCAGCCGACCCGCAAGTCTCATTGGATAATGAGATGAGAATTCTGACTGGTGGTGTTAAGTTGCTGACAAGTCATTCTTGCGTCATAATGACCACATATGATAGAATGTGTTAGGCCATAAGCTTTATGGGAGTAGATTGCTAGATCTTGGTCCTGCAGGGTGGCTGGGTGAGCTTGAACTACTGAGCTTTCAGTTAACAAAGTATTTAACTATTGCTGCCACCTAGGTATGACTACATGGAACAATATCAGTGCGACATTTTGTGCTTAGGATACTTCTGCTATCAAAGTCTTGTGTTGGGAAGCACGTTGTGGGAATATTTACCTGTTCAAGTCTGGAGAACACTGATTGATAATCATCTGAACATTGTGTAACCATTTTGCGATGAGGAAAGTTTAAGCTAGGCTTGAGGAGATGGTAAGTTATATATTGCGCGTCTCATCTGTCATGAAGAAAGCCTTAAAAGGGTGGTGGGGCAACTGAAACACTTAGGTCATTGAATAATTAAGGTACAATGTGGGGTTACATTCCGGATATTGAAAAGCCAGAAAGTCAATGTGGATGGCAATGGAAATTTCTGTGGCATACCCAAATCAAAGTTATTTTAGGAGTACCTACCCTGGTGACATCTTAGGAGCCCTGGTGGCATAGTGGTTACCCAGTAGCTGCTAACCAGAAGATCCACCTTTCAAAACCACGAGCCATTCCGAGGAACAAAGATGAGGCTTTCTTCTCCCATAAGGAGATACAGTCTTGGAAACCCACAGGAGCAGTTCTACTCTGTCCTATAGGGTCACTATGAGTTGCCATTGGCTGGATAGCAGTGAGTTGCTACTAGTCATCTAAGGAGCTCTGGTGGTGTAGTGGGTAAGCCCTTGGCTGGTACCGAAAAGATCGGTAGTTCAAACCTACTGAGTCATTCTTCAGAACAAAAACTGTGGCCGCCTGCTTCCATGAAAGTTTACAGTCTCTGAAACCTTACAGGGTAGTTCCACTCTGTCACTGGGAGTTGGAATTGACTCAGTAGTATCAAGTTACTCAGACCTACGAGTGCAGCCTGGGCAGCTCACTATTTTTGCTTCTCACATTTATTTCCTAATTATATTAAAGGTACTCGGATTCAGTGACAACGGTATTGAAATAAGAAAGCTTTAGGAAAATTAGCTACCGCTTACATCAGAGTGTCATACTGTGGTGGCTTGCACATTATTGTGATAATAGAAGCTATGCTTCTGGCCTGTCAAATATCAAGGAGGATGTCCCATAGTGGACAGATTTCAGCAGAGCTTCCAGATTAAGACAGACTAGGAACAAGGACATGGCAGTTCACTTCTGAAAAACCTAGCCACTGAAAAACCTTGTGATTAGCAAAGGGCAGTTTGAGAGACAAATGAAGAATTATGATCAAATATGCAAAAATCTGGAGAAAGAAATCTGAAAGCTTTTCTCAAGTTGAAAATAGTGAATAAAGAAAATCAAACCTTGGGTTGGAATATTAAGGGGTTCTATAGGTGAAGATGGTGAGAGTTTGTGTCACATAGTTTGGACATGTCGTCAGGAGAGAACAGTCCCTGGAAAAGGAAATCATACTTGCTCAAGTGCAAGGCCAGCTCTTCAAGGAGATGGACTGACACAGTGGTTACAACAACTGGCTTCAGCCAAAGTGTTTCCTTCGGTTGTATATAGGGTTTCGGTGAGTCGGAGCCAGCTCTATGGCACCTAACGATCACAGGCACAATCTCTTCGTCTAAAACAGGCTAGGAAAAAGTTCCTGGCCATCCACTTATGAAAAAATTAGCCACTGAAAGCTTTATAATCAACAGCTGAGTATTGTCTGCTGCAGTGCAGAAAGATGAGTCCCTCAGGTGGGAAGATATTCCCAATACGATTAACGAAGGACTCTCTCCCCATGGCAGTCGACATTTCGGACACTGATGGAGGAAAGTGTTCCGTACCTCCATTTGCTGATAGGACATGACTCAAAATGAGAAGAAACAGTTGCAAATAGCCATTACTAATCAAGACCATGGAATGGAGAATGTATGAATCGAGGAAAATCATAAGTTGGAAAATGATGAACTGAAACACATAAAGATCGATATGCCAGACATTAATAAGCTGGATTGGCCATTTTGCATTGGAAAATCAGATGGTCTTCCATTCCAGAAATGACAAATTGAAGAGTGGCATTGCATTCATCATCAGAAAGAACATCTCAAGATCTATCCTGATGTCCAATGTGATCAGTGATAGGATAATATCCACATACCTACAAGGAAGACCGGTTCATACAACTATCTTTAAACTTTATGCAAAAGCGCAAATGCCAAATATGAAAGGGGGGGGGGATTTTTTTATCAACTCTTGCAGTCTGAAGCTGATCAAACATCCTCAATGTTGATAATTACTAGTGATTAGAAGGCTGGCAACAACAGAGGAGGATCAGCAGTTGGAAAGGATTGGTATTAGAAGTGTCACTGGAGATGTGACAGAATCTTGTGAGACTAATGACTTATTCTTTGCAGATGCCTTTTTCAACAACAAAAGTGGAGATTATATGCAAGAACCTCACCAGATGGAATATACAGAATCCTATCATATACATCTGTGGAAAGGAGTAATGAAGACACTCAATATAATCACTGGGATCAAGGCCAGGAGACAAATGTGAAACATAATAAATTGCTCATATGCACGTTTAAGTTGAAGGTGAAGAAAATTAAAATAAATCCATAAGACCTAAAGTATGATCTTCAACATATCCCACCTGAATTTAGAAATTGTCTCACAAATAGATTTGGAATATTGAACACTAATGACATAAGACTAGATAAGTTGTGGGATGACATCAATCACATCATACATAAAGAAATCAAATGGTCATTAAAAAGACAAGAAAGAAAGAACAGCAAAACGGATGTCAGAAGATGCTCTGAAACTTGCTCTTGAACATAGAGGAGCTAAAAGGAAAGACACTATTTCAAGCTGAACAGAAGATGTGAAATGGTGGTTCAAGAAGACAAAGTAGAGTATTATAAAAAGATGTAAAAACCTGAAAGGAGAAAACCCAAAAGGTAGAACATACTCAGTATTTCTCAAGCTGAAAGAGCTGATGGAAACTCCAAGCTTCAAGGTGCAACATCATAGAGGACAAACTACTGAAATGACACAGAAAGCACCAACAAAAGATGGGAGGAATGCAGAAAGATACATGACCACTAAAAAGCATGGGTCGATCTTCACCTATTTCCGGAGGTGAGATACGATCAAGACCTGACAGCATTGAAGGAAGAAGTCAAATAAGCAATGAAAGCTCTGGCGAAAAACCAGGCTCCAGGAATTGACAGAAAACCAATGAAAAGGTTTCACAAAACAAACGCAGTGCTGGAGGTGTACCCTTATAGGTGCCAAGAAATTTGCTAAACAGCTACTTGGTCAACTGACTGAAAGAGGTTCGTATTTGTGCCCATTCCAAAGGTGACTCAACACCACGAGAAACTATTGAACAATATCATTACTATGACATGCACATAAGATTTTGTTGAAGATAATTTTTAAATAGTTGCAGCATCCCATTGACAAAAAACTGCCAGAAACTAAAGTCATACTCAGACAATGAGGGAGTTCATGGGTGATTTCAGCTGAATATTGAGTGGAAGCAGAGACTATTGGAAAGATGAAAAGGCATTTAACTGTAGACTATTAAAAATGATGTATAACATTGTGAAGAACTGGAATTACTGAAAACTTCATCGTTCTCTCGAGGAACTTGTACATGGTCCGAAAGGCAGCTGTTGAAAGCAAATAAGGGGAGACTGTGTAGTTTATCATCAGGAAAGGTATGTATCAGAGGTGTATCCTTTCACCATACTTAATCGATGCCGAGCAAATGATCCAAGAAGCTGGTTTGTATGAAGAAGAACATGACATCAGGATTGGAGGAAGACTCGTTAACAACCTGCAAGTGCAGATAACACAGTCTCGCTTGCTGACAGAGAACACGAAGCACTTACTTATCAAAGACTACCGTCTTCAGGATGGATCACACCACAAGAGAAAGAAGATAAAAATCTTCAGAAATGGATCAATAGACAACATAATGTTAAATGAGGAAAATATTAAAGCTGTCAAGGATTTCATTTCACTTGGACACAGCACCCATGGAAGCAGCGATCAAACAAGAAATCAAACAACTTATTGCACTGGATAAAGCTGCTGTTAAAGATCTTAATGGGTTTTCAAGCAAAGATGTTGCTTTGAGGACTAAGGAAGTTTGGACCCAAACCAATATATCTTCAGTCACCTCATACATATGCAAAAGCTAGACAATGAATATGAAACACTCAAAAGAAATTGATGCCTTTGAAATATGTTATATCACAAGGAGAGATTGAGTCCTGGAGATGGCCCTCATGCTTGGTTCGTCAAAACAAAGGGAGACTCTTAATAAGATGGATTAACACAGTGGCTGCAGCAGTGGACTTAAACTCAGAAATGAGAATGAAGCAAGACCAGGTGGTGTTTGTCCTATTGTACATCGGACCTTTATGAGTCAGAACCAACCCAATGACACCTGACAAAACCATTAGTGAAATTAGGAATTGGGTTCTGAATACCAGAGTAGCTAAAATTTTCTTATTTACTTTAGTGGACCTTTTTATTGTGATTTGGGTGGAAGTGTACAGAGCAAACTGGTTTCCCATTCAACAATTCATACACATTTGATTTGTGATGTTGATTTTATTCCCCACAACGTCACAGCACTCTTTCCATTTCCTCTCTGTGTTCACCATTGCCATCTGTCCTTCTCGTATGCCTTCCTACTTTAGGAGATTTTATCCCTGGGCAAATGCTGCTTTTGTGTTTTATTACATAGAACTGATTATTCTAAGATGATATTCCTGGTGATACTGTTTACCTAATAAGTCAATTGTTTGGCTGAATGTTGAGCCACAAGGGTGAGTTTCATTCCAGGCTTAAAGAGTATCTAAGGGCTATAGTTTCAGGAGTTCCAACAGTCTCTACCAAGACCTAGAATTTGTTTTTAATGAGAAAATACGAACTCAGGAAAAAGACGTGCTTGTGGTAAATAGAAATCTTGAAAGGCCTAATTATCGGAGGAAAGATGAAGATGGCAAGCATCTAAGACTGACAACTGAGACATGGAACCTATAAGGGGTTCTTCAGCAGAATCAAAGAGCTTGGCGGTATATTGGTTATGCTTTGGTCTGTGATTGCATGGTTGGCAGTTTAAAACCATCAGCAACTCCAAGGAAAAGAAACTGGGCTTTCTACTCCCGTCAACAGTGACAGTCTCTGAAACCCACAGAGGGCTTGCTATGAGTCAGCATTCACTTGATGGCAATGAGTTTACCAGCATCAGCACCACGACTGAGGGTCAATTATTCTTTCCTTAGTGTGTAACTCGTGTGTACTGAAGACATTCTAAACAGAAGTACAGTACTTCCCCTGAGGGACAGATGGGCCTGAGCAGGAATCTCGCCCTCTTTGAAAGCCGATATCTATCAAATGATGAGTACAGAGAAAATAAGCTTGGCTATATCCTCAAGACATTTTGAATTCAAAAATAACAGAGGGCTGGCCTTGTAACCTATATGAGAAATAATACATGGTACATGAGAAAAGTCAATTTGGGGGATGGAGGGAAGAAATGGTTCTAACTGGCCTCTTATGACCTCATGCTGCGGCTGTGATCCATATTCTGCTTTTAATGCTGTTGCCTTATTGTGGCTTTTTCCTGCTCTGAACTGTAGATTTGTAAGCCGTGTTCTTGTGCGTCCTGTGAGTCTTCTTTAGCAACTGAACTCTCTCACACAATCCTTCGTGCACTATCAAAAGGTACGGTGTGTTTACTGAGAGGAGAGTGAATTTGTCACTTGGTTTGTTGTGGTGAGGGTGAGTCTGGCAGCTGTGACTTTATTCAGATGACTCCAGGCTGTACAAAATATCTCTAACATGAGATTTAGTTGCTGAACAGAGGCAAATTGTTCTCTTTCTTATGTCAGTAGAGTATTCGTCACATTTATCAATTGCAGTATATTTAGCCCTCTGGTTTGGGCTTTCTCCAACCCACCACACACTTATAAACTAAATACACTTGTTTGCATTTTTATTCCTACTATCGGAGAAGTTGGCTATATTTTTAATTTTAGAAGCCACACACCTAGGAGATCTCATTGAAACTAGAAGGAGAAGAAAGGGCTGGAAGTAGCTTCTTTGTATAGGTAAATGGAATATTGGCCATAGGCACCAGCTTATAACTCCATTTTACCAAGATTATCTCTTTATTTCTGCTTTTCTATAGAGTTTCATTTTCATTCAGTTGGTTGTAAGGCAGTATGGAGTCACACACCATTAAACTGATTACAACCAGGGGACAATATAGGCCAACAATGATGCTTTTGACTTAAATAGCAAGTTCTCCATGGTGGATAAAATTGTGTTATTCTGTTTCAGACAATATTGAAGCTTTGAAGATGAAGGGAAAAATAAGATTGAGTGCTTAAGACAAGTAGGCCTGAATACCTTTTAAGGCACCTGTAACTCAAGGCCTTCACTGGCATCCGGAAGCTAGCATCGATAATTTTCAATAAAATAAGAGTTAGTAAGTGTTCTTAAAAGCTAGCCAGGGCAAGTTTTATTTGCCTGAACCAGAGACAATAACTCTTTATCATAGCTTTACAGGCATAGGAATGATGAAAAGTCATTAAATTAAATAAGCAATTATAAATTTAAGAGAAAATTCTCAAATCATCTATTGAGTAAGCAATGTCTTCACTACTAAAAGGATTGGTGAACTATTTCTTCTCTCTTCATACTGTGCATGAACTCTCCCAGTATCCTTAAGAAATCAGTACTTAATTTGGATAAACACACTCTAATTTTGGACAACCTGATTTTTTTCCCATTTGAGAAAAGGCCTGTTCAGAAAGGAAATGCTGATAATTTAAATCTGTTTACCAGGGAGGGTAAAGGGAGAATGGGTAGGAAAGAGGGAACCGATTACATGGAACTGTGTGTGACCTCCTCCCTGGGGGACAGACAACCGAAAAGTGGGTGAAGGGAGAAGTTGGACAGGGCAAGATATGACAAAATACCCATTTATAAACTATCAAGGGCTCATGTGGGAGAGGGGAGCGGGGAGGGAGGGGAAAAATGAGGACCTAATGTCGGGGGTTTAAATGGAGAGAAAATGTTTTGAGAAATGATGTACAAATACGCTTTACACAATTGATGTGTGTATGGATTGGGATAACAGTTGTATGAGCCCCTAATAAAATGTTTAAAAAAATAAAAATTAAAAAAAAAAAATTTAAATCTGTTTACAAGTGAAAATGTACAGCCATCACTTTGGCCCAAGGTTATAACCCCAAACAGCTAAGGTTTTTTCTTGTAATCTTAGAACTCTTCAATACTTATCAAAAATTTTTAACAGAAATTGAATTGCTAGTTAGAAATTAATAGGTGAATATAATTATTTTTCTAACTGGAGAATCAAATAATGCCTAACTACACAACCAAGAGGAACCTTATGGAATTCAAAGGTTTTCCACCTCATCTATTTCTGTGCTTTTTCATCGTATGCCTCAGGAACATCTGATTATCTTGTTTGACCTTTTTAGGATCTCAAAGGAATGTTGTACAGCATTTTTTTAAAATTCAGTTCATAATTCCCCTTTAATCAAAGGAAGGCAGTACATGTGAGAAAGGACAGGGCCAGGAAAAGAAAAAGAGGCAGTCTCTATGCTCCGACCTCCGCCACACTCCAAAATTCCTCTTTCTAGCTATGGTACATCGAAAAGTCTCTAAGGAATTCCTAAGCATGCGGAGCCTGTAAAACCACTTAAAACTTGGCAGCTATAGAGCTGAAAATGATAGCTTCAGACTATACGCTATAAGTTACCGAGGCCTGAATTTTACATTCATTCATGAATTCACTTTGCATGAACATTTTGTACCCTACTTAGGCCAGGCTCTTTGCTAAGCACTGGGAACACCAAGAAGAAAGGGCAAGGCCTACTCTCTCAAAGAACCCCACTAGCAGGAGGTGTTTCAGCTCCATCACTCTATGTAAAAGCGCCATGTGCCACCTGACTTACTAGTATTTCTGACCACCTTATTGCTGGCCTTCACACAGCCCTAAGAATCATGGTCCTTTCTCTCTTCCTCAATTTTGGTCCTTAATTCTGGATGACTTCCACCAAAATTCACACCTCTGCCATCTCTGTCACGCACTCAAATGTTCTATTCTCGACCTAATCACCTGGAAGTATTGATTCCTTGAAATAAAATACAACTATCCGATGCTCTGGACATCCAGTGCCTCTAGTTCCTCTACTGTTATCTCTTCATCTGCCTCTCTGAACTACCTCTCTCTCTCAATACCTCCACCTCCTAATTATCAACTTCCATCTAAGCACCTCCCCCTTCCACTACCCAACAGGGACTGGGATCAGTATGCCTTCGACCACTCTCTTTCAAATCCTCAGTTCTGGAGCTCTGCTGATTGGCACGGCTGTAAATACTCAGTCGGGGCTCCAGACTCCATCACGCTATTTCTCAACCTCCCCCTCTTCTTTTCAGCGCAGGCGCTCTTCTCCAACTTCACAGAAAGTGGAAGACTTTAGATGGCCATTGCTCACCTTCCTGCCTGCCACTGGGTGTCTGAAATGCACTGAGGCAGCGCAGGTTCCTTACTCTGCCCTGCCCATTACAGTGCAAGAGCGGCATCTCTTCTTCCTCTTGGCTTCTGGATCATGTGACCACTTTTTTTTTTAATCTCCTCTTGCACCAACACTTTCAGTCTCACCCACTCTGATTCTCATAGTCCCTTAAATATACCCAAATGTCTCTCAGGTGCGAGTCTGTGTTTACACTGTCAACTCCTTGGCTAACGGCCACCTCTCTTCACTCTTCTTGGCAAAGACATTTCGACAAGAATTGTCTCTCTGTCCCCACTTTTGATTCATTATTAAGCCTACTGCACCACCCTCATCTTGTCTACACTTTCACCAAAGTTACTGAACATCTCTGTAGTCCATGGGCACTTTCTCCAACTTCCTGACCTTTCAGCAATATTGGACCCTAAGGGAAAATCCTCCCCTCGTGCCCCTCCTGTAGCGGATGGCACAATAACCTCGGGGGACTGTACTTATCCCACTCTGGCCCTTTCTTTGCCATCCCCTTGGTAGCTGGCTCTTTCTCTGTCCGAAATTCCCTTTTCTATTCACTCTCTACTCTCCTGGATACACCTCCTCTTATCATTTCCGAAATACGGTTCGTATCTTTCTCCTGCGTGCCTCATGCACTAAGGCCTGTCAGTTCTCCCTCCTAAGCATTCTTCCATTTTCTTTGCCTCTATTCCTACTTTGCTAGTTTAGTCCACTGGGTGGCTGGTTTACATCACTGCATCAAGGTCTTTTGCCTATCGGTCTCACAATACCCCAAGCCAAGCTTGGCTCCGTAGCCAGAATAGTCATTCTAAATGAAAATCCAACCACGTCATCCCTTGACTAATGCCCTTCTATTCACTCCCCACTGACCTCTAATTCCTTTAACGAGTTTGAAAAGCCTTTTACAGTCTGCCTCTGGCTTCTCTCTCCAGCCTACCATAGTCCCACTCTGGGGCTCAGGGCTTTATCTATCTTGAAGTGCCTTCCGATTCTAAATGGGTCTTGCTTTCTCTAGACTCCACGTTTCCACACCGTTTGCTTCTCTTGATCACAATTCTCTTATGCTATCCTTTTGGAATTCTCAGTCTGAGAAATTCTTTGTTCAAACCTGCTATAAAACCACCGCCCTCTCCCCAACTTTCTGTTCTCGTGTATGCCATACATACATGACACTGAAATTGTCTGTGCATAAAATTAGGAGGTAGAGAGAATCCTATCTTACGCTTTTACAGATTGTGGCTGGCCTTGATGACACTGTGTACATTTCTCTGGGTTTCCAAACTCTATGGTCACCATGCCTATCTTCTCGTTACAGTCTAATTTCCATCACGATAAGGACAGTTCCTATCAGCTAGCCTCATGACCAGCAAGGTACATGGGAACTCAAAAGACTACTACTACACTGTCACCCACTCTGCTGATGACACTGGGTTGAGATAAAGCAGGAATGAAAAGAAATCGCTGAATCACACCGTTCAATCTTCCCACAGAGATATGTTTGGCAAGTGCAGCAAAGTAAGCCTGTCATCTGTCTTCTATCAGAACATTCATTTAAATGTTACCATTCAAGCCAATGGACCACACATGTCTGCACTTTGGTTTAAGTAAGGCAGTTACAGTCTCTGAATACCAAGCATAGTTTGAAGTTTGAACAAAAAAGAAAAAAAGGTAGAATACTCCCAAATACCCCGTGCCACTGTGTTGATTCCGAGTCATAGACACTCTGTACAGCACAGTAGAACTGCTTGCTCCATAGGTTTCTAAGGCAGTAACTCTGTGTCCAGCTTCATCGTTCTCCCATGGAGGGAGGGGCTAATAGGTTCAAGCCACTGTCTTTTTGGTCTGCATCCTGATGCTGACCTCATGCCTCACCGGGGCTCCTTTATGGGCAGAGCCAACCAAAGCTAAACCCACTGCCATCAAGTTGATTCAAACTCATTGCAAGTCAATAAGAGGTTTCCCAAGCTGTACCTCTTTACCAGAGCTGATAGCCCTCTTTCCCTGGCAAGGGTAAGACTATCCCAACCCAAATCTACTGTCATTGAGCAGAGTCCAGCTCAGAGTGACCTATCTAGGGTTTGCAATGCCGGAAATCTTTATGGGGTTTCTTGCAAGGGTAGAATCAGGGGAGATCATTCAAATTTCACCAAGATCAAGGCCTAAGTCACTAGCTGTGTAAACAGAAGGATAACTATGATAAATATCCTACCCATTCAGCATCAGCTGAAGACTGATTCTAGGCAATGTGAAAAAAATTGTTAAGGTAAACATGAGGCCAGAGACACCTGAAAGAATTCCCCAATGTTGCAATGAACTTGTAACAGTCCTGGCATCCCTTTCCAAGTTCAAATGATACCCATCGACTTTCTCTGCGAGCACATAAAAACTCCCAAGAGAATCAAGGATTAGTTAATACTTACAGCAAAGTGCTTTCTGCAGTCTTCGGAGTTTCATGGCAGTCCTATAAGCGGAGAACCTGACATTATTCAGGTCAGCTGAGGAAAAGAAGAAGGGGAGGGGGGACACAAAATCACTTGTTATTTCATCAGACAGTACAAATAAAAACCCCTCATGATTTGCCAACAACAATAAAAGCAGGTGGGGTTGGGGGGAATCACAACCTTGTCTAAGCTCCAAGTTTTGGAAAGTTAAATCCTGTTGATGTGGGGAGAGAAAAAGAAAAGGTTGCAGAACGGGGGCGTGGAGGGCGGACACCCTTCCCTTTGCTCTTTGACAATCATGAAAATAGACTTCTGTGAAAGGCTAGTGTGGCCTCGCCTGCAGGGCACTCGTCTAGTCCTTGTTCCCAAGAGGGACAAGAAGGCCAGGTATTTTTCTTTTCTAGATGGCAACCCAATTCTATTAGAGTGTGTCTTTGCCACACAGGATCCAACGCATGACAAAGAATAAGGAACGTACACCTGAAATAGCGGTCGGAACTTAAGGAAACTATCAAGTGGCACTAGAACACCCCCCCCCCCCGTTTACTTAAGTTATGCGTATGCACTGTGTGAAATTCCAAAATTAAGGACACATCTAAAAACAAATAAGCACTCATAATCTCATAATACAAAGATATACATTGTTAATATTCTGAACATTTCTTACCCAACGTGTGTGTACGGATGCGGTGTATTTGTAAAAAATAGAACTGAGGTGAAAATAAGCATTTATCTTCATAAGGTGTAATCATTCCAATATTCAGTATCAAGTAACAAAAATCTATGGCTCTGTGATTTCTAGTCACCTACCCAAAGAACCCTAGCCTCACCTCACCTAAGAGGACAGTTAGATGATGCCCTTACTCAAGTCTGGGCTGGCCTTGCTACATCTCTTTTCTAGCATTTCTATGTATGTTTGTATGTATGTCTGTATGTTATCAGGAGAGACCAAAACAAAAAAAAATAGAAAGCAAACAGCAAACTCACTGCCCCTGAGTTGATTACAACTCATAGCGACCCTATAGGACCGGTAGAACTGGCCCTGTCCATTTTGAGATCATAACTCTTTATGGGAATAGAAAGCCTCATCTTTCTCCCACAGAGCAGCTGGTGGTTTCCAACTGCTGACCTTGCAGTTAGCTTTCCAATGCATAACCAGTAGATTGGTAATGGAGGACATCATGCTTGGCAAAGTACAGAGGACAAAAGAGGAAGGACCTCAACGAATGATTGACACAGTAGCTGCAACAATGGGCTCAAACAACAATGGTGAGGATAGTGCAAGGCCACGTAGTATATCATTCTATTGTACATTGGGTCACTGTGAGTCAGATCCAACTCTTGGGCACTACACCACCACCACCACCTCCACCAATACCACATGTTCAAGGAACCCAGCTACAAAGGGCTCCTTGATGGCAATTACTTGTTGTCTACTTAGGTCATATATACCAGAATGTAATGTATACCTCTTCCTTTAAAATGCAGGTTTAATGCAGCTAGAACACTGACTGATAGATCCAATGAATGTATGACCAAAAGAATGAACAAAAGAACAAGATCCTGAGACAAGGCATCCAAAAATCCAATTCTAATGGGATGGTTGAAAACGGACATAATCTATTCCACAGTCAAACAGCTCAGAGCAGCATTAGCTTTCTGACATTTATGGAGACCAAGCACAGAAATCTGAGATTCAATTAGAGGGAGGAGAGAAAAAAAAAACTTTCTCCCCCCCCCCAAAAGCCCCAACGTTACGATTTTTGTCATTTACTTTAAAATAGTCAATATAAAAATAAAAGACTGATAATACCAAGTGTTAATGAGGATGCAGAGCAACTTCTGTTAAGAATGAAACATAGTATAATCACATTGGACAACATCTTAAGAAGTTAAGCATATACCTATCTGACAACCCAGATATTCCACTACTAGATGATTACTCCCCAAAACACAACAGGATCTGTCCCACAAAAAGATGTGTGTGAGCATTCAGAGCAGCTCCATTCCTAATAGCTAAAAGCTGGAAACAAATGCATAGGAGAATGGTTCAATACTTGTTGGCTGTGGTATATAGTTCCACCGGGATATGCCAGTCTGCAAGATAAAGGAACTATAGTTAACATAACAGGCTATATTAATCTAAAAAACATCCTGGATAAAAGAAGCCAGACATAAAGGGGCAGTTTGTGTTTGATTCTATTGATATGAAATTTGAAAGCAGGTACCTCTGACCCATGGGGTCTGACCATAAATTGGCGGGAGCCTGGGACAAAGGGGTTCGGGAACTGTCCACAAAAAGGAACACAATGGAATTTTATTGAGGGTGATGCAAATGTGATAGGTGTTGATTGATATGGTACTTATATGACCGCAGACATTTGTCAAACCACAAACTGTACTTGTGACCTTAAAATGGATGTGTTTGCTATCGCCTTTTAATTACGGATATACCTTCACATATTAAACGTTTTTACGCTTGGGAGGCCGGGAGCCCTCCCATGGACAGTACAATTTAGAGCTCAATGCAGAGGCAGTCAGTAGTCTGTCACAGATTCACCTCCAGGGATGGTCTCATTCACTGCCATCGAGGCAATGCTGACTCATGGTGACCCCATGTCGCTTTGGGAATAGAAAGCTCCCATGGTGCTGCTAGTGGTGTCGAACTGCCGACCATGTGGATTGCAGCCCAACATGGCACCACCACACCACTGGGGGAGCCTAGCAATTCATCCAAAAGCCTTACCAGTGGCAGCTACAAGAAGTGTTTCAGCTTTATTTAGCTCCTATTACACCAGGGGGTTCATTAATTAGCCTCATTCATGTGTGATGGGTGTGTGTTAGTGATATTACTGGTTTACAAAATATTGGGACGGTAAAAAACAAAACAAAACAAAACAAAATGTTTAGACACATTTCCGCCCTTCCGTCATCAGGGTGTGAGGTGGATCTACCGAAATGGTGCTCCTGCTAGAGTCCAAATGGTCCTGCTGTGGCTCATTGGATTCTTGGTTGCCAGAATTCAATTAGCTGATTGACAGGCTCTGACAGCTCAAGAAGTGATTGTCAAACTTGAGTCTGCATCAAAATCACCTGGAGTGTTTGTGCACTGGAGTGGAGTGCCATTTCAAGAATTTGCATTTCTAACAAGTTACCAGGGGATGCGTACTGGTTTCTGGTTGGAGGACCTTACACTTTGAGAACAACTATGTTACAGGGCGTGGCCTGGGCGTACCAAGCACCTCCCAAACGGAGCATCGAAAAAGTCAAGAGCTCAGCTGCCTGCAGTGTTTGGGAACTGCGGTGCTGGGGAGCCAGGTACGGAGCCTGACAGAAGAAGGCTTAGTGGAGTGACAGCGGTGGCAGACCCCTCACCTCTGCCGTTCCGGGCCCTGGTCGGGGTCCCTGGAGGCTGAGCACCAAGTGCCTGCAGCACCGCTTGAGGGATAGGTAAATCTTAAGAGACAGAAACCGGATTAATGGGTCCGTGGGAGTAGGAGCAGTGGTAAAGGGTTGAGCTGCTCACCATGAGGTTGGCAGTTTGCAAGTACCAGCTGCTCCTCAAAGATAAGGTTTTCTACCATCCCAAAGAGTTAGTCTCCAGCTGAATGAATATTCATTTTTGTAGCCACTTAAAATGTATGTTGATCTCTTATTCTCTATTCAAATAAAAGGCTAATCTTTCACAAAAATAGTTACAATCCCTATTGTGGTAATGATTGTACAACTCTTCTTAATATGATTGTGGTGAACTATTGTGTGACATATGGGTTGCATCCCAATAAAATGGCTTTAAATTAAAAACAAAGTCAAGAGCTGTGACTTCAGTGTGCCTTTTTCCAGATTGTAGGAATGTTTTGGGCCACCCAGCTAATAAGTGGTCCCTTGCGATGGAGCTTCTAAGACTTGCTTTCATTAGAACCTGATAGCCAAGATGAGGGTAAGAAGGCTGCCCTTGGCTTCATCAAACTGAACAGCTAGCAACATCTTCCAAAGAGAACCAAACGGTTGGGCAGGTTCATTACGGGTCTTCCCTACCCCAAGTGTGGTTCACAGAGCGGAAGAGGGTGCAGCTTCTAAATGCAGACTCTCAAGCCCCACCCCAGATTAGAACTCAAAACCAAAATTTTCATAAGATCCCTAGGTGATTTCTAGCTACCTTCAGAACTAATGGAGTCGGTCATTGTGTATTTTAATAACGGTTCTGTGTTGTCTTTTGCTTTTCTACCTCTCTATATTCCATTTTGGGGGCTTTAGGAGATTATTTAATGACTCTTATAGCCAATTATGCCCCAAACCCTGTGGTTTGTGATAAACACTCAGCAAACATATTCAATAATTTAAGCATCTTTATGAGGGTCTTCTCATTGCGACTCTATAAGACAGCGCAGAACTGCCCCTGTGGGTTTCTGAGACTGTAAATCCCTATGGGAGTAGAAAACGTTACCTTTCTCCTGCAGAGTGGCTAGTGGGTTCAAACTGCCAACCTGGTAGTTAGAGGCCCAATGAACGTGAATATGAGTTAGAATTGCTTCGAAATCAGTAAGTAAAAGACTTCTTTTTAATATCCAGAGGTGAGTAGATCTTTCCTCGACTTTGTTCTTGAGGACAGCTCGATTCACAGGGTCCTTCTGATCTTTGTTTCCCCCTATCGACAAGGGTCAAGGTTCTGCCTTTGTCTCTTTTCCCCAGTCCTCATAGCTTCTCTTTTTGGGTGGTCTTGGATAACTCACGGTATGCATTCTCTTGTGGCACTAATACACACAAAGAGACACAGGTCCTGCCCTTCGCTCTTGATTGGTGTTGAATCTTTCACCAGTACTATCAGACTTTTTCTACACTTGCTAAAGCAAAGTTCCTTCAGATATACTCATAAACAAGTGCCTTCGGCGCTTTATAAAATAAACCACATGGAGAACTAGAAATGCACTTCTGGTTTAACACAGATCACCTTTCCCTTAACACAAGCCTGGACCTGTTGCCGAGGAAGAGGCTTCCAACCTCAATTTTTCTTCCATTCATCTACTTACACCAAAGTGTTGAGTGCAAGCTATGTGCCAACCGAACATCTTGGCACAAGTTCCTGGCAAAAGGTTTTCTCTTCTCTTTCCTTTTCTTTCCAATACTCCTTTTCAATTGCCTCTTACTTCAGCAGCCTAGTTTCCCACTATCTTCCTTCTTTCATAAAACCAAGATCCCTCCCTGCTGACCCCAATCCTACCCCCCACTCCCTGCCCTTTCCCTACTTTTCCTGGTTCTATTAGGAATTCAGAATAAAGGGTCTAAATGAGGTCAGAAACTCCATCCAAATCTCACAGCTATATCAAGAATTGGCAAATTCCAGGAGTTAGAGATCGATCCAAGTGGAAAAGGCTGGGGTGGATCTGCTTCTTTCGGGGAGTGGCTCATAGGGGAACAGGATCAGAGACAAGAATCTGGAATGTTTCTGAAACTCTAGCTAGAACTTTCACCACAACTCTTTCTATGGCACATTCTGCCTCGAGTTAATCTTGCCTGACATAGTTTCAGAATAAACCCAACTCAGGGCAGAGAACAAGCCTTCTGCTACTAGTTTTTTCGTGCACCATATTCCAAGCCATTCTCCAATAGGAATTCACATCGCTCCTCGGCCTTTTAGCTAAGATCAAGTGTGGTATCCAATAGGAGTTCACAATACCAGAAGAAGGTAGCAGGGGGGTGGGGGTCTAGTTTTTATAGTAATGCCACAAAAGCCATACAGATTTATATCTGGTCACCATCGGTGAATTGCAACCGAATCTGGTGCCCTAAATTTCCTACTGGAGAGCATTAAGCAGCTGTGTTGTGTGCATCTGCTTGTGTTGCTAGGATTCTGCAGTACCACTCCCTCCGATTTGCAGCTGGAGGAGATAAGTCTCTGTCTTATAAAAGTGTAGAATGCACACAGAAAGCTCAAGATTCGATGCAGCTGCAAACAATGTGACATTGTCTTGGGCTGAGGCTTGGAGCTGACTGTATAACTAAAGTATGCCAAAGCCCCCCATTCCCCCACTCTCTGGGAGACTGGCCTCCTCTTTCTCTGGGAGTTGGTGGTTGCCTTTCCAGGACTCTGATCCAAGTTCTAATGAGCTCACAAGCTCTCACGACCGGAACTCAAGAGGAGGGAGACTATCCAAGAAACCAGCTACACAACGTTTCCATGGCAGCTTTTCGAAATCGTACTTCAGAAGGATAAAAATGCTGAACTGTACATTCCTTGTCATGCCTTGTACTATGTTATCCAGGACCGGTTCTAACCTAAAAATAGAGAAATCTAGAAACTTATGGAACGAGGGCAAATCTCAAACTAACTACCCTCTAAAGTTTACCTTCATCACCAGCTACTGAAGCGAGAGCCCATTTGGTCTTCATTTTGAGACAGGAAGTAAGTAGATGGCTTCCCCTCTCTCTTGTCGCCCCCCACCTCCCATGCTTACCTTTGACTTTCTCTTCGTTTTGATAAATGTTTCTGTTCCACATATTTTTTTTCATTATAATCCATGGCAGATAGTGTGAGAGGTGTCTAATTCACCAGAAAAAGGTGCAGGACTGATCAAGTTTGAATCATAAATCTATGTGGGAAATCCTCTTGCCAAACAAAGGTGATAAACACATTGCCATTTTAAAGTCATGGGATCACTTAGAAATTATTATAGAAATAAAAATACTAAGCTCCTTCATTTCAATTTTGCAGCTGGTTTCTGCTTTTTAATAATAGTGTAAAACTCCTGCTATGACTGAACTAAAGTCTAGAATGTCAAATGAGGGTCAATTTCAGTCTAGCTTTCCAATGGATTGCAGAGACTTTTTCAGAAAGGGTAAAAGTTTCAGTAGGCTTACCTCTTAGGTAGTGAGCTGCTGTGAATTACTTGATCTCAGCCTTCTAATCATTGTCTTTGTAAGTCTCTTCAAATGACTGCGTCATTCACTCACTGTCATTGAGTCAATTCTGACTCATAGCGCGAACCTGCAGGACAGAGGAGAACTTTCCCCTGTCGGTTTCTGAAACTGTGAAAAAATGTCTCTCCTTAAGAGTGGCTGGTAGGGTCAAACTGTTGACCTGGAGATTAGCAGCCCAATGCATAATTCTAATACTGTAAATAAGGTAAATGGGCACATATTAAGCAGTTAAAAGAGTATTGTAACACTGGCCTGAATAAGCAGAGGTCAGGTTGAGTGACTGAAGGGCTTGGAGTCTAGGAGCTGAAAGAGTTAGCCCAATCAGGATGGGGTTGGGAGGCCTGGCTGGAGAGAGGCATGCCTATGAGTACTGCTCAGAGGAGGCTTTCCTAACTGAAGAGCTGTATCTTAAGCATTCCTGAACCCAAATAGTAATCTGTGGATTTCCTATGACAAACACCCCAACTATGAGTATTGCCTTTGAGTTCTGTGTGGCCGCTGCAATGGATTATTAAACCCAGCAGAAAAGTAGAAAGTCCAGGGGAGGGGTTGTTGATGTCAGAATTGGTGAAAAGAGTTGGAAGGTGGAGATCTCTCTGGCCTCTGCCTCAAAGGAATCATCCTTGGGCCAATGATGGTGACGTTCTTTTTCCTTTGTGAAATTAGCACTCGTATGCAGCCCCCAGGCCACTTTTGCAACGGCAGAAACTAATAATGGCCCCATAAGTTTACCAAGTGAGTGCTAAGAGCGGTGGGACAAAAAATGATTTCAACAGATAAATCAGTGCTATGGACAAACCAATTCTACTTTCCAAAGGAACATTAATTCAAATCTCCCAAGTAGTCATGAGTGAAAATTCAAATTTACAATGTGATTTTTTTGGGTACTGTTCCAAATACAGTACTTGGATTATAATGTCCATTAAGCAACAGCAACAACAAAGACTACTATGATTACTGCTGCTGCTGCTGTTTCCAAAGAAGCAAAACAAAGCCGTCTCCTCCTATACTCCTCTGCACATATTCTATTATAGGAAGGTGGCAGATTCTTTATTCACTCTTTAAAATACGAGTTCTATTGAGACATCATTTATATATCATACGATGTACCCTTCTAAAGTGTACACTCCGTCATCTGTGGTATTTTCATAGTATTGTGCAACCAACACCAATACCTACTTTGGGAGCATTTTTATCACCCATAAAAGAAACTGGTAGCCATTAGCAGCCACTCTCCATTTCCCTCCCAACACCCGTAGTCCTAGACAACCACTCATCTCCTTCCTGTCTGCAGGGATTGGCCTATTCTGGATATTTCACAGGAATGGAAAAATAAAATAGGTGTCTTTTGTGAATGGCATCTTTCACTGAGCATGATCTTTTCAAGGTTCATGAATTAGCATTTCATTTTCATTCGCCGAGTGATAGATCACACTTTCTTTATTCATTCATCAGTGGATGAGCAATTGCATCATTTCTACTTTGGGGCTACTGTAAACAACACTGCTACAAACGTTCTGTGTACATATGTTTTTGTACGGACACAGGTCTTTCATTTTCTTGGGTATTCCCTAAGAGTGGAATTGCTGAGTCATATGGTGGTGGGAAGGCCACAGATGACTTCCTGCAGCTACGCAAGGAAGGAGAATCTAACTACACGTCTGCTCTAGGATGAGTCCCACGAGGCGGAGGTCAGACATGTCTCCAACCGCAAACCTTTGTGACCCTGTTCTAATTCCAACGTCCCTCGCCCACAGCACTCCCCTCTCTTGCTGGGTTCAGGAAGTCATTGCAATGGCTACAAAGAACTCAGACAATAGGCACGACTGGAGGGTTATTAGAGAAGCTAACAGGTTACAAATGTTAAGGATATTGTTCTTTTGTCTGCAGTGCCTCTTCTCAGCCATACTGGTCTCTCTCTGATCCTTGGCTAGTAGAACACATAGTCCATAGACACATAGTCTGCCCAATTTGGGCAAGTATTATAACGCGCCTTTAGCTGACAAATGCCCCAAAGGCACTTCACTTTGCAAGCCAGCCTCCTGTACAGTGGCGTGCAGCTTTACGTGTTCCTGTACTTTGGGTCCAAAAGCCATTGCTCTGCCTTAGTTTCAGAACTACTACTCTCCTCTTTCTATACCAGTGTTTCCCAAAGTGGCTGAGCCTGCCCCCTGAATGGTCCAACGGGGCTGTGAAAGTTGATACCTACATTTTATCCTGGAATCTGGCCTGCAGTGAAATGGTTTTTAATTGCCACGGGAGTGCTTAGTACATATTTTCCCCAAGTAAGCTTGGGAACCAATGGACTAGGCACGGCCCTCATGTGGGATCTTTGGTGTGTTTCACTCTTGGTTCCTCCTTCTTGCTGGTCTTGGTATTCTGTCCTCCTGCTCCTGAAATGGCTCGCTTTATACCCAATAAAATAACTAAGCTGACCAATACCTGAGTTACAGTCCTCTGTACCAAATTTACATGCTCCCACCCAGTCATTTGATTGGAGTTATAAGAGTAAAAGGACAGAAGTGATGGTAGGTAGCCAGATAGGAGGTTGTTCCTCTCCATGCCTAGTGCTCCCCTCCCCCCAGGAAGTTGGAAGCTGATAAAGGCTAAAGGGCATGTGCCGATTCAGGCCCTAAGCCAGGGGGCAGTGGTACACCTAGGTGGGCAGTACACCTGGGTGGGCCTCAATCTAGGCCAGGTGGGCTTAATTAAGCCAATGGGATCAACCAGCACCCTTGACCATGCCTCCCAGCGGAAGGCTCTGAAAAAGCTTGAACTGGGAGACCACCCTCTCTTTTCCAGCTGCTCCTCCGTGGTCCCACCCAGCCAGGCCTTAGTCTTGCTTTCTGTCTATTCTCTCTCTCTCTCTCTCCCACCCACCCCTCCCTCAGGCCACCATGTGGGTGTGGAGTGCCCTGAAGGCCCCCATGTCAGTGACTGCCAAACTTGAAACTTCTTCTATCCTTTATAAAAATCCACATGGATCGCAAACGAGGTTTCTGCGTGAATTCTTTCTCGGGAGAAGCCAAGGGCCGAGGCATTGCCCACCCAAGGAATCTAACAGAGTCATACCAAGTAATTTCACAGCCCTCACATAGGGTCTGTATTTGGCCTTTTGAAGAACGGCCAAACTGTTTTCCCAAGTGGTTACACCACTGTACTAGTTGATTCTTTTTCTTTTAACTGGGGACCTGTTTTTAATGTTTGTATGTTTCGGTGTGGTCATGAAATAGAGATTAAACATATTTGCCAATTCAAAATTACCACCATTTTTATAAGTACAATTGAGTGACATTGCTTTTAATCGTCGAGTTATTCTTTTCCAAATGTTTTCACCACTCTTAACACAAATTCACAACACCCTCAGCAAGAGCTCTGCCGCACTCCCCCCCCCCCCATTCCTGGTAACCATTAATAAACTTTGGTCTTGAGTTGCTAATTCTACATATTCCCTCATAAAGACTATCTTTGCCAGCTTCAATGTTCTACAACAGGAAAGAACTTTGAGTCGAAATAAGGAAGGCTTGAAAAAAACAGAATGATTTAAACTAATTCTGGCTTACAGGCAAACGAACTTTCTTTCCCAAGATGCCTGGGCTTCAAAAGTTTGTTGGGTTAAGTGCCATCAAGTTGGTTCCGACTCGTAGCAACCCTACAGACATCAGAACAAACCACTGTCTGGTCCTGCACTATACGCTCACAATTGTTCTTACACCTTTTAAAATTCTAATTCACAAGAAAAGGGGGAAAATGTTTAGGATATGATATAGAATTATTGAGAATCCTTGAAGAACAAATTAAGAATTCTAGACTCTAGGGTTTCCAGAATTAGTCATATTACCTTGGTTTATAATGTTCTTTAAATATATTTAAATAAATTTGAGACCTTTTAAAATGGAAATCCATTAAAATCTCATCATCAGGCTAGGGTCTGGCTTTCATGAGGAAAACATAACAAAGATAGAAATTACACATTCAGACATGCATGAATTGCAGGAAGCCCAATTTGTGAATTTATAATCATTATCAAGTCCTGTTTCCAGATGGGAAATGGTATTTTGTATTTGCCACCAGTGACTCTGTACAAGTCTTCTCCAAAATGAAGGGGAGAAGCACTAAAGTATCCAGTGTGGTCCAAATGAGGAAGGCTGAGAATTGTAGAGGAGAGAACAGTGGTATGAGGCCTCCCTTCTTCCGGCCACCCACCCCCTTGTCTCCTCCCCAACTCGGAGAAATTCAGCTGTGAATAAAAGATAGCACAAAAACCTAAGTGAAATTGTTCAAGGTCTTTCTGGTTTCTTGCTCTTGTTTGGCTTTCCTTGGCTGACTCTCCCTACTTTGTAGCAACACTGTTATCTTGAAAGAGTTGGAATTCAAATGAGTTTTGCTCATTGTCAGCCACTGTGGTAAAAGATTTGTTGAGAAAGCATCCTCTGGAGCAAATAGGCGATACAGAGTTTGGGGGAGGCGCAATCTATCTTACAGAGCATCTCTGAGGCTTGCACTACCCCTCACCCCAAATAATGGACAGATGACTCTACAATACTGTGACCCATTCTTCTTACTTAAGCTTCAAATCAGGATGAATCTGAGCTTTTATACTCAAAACCTTGCCCAGCAAGTAAAATAAAATAATATGACTGATTCAATAAAGATTCTTGAGACAAAAACATCCATCTCTCCATCGTCCTTCCATCTATCCTTTCAATACTTATTGAGCACACACTACATTACAAGAACCACGCCAAATACATAATGTTCTTGCTTATTAGGTGCTATCCAGACTGTTCCACCTCAGAGGGATCCTGTCTGTGTATGATGGAATGAAACACCACGCAGTGCCACAGCATGCTTTCAATCGCTGGCATGTCTGAGCCCATGATTGCAGTCACTGTGTTGACTTGTGGTGGGTCTTCATCTTTTTCACTGACCTTCAACTTTGTTTATGGGAAATTAAATAGGTTATTCTGCCCTGTTTGAGTATTTAGTCCAGTGAACGAGACAGATCGTAATCAATGATGTGTTCACATGTACTCTGGACTGCAAGAGGGGCCCTGTTAGCATAGTAGGTTACACATTGGGCTGCAAATCATAAGGTCAGCAGTTTGAAACCATCAGCTGCTCCATGGGAGAAAAAGGTGGCTTTCTACTCCTGTTCAAGTTTATAATCTCAGAAATCCATGGGGGTAGTTCTACCCCGTCCAACAGGCCTTTAGGAAAAAAAAGATGAGATATTAAAAATCATCAAATGTAAATTAAGTTTTACACTTTTGTAAACTTTTTCATGTAACTGATTTCAAAAATCATGGCAAAACAGGGAGGGTAAAGGGAGAATGGGTAGGAAAGAGGGAACCGATTACATGGAACTATGTGTGACCTCCTCCCTGGGGGACAGACAACCGAAAAGTGGATGAAGGGAGACGTCAGACAGGGCAAGATATGACAAAGTACCCATTTATAAACTATCAAGTGCTCATGCGGGAGGGGGGAGCGGGGAGGGAGGGGAAAAATGAGGACCTAATGTCGGGGGTTTAAATGGAGAGAAAATGTTTTGAGAAACGATGTACAAATGCGCTTTACACAATTGATGTGTGTATGGATTGGGATAACAGTTGTATGAGCCCCTAATAAAATGTTAAAAAAGGAAAAAAAAAGATGTTGAGGTGGCTAATGTATATTTTTCCCTTTACTATTAAAAAATAGCAATCCAAAAGAAAAAAAAAAAGTGCTATGCCTTTGCCCTAGTTTTTTATTTGTTTTATGTTTTAGATCAGAAAAATGGACTTTTACGATAATATGATTGCCACTTAACCTTATTTCAAACTTTTCATACTGTCTCACATTTGGGTAACTTGATGAAAACCTATATTAATAATGAAAATAACCATCGGCAGAAGTATTATTAGGTGCCTCTGACTCCATTTGACAGTAGACTTGCCACACAGAATTTTCTAGATTGTAAACATTACATCCAAGTCCTAATCAAGCCTGACCCTGCTTAGCTTCCTAGATCAGACAAGAACATGCCTTGCATTCAGTGAGGGGACGGATCCCTAGTGGCATAGTGGGTTAAGAGTTGAACTGCAAGGTCAGCAGTTCATAACCCCCCAGCTGCTCCTCAAGAGAAAGATGAGGCTTTCTGATCCCATAAAGTTTTACAGCCTCAGAAATCCAAGGGGCAGTTGTACTCTGTCCCCTAGGGGCGCTCTGAGTTGGAAACCACTCTATGTCAGTGGGGGATTGGGGGTGGTGACAGACCTTTCTCCAGCAGAGGTGCTGGGTGAGCTGAAACCAACTTTCCAGTTAACCATTGAGTTCTTAATCATTGCACCATTAGAGTTCCTCTAAACCAGCGGCTAAGTTCTACATTTGTTGTAGGTGAGCTCATCTTGCTGCCTTTCCAGTTTAGATTCTAACAGTCTTCAATTCTAATGTTCCTACCTTCAGCTCACCTTCCCAGCTTCCGTATTTCTCCATCTTATCTCTCACGATTTCCACATAATCTTTCTCCTAAACTCCAATCTCTGTATGTTCTTTTCCAGGTAACCATCCACCAGAGGTCATGAGGCTGCATGTAGTCTGCAGATTCACTTGTGGTTTTTTGTTGCTTGTTTGCTGCTGGCTGATTCAGGCTCCTGTAACTACTCACAAGCCAAATCGACTGCCTTTACGTTGATGCCGACTCAGAGCAACCCAATTGGACAGGGTCGAACTGCCCCTGTGGGTTTCCCAAGCTGCCCGCCTTTATGACTAGCAGCTGAGCTCTTTAACCACTGCACCACCAGGGCTCTATTGGTTCATATAAAGTGTCTTTTGTTGTTGTTGTTGTTTTCTATTGTGAAGTGATTTACCAATGTTTTTTTTCTGTTTTGTTTTAATCTGATATCTTTTTCTCTTGCTTTTCTGGAAGAACATGAGGACTTGGCAAGGCAGGCTCACTTTGGTGCATGACAATAGTCAGCCAAAGCAGAGGCCCATTTAGCCTTCAAATTCCCAGAGCTTTTCAAGGTTGCCCCAGTTCCCACCCAGCCACCTTCAGATATTTAAATTACTTAGCCTCCAGAGGCATTTCTGTTTAGATTTTTGCCAGTCAGGCCACTCCATTATTCGCCCCAAAGCTGTACCTTAATACCCTTTAAGGTTGCTATGAGTCAAATTAATGACAGTTGGTTTAGGTTTGATTTAGTTACACTGTTTTCAGGCCGACATCACAGCTCTTTTGGTGGACTTCCTCCAATAACCAGCTAGTCAGGGCACAAGCAGTTCGCATTCCACACTCCACTACTAACTAAAAGGAGCCTTGGTGCCGCAATGATTGAGTGCTAGGCTGCTAAAAGCAAAGTGGCAGGTTCAAGCCCATCAGTGGCCTTAGGGTAAAGATTCTCTCTCAGGGTAAAGATTCTCTCTCTCTCTCTCAGGGTAAAGATTCTCTCTCTTTCACACACACACACACACACACACACACACACCACTGCCATTCTGACACACAGTGACCCATTGTTTGGTTTCCAAGACTAAAATTCTTCATGGGAGCAGGCACAGCCTCACCTTTCTCCTGAGAAGGGGCTGATGGGTTTGAACTACTGACCTTGTGGTTGGCAGCTCCATGCCTAACCCAAAGGGCCACCAGGGCTCCTTCCGGTAAAGATAGCAGACTAGCAGAACCTATGGAGCAGTTCTCTGTCACTGGACCGTACATCGCAACTGGTAGCCAAAGTGAGCCTGGATGGCGCAGGTAAGCTTGCCACTGCTAGCCAAGAAAGTTGGTAATTCAAATCACCGTAGAGGCAGGTACAAAGGTAGGCCTGGTGCTCTGTCTGAGCACCATAGAGCACAGTTCCATTCTGCACAAAGTGAACTGCCAGCCAGGAGTTGGAATCAACTCCATGGCAAGCAACTCACAGTAACAACTAACCTAAAGGTTGGCCGTTTGAACCAACCAGGGGCACCTTGGAAGAAAGGCCTAGGATTCTACTTCTCTAAATATGCGCACCAACAACCCTCTAAGTAATAGTTGGCCAAAAAAAAATTTTTTTTAAAAGGAATGGTTGGCGTCTGTAACACATGCAGTCGCCTTGAGTCAGAGTTGACTTGACAATGACTCAACAGCAGAGGGATTGTGGTTGGTTTTTTTCCCCACCTT
>NW_022111336.1:3498139-3535454 GCF_000313985.2 Echinops telfairi
TTTTTTAATTTAATACTACAATAATGCCCCCATGCAAATCAGTACACATTTCCTCGGTGTTTGTGAAGTGCCAAAGCAATACATACCTACCCAGCCATGTAATATACAGAATGTTTTGCATTTTTATATATTAAATGTAAAGGTGATTCACACTGCACCAGAGGCTACACTAAAGTAAAAATGTTTTAAGGTGAATGGAGTTAAACATGTGGCATATAAGCCATGTTATTTATGAAACTGATGAATTTCTAAGTTATCCTCTAAAGATTTATTTCAGCTAAATTCAAATACCCAATACATAGCAATACTGATTTTAAAATGAGTGCTATAATAATAAATAACTTCAGCTCTCATTCTTATTCTTGATGGACATCAAAAAAATTCACCTTCTGAGGAAATTCTGTTGTGTTTACATATCGCGAGCACCTGGGACAATAGATGTTGGCTTTCAATGTTTGAATTGAATTATGGTCTGAGGAGAACTTTCCAACTTTCATCAGGGTTTCACTGTTGATGAAACATATCATGTTTCTCCAGAAATAAGAAAGCATGCCTTTATTATAGGTGAATCAAGGAGCCCTAGTGGCGCTAGGGGCTAAGCATTGGGCTGCTAACCTCAAGATCAGCGGTACTGTGAAAGAAAGATGAGGCTGAATACTCCCATAAAGATCCTGTCTTAGAAATCCTATGGGGCAACTCTACTTTGTCCTAAAGGACCACTGCATGTTGGAGCCGACAGGACAGCGAATAACGACATGTGGTTGTTAGAGAATAGAATGGTTTGTTATTTGTAGTCAAATGTATTTCCAAACTCATGTGTTAATTGAACTGAAAGCCATGCAACGTAGAAGGCACACTGGAAAGAATCAGGTGTTTGAGGAGGGAAGCAGGTTAGCAGTAAAGCAAGTTTGAGTCCCACTCTGTGACACCACTGATGGTAAACGGCTTTGTCAGTTAGTTTATGTTAAAGTAACTCTTTAACTAGGTAAGTTGTCATGAGTAAGGTATTTTTCTCGACATAAATAGAACTATAGAGTGTGTGGCTAGCCATTTATTGTGAATGGGACAGGAGAAATGTCCTTGGGGACTGGTCTGTCCTTCTCTGGTGGAGGAGAGTCCAGCTCTACATCTGTCAAAGGAGGATTCCTCTGATGCAGGGATCAGATAATCCCCTCCCCGCACTATCCCTCTTTATCCTATTCTGACACCAACCATCCCCTCTGCTGGCTTCAATAACTCATTGTCATTGTCACTGTGTTAGTCTGGGTAGATTGGAGAAACAAATTCATGGATACACATGTGTGTAAGAAAGAGATTTATATACAAGAGCAATTGAACATTGAGAAAACATCCTAACCCAGCCTAAATCAAGTCCATAAGTCCAATATTAGCCAATATGTCCGATATCAATCTATAAAGTTCCCTTCAGACTCACAAAACACATGCAATGAAGCCAAATGCAGGATGTTCACAGGCCAGTGGGTAGAAAGTCTTTGAGTCCAGTGTCGTTGTAAGCATCTCAGCGCTGGCAGGGCTCTCTCTGTGGCTTCTCAGGCTTCAGATGTCTGGTTGCATCCATGTGGCTTGTCTTTGGCAATGTCTTCCACGGAGCACCAGAGAGAGAGAGGTGTCTTCCGTCTCCAAGGAGGAAGTACCAGATTTCCCAGGAGAAGGGCATGTCCACAGAAGTCTCATTGGCTATCTCCAGATTGACAGCCTAGACTCCACCCCTGCACTCTTAATCCTTAAACTGACACCACATTAGGTGACTAGCACAGTCACATAGAGGTTATAGACAATACTTATAATTATATTTCTTACCTTACCTCAGCTTCCAGGCACTCTTATCTGCTCTCCCCTGCCCCCGCCCCCTGCACCTGTTTTCCTGTTTTTCTCCTCAGACTCCTGGAGGAAACTCCTCCGACAAGGTCCAGGTGACCCTTACCTTCAGCCCATTCTTTATTGACATATTCCCCAGGGTGTCAACGAACAATGTAAATGGTGGGAGAGCCAATGTTCACTGAGAACTCCGAGGCAATTGCTGTATGTCACTGATCCCACTGAGCCCTCGCGATACTCTGAGTTCCGTATTACCGCCCTCATTAAAGGTGTACCCAAGGAGGCTCAGGGACATTTAGTAACTCCCCTATACGGTTGCAGCCTGAAGCCTGGACTCAAGGCCAAACCTTTTTTGGGGTGGGGGGGCACCCAACATCCTAGATGGCATTCCCCAGTCCTGTGCTACATCAGAAACAGGGCCTGCCTTTGTCCATGGTGTTTAGAATCCTAAAGAGAATATTGGGCAGTATCCTTTGAAGGAGGAACATTTAGAAAAGGAAGATGAAATGTGGGGTGGGGAGAAGGTACGGAAGCCGAGGAATCATAGAAACCCTAAGATGAAGATATATAAGGATTACCGAAAGAGAGGTGACAAGCTAATGGGGCATTTGAGTGACCAAAACGAGACCCACAACCATTACGATTCATAGGTACTCTACATGCAGTTCTGAGACTTCCTCTTTACAGGACCAGCCAGTCACATCTTTCTCCTGTAGGAAGCTGACTGAATTTCTAAGAATCAAACATCCGTTCCTTATCCAGAGAAGTTTTGAAAGTAAAACAAAAAACAATCCCAGCTGTGTGAGATGAAGAATAACTCCTTCATCATTTTTACCAGAAAGGCATTTTGTTCCTAAAGGATTACGTTAACTGGATTCATAAGGTTCAGGGCAACAGGTACTTCTAGGGTTAAATAGGATTCTGTCTATTGGGCCCGAACCATACTTTATAACAGTTTTAAGCAACTAATTTACAAATAAACTTTTGGAACACAGCCTGAGGGTAGGTTCAGAAAGGCCTAAATCTCATTTCAAGGTAGGAATGTGGTTCTTGCCTTGACTGTTCAGGGATTTAATGGTTACTGGGCAACGAGGAATTAAATTCTTTAGGTAGCTTTAACTCATCTCTACCTACTCCTATGGGTATTCTTCAGGGGATTACAAAACCCATAATTTTTTGTTCAATAAGTAAAGCACCAAAGAAGTAGAAATTTTGAATTCTAAATCTTTGTTTTCCAAATGAGGAAGCTAAGCATCAGAAAGCTCTGTCGTCCCTTGTCCTGGGTTCCCTAGTAAGCTAGAAGAAAAATAAAGACTAGAAGCCAAGTCTTTTTCTCTGCTAGTCTCTTCCCTGACATGGCCAGAGAACAAAATACAAAGGTTCATTCTCAGAAGGACTCCCAACCCTACTCTTTCAGCTTAAGGGCTCCCAATTCATCACAATTTGAACAGCACCCCTGAATTTAATTAGACTTGACAAGTATCTGACATTCACATTAAACCTGGAAAAGGAGCTTTCTCAGAAGCAAGCAGGGCTTAATTCACCTCCACCCCCAAGCTCCGTTAAAATCATTTTGAGATATTGGGATCTTCTTAAGATTTCAAGATTCCAAAACTCTAAACTCAATGTCAGAGTCCATTCCAACTCACAGTGACCCTATAGGACAGAGTCAAACTGGCCCTGTGGGTTTCCGAAAACTGTAAATCTTTACAAGAATAGCAAACCTCCTCTTTCTCTCCCAGGGCTGCTGGTGAATTCCATCTGCTGACCATGCAGCTGGCAGCCCAATTCCTAACCCACTTAGACATCAGGGCAGCTCCTCCTCAACAACTCTGACATATCAAGTCGTGATTGTTCTGAAGTGGATGGAGTTACAGGAGTCAGGAGGTACAGATGTGAATATTTCTATCAAAGAGCTCAGTAGGCCAAATCCTGAATTACTAAGCCAGGTCACAGACACTTCTTTAAATGTATCAATCTATGACCCATCTCGTCATCTCTGCAGTTTTCACTATGATTATCATCACTCCCTTTGAGCAATGCTTTGTTTGATGGGTTCAGAGGTCAAGAGAACTAATTGGCATGTATAGAGCTTTGAATGACTGTCCAAGTTTGATGTAAAGACCTTATTTTAAGCTTCCAACCATTATTTCTAGGATTTGGTTTTATAAGAATACTAACATAACTCCTCGTGGAGCACATTTCCATTCACAACCTGTCAGTCTGTATGCTACTTAAAAAAAGAAAATACTAAAGCTGTAATTTAATTAAATCCAAGGTGATGGCATCAAAGAACAAAACATTTTGTCTTTTCTACTGTAAATATGTAACACTGGAGCAAATTTATATGTAGGAGGAGCTTCAAAAAGTACATGTAAAAATCCCATTATCTTTTTATTCCATGTTCCCATAAACTTTTTGAAGCCCTTCCTGTGTGTGTCATGTGTATAAATGTCTATACATCAAATATCTACAGGAGGAAACAAATAAACTATAATATTAATTGCCTCTCGGGAGGGGCAGGGGGCTTCTGGAAAGATTACAGCCTCAGAAACCCTATGGGGCAGTTCATATCAACTCGATGGGTCTTACTATCTGTTGGCAATAAATACATACATCCTCATTTAATAACTCCAAATCTTGATATCGTTATTTCAGTCTCAATTTGACAAGGAAGGTATCTATAGGCTTCACCTCCCTCAGGATTAAAACTCAAATCAGTTAGATCAGAAAGCTGCTGCTCTTCACTTGCTAGAGTTACCATAACTTCCCTAAGCTTCAGTTTCTTCATTTATACATGGAATGCATTATCCTAGGGTTGTTGGCAAAGACCAAAATGAGATACAAAGCTGAAAGACAAAACCCACTGCCGATTAATCGATTTGAATCGTGGAGACTCTGTGTGTTACAGAGCAGAACTGAACTCCATCGGCTTTTCATGGCTGTAATTTTAGAGCCATGAGCTTTTCTTCGACAAAACTACTTGGTAGGTTCGAACCATCAATCTTTGTATTCGTAGCCGGTCATAATCTGTTTGTGGAGCACAGCACCCAGGATACATACTTGTTCAATGAAAGATAGGCTCTTAACTCTGTCCCTCAGTACTTGATGCTACAAAATGTCATCATAATGCAAGCACTTTTTTTTTAAAGAATCATGTTGTTGACGCTAAAATCGTTACTGAGTTCTCACTTTTCAAATACTGAGATAGTCACCTAATCTGGTGTCAATTTAAGGATTGGGAGTGGAGGGGTGGAGGCTGGGCTGTCAATCTGGGGATAGCCAATGAGACTTCTGTGTGGGCGTGGCCTTCCCCTGAGAATTCTGAGAAGTCTGGGACTTCCTCCTCGGAGGCAGAAGACACCTCTGTCTCTGCTACTTCCTGGGAGACATTGCAGAAGACAAGCCACATGGAGACCCTGGAAGCCGGTGAAACCACAGAGAGACCCCTGCCAGCGCTGAGATGTTTCCAATGACACTGGATCCAAAAACTTTCTACCCACTGGCCTGTGATCTTCTACACTCGGCATCATTGCATGTGTTTCGTGAGGCTGAAGAGGACTTTATAGATTGATATTGGACATATGGGCTAATATCGGACTTATGGACTTGATCTGAACTGGGCTGAGACATTTTCTCAATGTTCAGTTGCTCTTGTATATAAATCTCTTTCTTATACACGTATGTGTGTCCATGGATTTGTTTCTCGAGTCTATCCATACTAACACAAATACCTTCCAAGTCTTCCCTCTTTGCAATATCACTCTCATCTTCCAGGAAGAAAGTATAACCTAGGGGGGGCTAGATCCTGGAGCCCTCTTCTTGGAGTACTAGTGGGCTATGAGTTGGGCTGCAAACAGGAAGATCAACAGTTTGAAACCACCAGCCACTTCCATAAAGTGTTACAGTCTTGGAAATGCACAGGGGTCAGTTCTACCGGTTCTACTCATAGGGTCACAGTGCATGGGAACTGAATCAATGGCAGTGAATTTGATGTGTGTGTGTGCATGTGTGTTTTGCTTTGTGTTTGAGATCACTGGTCTAGGAGTTTAAAGGCCATTTCAATCCTAATTATGTTATGGGAACAAATCACCTCATTTTCTGAGCCTTGTCTGCACAGTGGAGGGAATCAAGTATTTCCCGGAGCGGTTGAGAGGCTGGATAAGAGATATATCCTTACAGAGTACTACTGGTGTAGTGGGCTATGCACTGTACTGCTCCCCCCAACGTCAGCTCAAGCTGACCTCACGACTTAAAGTCTTGAAAACCCAAAGGGGCAGTTCTACTCTGTCTTATATAGTCACTGTGAGTTCTTCTCCTTATTGCAATGGTAAGAGCCTCAGCATCTTAATTACCACAAAAGAAAAGAAAATAACAGATCTCTCCCACTCTCTTGGTGTTAGCTGCATCATGCTGCCCAGTTCATGGGAGTTCCACGCACAGTGAACAAAATGCTTGCTGGTCCTATGCCATCCCCATTATTGGTCCACTGCACTCCATGGTGCTTTAATGGCTAGTTTTGGGTAGTGAATTTCTAGACCTTCCTTCTGAGTCCACATTAGACTGGAAGCTCCACTCAAAGCTGTTTCGCATCCTAACTACACACCGTCCACCACTGACAAACAAGTGTTGGCTATGTATTTGATGCACTGGACTGGAACCAGGAGTTGGCCTTAGGCCATCTGCATGGATGGTGAGAATTCTACCCCAAAACCTTCTATGCCCCTCCTCTCCTAGCCCATCCTTACACTACCCATCAAATTCTTCCCAAACACAGACTTTAGCAGTCTCTTTCTTGCGAAGAGAAAAGAATGTATCCCCATTGTTAATTAAATTACATTTCAATTCCTCAGTCTAAAATTTAAGGCATTTGATTTATTCCAATGGCACAGAATCAGGTTTTTCCTCCAAATGTGAAGCACACTGTCACAGAACAATGCCTCGCTGATTCTCAAAACAAGCCAATCTTTCTCTCAATTATACCTTTGTTTATGGGACTGCACTATCTGGAGTATTCTAGCCCTACATTTTAATTTACCTAAGTACTAAAAAAAAAATCTTTCCTAGAAAAATCTTTTGTTCTATTCTCTAAACAGCTTTCCCTAATGATTCTAATCAATATTGCTCTTTCTAGCTATACTGCAAAATGACACTGATCTTAATTAAGTTATTATAACATTTACTAACTGTTTCATATATGCTAATTATAATCACCAGTGAAGACAGTAAAATCTTTTGTGAAGCTGACATATGTACTTTAGAATCTTTACACAATAGGTAGAAAGATACTGGGCAGTGATAAGCGATGTGTGTGTTGTTGGTGTTTTGTTGTTAACTTGAATTCAAGCCTTCCATCATTCCAAATTAAGATATTGAAATTAGTGTTGAAAAATAAGTTATACACTGACATTCATTTAAACACAGGGACTAGAGAAAATATTACGGTTGCTATTTGGGTTCCAAAACTAGAAAGAACTGGAAACAACTTAAATGTCTCCCTACTGGCTACAAATAAGAGGTGCTGTGTCTACTTATAAAGGCCAGGAGTGCTAGGGCCTGAAACATTTTAAACCCTGGATCACAGGAGACCCTGGAACACAAAGTGCTGGTTCTGAAACATGGCAAGTTCCATGGTTATGAGAGGAAAAATCGATGCCTCATATGTAAATGGGTTATAACTATAGCATGTATGGGTTCCTGTCATTCAAGAGGCAGAACGCAATTGTCCTCCTCTATTCATTACGTAATAGCCATTTATTAAGAGAACTACTGTAGCTTAGAATTCTGCATATCTGAAAAAAAAGTAAAGAGACTGAAGCTAGTATATTGAATCAGAAAATCTAATTTAGTAGGGATAACAGGTCCACAGAGGACGGAAGAAAGGGATAGGCTTGTTTGGCTTGGAAAAGAGAAAGGCGAGGCCTAACTCAAAAATGATACATAAGACCCGGCCGGAATCTCTCATTGCTACGAGTTCTTCAATATCAGAAGAGTTTGGAGGAATTTTGTTTGGTTAAATTAGTTTGCTTTTATATTACCCATGAAAAGGGAAAGTTGCCCAATAATCATTAAAAACAAACGTCATGGTCAGGAGTAATCAAAGACATGCAAATAATAATAATGAGGTCTTTTCCTGAATTAATGTTCACAGTACCCAAAGTGTAAATAATGCTTAACACCCTCCTATTATGGAAGCAAAGGAGCCCTAGTGGCGCAGTGGCTTATGTGCTTATGTGCCGACCCCCAGGTCAGCAGTATGAAACCACTAGCCACTCCACAGGATGAGGCTTTCTACTTATCTTTCCGCTTGACAGTCTTGGCAGCTCACAAGATGGTTGGTTCTACTCTGTCCTAGATGATTGCTAGGAGTCAGAAACAACTTACCCTAGCAAAAGTAACACCCCACGTTTGCAAGAGCGTGTCATTACACTTATGTGAATCAAATAGCAACGACTCTATCCAGAAAGATATTCCTTACGGTCTTAGCGCATAGAAAGAATTGAAAACAATGGGGAAAATAATTATTAGTTCCATATTCTTTAACTCGGACTTGACCAAAAAGTCTAAATTGAAGAAATTGGCCACAATGCTGTCTAAATTGACAGTATAACAAAGCACACTGAAAAGAATTGGATAACTGTACACACCGGTGTTGAGACAATAAGCTACTCTCCTAGTCATAATGTCAGATGATAAATTGAAGGTAAGTGAATGCTTGCATAGAAGTTATTTTTATAAAATGTAAAACTCACAGAAACTCATCATAAAATTGGGTTTCTGTCTAAATTTGCTTGCTATGACGGAAAAAAGTAGAAACGATTTTCCTGCAATATTGAGTTTCCAAGGATAGTTATCTTGTAACCTGGAGACTATAAAAATTGGTAAAATAAGTTTCATTCAATAAAATACCTGTGGTATCAAAGTGTTTGTTCACTTAAAGTTACAAACCACATTGGCCATTGGATAACTTTTACTCACCCTTCTTTGAGAAGTGATTGTGTATTGTTACAGCACTGCCTTTATTCTACAGCATTACTAGCTTTTAAAAGAAGGAGCTTGTTGTGAGACGGCCTGGTACCCCACAGGTGGGCTTTCTGCTCAGAAGCCTGTTTGTAATGAGCCTCCAGAATATTTGAGATTCACTTCCACAACTTCACCACAGATTTGAGTTTCCCTTGTCATGAGCTAAATGTCCAAAAATTGGGATGTTTTGAACAAAAGCTACCTGAATAAAATTTAAAATATGCAAAAAAAACTATGACATTCAATGACTACAGTGGGAGGTAACATTAAAAACACCAAGAAAACCTCAAGCAACTATATAGTTTAAACTAGAAGAACAGACTGGGAGCAATCCTCTAAAATGTAAAATAGTGGGTATTTCTAGGTTCTGAGATGAGGTGACCTTGCTTTTTGTATTTATATTCAATTGCATTTTCCAACATTTCTAGAATAAGTGCCTATGTTCATTCAAAATGTTCAAGCAAAATATAATCACCAAAAATCTCTATGCCTCGAATACATCTAATCTCCCTTCATATTTTTAGTCTGTTGCCCTAAAGTTTAGGATTCTCCATGCTTGACGCACTTATTAGTTTACTGCGTGAATGAACCCATGAATCAAGGAGGTGTGGTAGAGTGAAAGTTCTTAATGTGATTCTTTTAGCAATGCCTCAAAGAAGCCTGGTGAAGTAGTGGCTATGCGTTCAGCTGTAATCCACAAGGGCAGAAGTTTGATACCAGCAGCTCCTTGGGATAAAGAGGAAACTTTCTACTCCGGTAAAGAGTTATAGTCTCAGAAACTCACAAGAGCAGTTCTACCCTGTCCCATGGGGTTATTAGGCGTCGGCATTGACCTGATGCCAGCGAGCTGGATTTTTCTTTTTAATTTATGCTTATCTTTGTAACTCCCATCAAATGACTGAGTGGGACTATGGAAACAGGGCAGGTGTAACACTAATAGAAGAGATTGGACGCTTTTAGTTGCCCCTCCCCTGGCTATCTTGGTAGAAACAGAGAACTCCCAGGACCACTGGAAGAAGAACACAGTTGAGCTCTCTTGTGCAGTGGCGGAGGCTGAGACCAGAGGCACCAAAGACTGTGGCAGAGCAAAGGAGCCAGCATGAGACTGAGGCTAGGTGACCATGAGACAGAAAAGAGGAGCAGCCCGGAGAAATGGGACTGTGATAGAGCGACATGCAGGCGTCCGGATGCACTGAGGCAGAGGCCAAGGGACCCTATGGCTGAGAGGCTGAGGACTAGGGAGAAACTAGGTTGCTCTCTGGAGAGGGGTTGCTGTTGAGGTGTGGTAACCCAATGAACCCCTTAACCGTAAGTATGTCTGCATCTGACCACTGCCACCAATGGCAGCACCCAGCCAAAATGCAGAGTGGCATGGGAGGAATGCTTGGTGCCAGATTAGGTAAAGAAGGATGGCATGTGGAGGCGCACATGTCTGATCCCTGCCTCTTGACAATAGGGAAGCCAGAGGAGGAAAGATATGGCCGTCCTATGAGTTACGCCCTCCCACCCCCGCCCATGAGGCTCTCTGCACATCACATTGTGTTTGCTTTTTTTCTTTCCTTATTTGAATTCTTATTTAAAGTTGAAATCCATATTGATGCTTTCTTTTCTTTTATTTTTTTTTATGCTTTCTTTTAAAGGTCTTATCCCTCCTCGATTACCATTTTGGATTCCATTTCATGAGGTCCAAAATAGCAGTTCAACTGGTTTTGCTCTCTGTGATATCCAATGGCCAAGAAAATCTACACTGTCATTCATACTCCCTGTCTTTCTCCACAGAAGGCTGGATCTTCTCCTTTAGGGTCTCTCTCCTGTGAGTTCCATTTGGCCAGCCATAGCCTAGCCCTTAGGAAAACAGCGCCTCAACTCTGCATCTTCCCGAGTGGACATTGTCCTCTCCAGCAAAATCACTCTTCCCTGCTCTACTGAACTCCACTCAGAGGCTACCAGGAACCAGGCGCTGGTGACAAAGATGTGGAAGACAAGTTTTCCTTTAAATCCATTATTTGTCTTGAGCAACTTGAGCATAAACAACTATTTGCAAGGTAAGTACTAGAATCCAATGCATGGGAGCTTATCCTTACTGACTACTTCTGTGTGGATAACTTTTTTTTATTATTATTATTATTATTATTATTACTTTGGTGTTTCTTTCTTGTTTTGTTTTGTTTTTCAAGGTCAGTTTCCTTTGAACAAAGTATGCCCTTCTCGTGCCGTATCTAAATTGTCAGTTCCACTTCGCAAAAACCTATGAAAACTTAACAGTCCAGTAGTCCTAGTCGTCGTTCCGTGGTTCTCCTTCCCTGTATACATTGGCAAAGATGGTCAGTTGCGTCACTATCTATCACCTCTACTTTACCTCGGGCATTTACTTATTGTCTCACAGATCGCTGACCTTTCCCTGCTCTGCTCTTTATTAAGAGGATGGCATTTCTGAGCTTCCCTTACCAACTGACTGTTCAGGTAAGTCTGGCCAGGCGGAGTCATTGGCAGAAGGCTAAATAAAGTGGGGAGAAGACAGGTTAGCATCTGTTTTCAACAAATGCTCTGACAGTAGCTGTGTCTCCTTTCTGGCTCCAGCTACGATCACACACACCTTCCCTTAGTGGTCTTAACCGGCCACTTCTAACGCCACCTGGATGGTTCTGGAATCTGGGGTTCCATTGACACCATCTCTTGCCACTGTGTCAACAGCCCTAAGTAGTCTCAGAGACTCCCTGCTATTTATTTGGTTTTTCAGTTCTTCCTTGACTCAGTAGGAACTCTGGTGGTGTAGTGGGTTATGCATTCAGCTGCTAATCGCAAGGCCAGTGGTTCCAACCCACCGGCCACTCCATGGAAGAAAGGCAAGCGTGTCCTAGAGGGGAGTTATGTTTCAGAATCAACTTAAAGGCAGTGGGTTTAGCAACTTTTATAGCACCTTGACAGAAACACAACAACGTTTACACTGGCCTGTACCTTGTTCCAAGAGAAGAATCCACTGATCGGACATTTCGATGGGATTGCAAGGTGCTTTATGGTTTTTAACAGACCATTAATATGTCACGGGAAGTTCAGCTGCGATACGCAATGTCTGTACCTAGAAACCCCCAGCAGCTCCTCGGGGGAAAGATGAGGCTTTCCACTCCCATAAAGTTATAATTTCTAATACACTGTACGTTTCACAAGTGCATATAAATATGTCAAAGTATGTATGTGTACACACATTCGTATATAACATCTGTGCCAATTACATACGTTTCCAATTTGGGGGTGCCAGAAGGACTTCCCTGGAGCTATGCAAGGGAACAATCAAACTTACGGAATGGCAGTATTCTCAGAAAATCTCACCGATCCATAAAGAGGCTAAGGATTCATCCTCTGTGTCATAAAGAGAGTCTTTCAGAATTCCTTTTAGGTCACTTTATTACTACCATAGAGGGTCTGGACTTTAAAAACTCACTATTTTATGTGAGTGTTCTAAATCTCGTTCCAGCAAAAATTGCAGCTCCCAAGAGATGTCCAGAGGTAATCAGACTTGTGCCCTTAAAAAAGAAATACTGCAAAGCTCTGAATAAAAGCAGCAACATTTTGGTGTTGACGCTTTTACTCCGTGTGCAAAAGTCTCCTTCTGCAGATCCAGCTACCCACAAATGATGTACACCCTGCATTTTTCCCACAGCTACAGGTGTAACCTTAATGAGCCTCTTCCTTAGACAATTGGGCAGCTTTTTTCGATTGTAGGCCAGACAGAGTCTGAGAGATCATCAGGTTGGAGGTCTCCTTCTGAAATCAACTTTGTGGGATGTAATTCAGAAATACTTCATTTCTATTTGTGCTTCCATTAGAAATCTTTTAGAATCAAGTAACTTGCACAAGAAAACTAGTATCAAAGCAAATGCCGGAATGCTAAAAAATTTTTTTTTTAATTTGAAAATCGCACTTCTCTTTTACCAATGGGAAAAATCACTCGAACTTAGCTAGAGGTACAAGAATGGGTTTTCTTTCTTTGTAATAAACGAGCTCACAGAAGAGCAGGGCTTCTGTAACCGCCGTGTGTCTCCCATCATCTCCTTTGCAAATCTACGTAAATCTTCTCCACGAACTTTTTCAGTTAAGGAAGAATGCCATTTTGGATTCCATAGCTTAATTATACTGCTAAGTATAATTTTTTAAAGTATACTTTTATAAATCATCCTAGGACTAATGGATATTCCTTGGAGAACAGTGAACTAGGAGCCATAAAATGTGTTCGAGACGCGGTTTTTATCTTCTCCCCAGATGTCAGTATGAATAAGTCAGAGCAACTCTTAAGCCTCAGCCTGCTCAGATCCACTTGGAATGAAGGAAACAGCTGTCTCCTTCACTGATATGGAAGCATGGTATTCCAAATGAAAACCAGAGTATCAAGCAGATAACAACCGAAACTGAACTTGATAGAAAATTCAAGTCATATATATGTTAACTATGTATATACCCACTTTAAGACCATGTAAGGGTTACAGGAAGCTGTTTCTCTTTGCCCACTGTAAAGTGCTAGACAAATGAAACTACAATTATTATAAATGTGATTATTCTATTTTCCATATCCTTCAGGATGGTGAAGACAAAGGGAAAATAGGGTTAGGGTTGTCAGTTCACATTCACACAACCAAGCCTTACTCACCTCTGGAGGCTTTGACAGAAGGACGATCACTGGCCAAGCTGAGATTTTAGCTAAAAATGTATCACTCGCTCACTCACTCACTGCCATCGAGTCATTGCCAATGATGCATAGCGACCCTGTAGGACAGGGTAAAGGTGCCCTGTGAATTTTCCAAGACTGTTAACTATTTCTGGGAGTAGAAAGGCCCATCTTTCTCCCAATGGGTGGCTGGTGGTTTCGAGATATAGTTAATACATACATATATTCAGAATGTAAGCTGTATTTAATATATACATATGTTCTAAGGCCAAGAGAAACCAAGGGACTAGCCCAAGGTCACAGTCAAGCTGGGATTTCCATTGAGCTATCCTTTCCAGTACAAAGCATGATGGTAGCAGCACATTGCAAATGCAAAAGTTTTAACACTTGGCTATCTTTAAAGATCTAGAAACAAACACCATGGAAAGGAATCCACTAACTAGTGAGTAGCTTAGTTGACATCAGTTGAGTTTACAAAACAGGCTGAGAAAAGCATGTGGACAAACTCCTAATGCCAAAGAATTTATACTGAGTCATTCAGAGTCCTGTAGTTTCCAATCACAGGATGTAGTCAGGAGGGAACCCCAAAGGGACTGTAGAAAGCCCACTGAAAGAGGATGAATCAGGAAATATCTATGATATCCCATCCTCTTAGAAAGTGGGACAGACCCCCCCCCCCCAAAAAAAGAGAAAGTGGGACAAGGCCACATGAGGAGAAGGGTGCAACGATTCCTATGGGAGACAGAGTTCCTTACTCTTTGGGGGTAAGCTGC
The DNA here is from genome assembly GCF_000313985.2 of Echinops telfairi. NCBI lineage: Eukaryota > Metazoa > Chordata > Mammalia > Afrosoricida > Tenrecidae > Echinops > Echinops telfairi. The sequence goes on from NW_022111336.1 coordinate 3,512,438, forward strand.
ATGCAAGTCCTTGTGATTGCAAGTGACAGATCTCGAGGAAGTTCCTAGCTTCCTTATGTAGGCCTGTTGAAGTCTGACACCAGTCTGAGAGCCAGCAGACTCTAAAGCCCTCACATTAACATTCTGAAGCTCTCGGCAAGCAACAAACAGCAAGCCGAAGGCAGCACGCCAATGGGCTACCTCTCAATGAGGAGGTTCTGATGACCAATTTCTCCTAAGAATTCCTAAAGCATTCATAAGTGTTTTTTTTTAATGAACGTTTTGGCATCATCTGGATAAATATCATGTGGGATAGTGGTTTCCAAACTCTGGGCAACAGCTAAGAGAGGCTTTCGGCAGACTGCAGGAGAGAAGAATCAACCCTTCGAGAGAGGACAATGGCAGTTCAAGGCGTCCCTGTTTTATACTGAGGCATTCGACAGAGATCTTATTGCAGTTACAGTTCATATGCTCTCAATAAGACAGATTGAGAAATAGCTTTATAAAGTATATATAGATATCTATTTTTCTAAGCAGCACATATTATATGTGTGCTTGGGGAGGGGGATGGGGGTGGTTAAATGTTTACTTAAGAATTTCAAATGAGGAACTCATGAGGCTCAACATAAATTGTGAGGAAATGACAGGCTTTTAATCATATAATGGCACTTCACATAAATCAATATTAGATCAGCATTTCAAAATGCAGCTCAAAGTAGATGGTAAATCTAACATCTACTGACTCTGTAAATACTTTTTGGAACCCCTTTAAAGAGCTTTAGGTTTTAAATCACTAAGAAAACCCACGGGAACAACAATCTCTCCATTACATCTGTCCACATGCTCATAATCAGTTGCCTTCCCGTCAATTGCAATTCATGGAAACCCTTGTATGTCTGAGTAGAACTGCGCTCCAAAGGATTTTCAATGGCTCATTTTTCTTAAGTAGATCACCTGGTCTTTCTTCGGGGGTGCCTCTGGGTAGACTGACTCTGAGACTTTTCAGTTAACCGTATTAAGCATTTGCACCCCCCAGGGACTCCAAGTATGTGCATAGAAATCGGAAATCCGTCTCAGGAACCCTACAGAACATTCCTGATAAGATACAAGGCGACGCGGGCACTTCCAAAATTCATGGAAAATGGAATTAAAAGAGGGTAGAACATTCCCGTGCATTTTCTGAAGCTCCCTCGTATGCCTTCTCAACCATCAATGGATGCTCCGGAGGGTTCTTGTGGGAACCATCTTAAGAGTGTCCCTACTTGAGAACAGCTTGCCACTGATGGCTGGAATGATTTTTGTTTCCCTGCAGTTTCTTTTCCCACAATGTGCATTTAAAAAAAATAGGAATGATTAAAATTTTAGAAATCCATTTGTCTGCAGAGTCAGCCAAAAGACAGCTCTTATGATCACAGCAAGTTTCAAGACAACTTGCCCCGTTCTCAGCCGCAAGTCAGAGAAAAACAAAGCAAATTCTTAGCCACTATTTTGTCAAGTATCCTTTATCTACAGATAACGATAAAAGCCATTGCCATCGAATCAGGTCTGACTCATCACGATCTGATAGGGCAGAGTAGAACTGCTTATGGAGTTTCCAAGGCAGCAGTCTTTTTTTTCTCACATCCCTCATATATACATTTGTTTTTTTTGTAAATCATTTTAATGGGGGCTCTCACAGCTCTTATAACATTCCATACATCAGTTGTATCAAGCATATTGGTAAATAGGTTGCCATCATCATTTCCAAAACCTTTTCTACTTGAGCCCTTGCGGAGAAATTCTTGAGAAGTCCGCCTGTGGACTGAGTCACAGGTGGAGGGTACAGACTTCAAAGCGGGCACCAACCAGACGGTCCTACCCTGCAATTACAGTTATCTTAATTCATTTCAGAAGGCCAGATTAAATTCCACTTATCTTCCTCATAAAGCTGCTTACAGAAAGCTTTCTCAAGGCCTAGACCAGCCTCCTGAGATGTGAAAGGAGGTACTGAAGCAACCTCCAGGTGGGTCACCTGTCAGGGTCTTTGAAGGCTTTCGGGGTCCCGTTTGGAAACCACCAGCTAGTTTGTGGTTATAATCGAGAGAATACTCACGGCCTGGATTCGAATGCTGGGTTTCTACCAAACAGCAGCTGGGCAGGTAGCTTGCCCTTCTAACCATTCAACTTGGTCAACACAGATTTTCAAAAGCTGTAAAACGGTTTAAGTAATCATAATGGTTTGTCTTTTGGTCTTCACACCAAGAAGCTGTCAGGACTTCTCACAGCTTAGGCGTGTGTCTCTGGAGCGTCTGCCTTCTCTTCTCTTTTCTTTTCTTTTTTTATCGTTTTATTAGGGGCTCATACAACTCCTCACAATCCATACATACATCAATTGTGTAAAGCAAATTTGTACATTCATTGCCCTCATCATTCTCAAAACATTTGCTCTACACTTAAGCCCCTGGCATCAGCTCCTCATTTCCCCCCTCCCTTCCTGCTCCCCCCTCCCTTATGAACACTTGATATTTTATAAATTATTATTTTGTCATAACTTGCCCTGTCCAACGTTTCCCTTAACCCACTTTTCTGTTGTCCGTCCCCCAGTGGGGAGGTTATATATAGATCCTTGTAATTGGTTCCCTCTTTCCACCCCACCCTCCCTCCAAACTCTCAGTATAGCCACTCACACCAAGAGATCACCAGTTCCTATCTGTACCAGTGTACATCCTCTGGTCTAGCCAGCTTTGTAAGGTAGAATTGGGATCATGATGGGGGGGGGGGGCGGGGGGGAAGCATTTAGGAACTAGAGGAAAATTGTATGTTTCATCGCTGCTACATTGCACCCTGACTGGCTCGTCTCCTCCCCGCCATCCTTCCGTAAAGGGATGTCCAATCAAGGCGTAAGTCTTAAAGGAACTAGACTGCCTTGTTACTTCTAGGGGTTCAAACTGAATATCTTTAGGTTAGCAGTGAAGCCCTGAAGCACTGATCCACCAGGGCTCCAAAGGTATAAAGACAACCTATGGCCAGAGAGTCTATTCTGATTCATACTCTCCCCATAGGACAGAGTCAAACTGTCCTTTTAGGTGTCTAAGACTTTTAAATCTTTATAGGAGCAGGCAGTCTTACCTTTCTCCCTCCCAGGGAGCAACTGGTGGGTTTGAACTGCCAACCTTCTGGTTAGCAGCTCAATGACACCAGGGCTCAACGATCAACACACTAGGGTCTAAATTAAAATAATGCTGTTAGGGGTCATCAAGTTCTTTTTCACTCATACTGACTCCTGTGTGTTACAGAATCGAACTGACCCCATGGGGTCTTCTTTCCATCATCTATGGGAGGGAATGGCCAGGTGCTTCTCCTATGGAAACACTGTGTAGACTCTCCAGCCACCAACTTTGCAGTCAGCAGCTTCCACACTGAGTGTGGCCCTGGAAAAATACTAGAAAGAAAACCATTCTCAAGCTGTTCTCACTGATTTCTTCCTTGTGTTTTTTTTTTCTTAAACTCAATAAAGTGCTTTCATCAAACTCTGTTGTCTAAATGAATTTTCTGCCGACCTGCCAATTCTCAGATTTCTAATGGATATCATGTCATCACTGTGAACATTTTAAAAAATTTCATCTTTCTCTGCTAAGGTGTGTTTTCATGGGAGCATGAACATTATTTTCCTCTAAACTTAAACTTTTTTCAATGGGTAAACAGTGTATACATAAGGGGAAACTACAACTGATTCTAACACTCGATGGATTCATCTGAAATGAATGTGCTTTATCTATGGCTAGCTGGGAATATGTTGATCAAAAAAGTTTTACTTTTTCTAATAAAAAGTTTCCGGATTGCTTTTTTTGTTTGTTTGTTAATGGCCACTGTGGTCGATTGAAATTTCTTAATATGGTTCTCCTATCCATTTCTCTGTAACTCCCACCACATGATTGGGTGGGACGATACAAATAGGGTTTGTGTAATTCTCTGAGAAGAGGCATGTCAGTTTTTGTTACCACCCCCTGGCTAAGAGGATGAGCCAATGCTGACTCACAGTGGCTCCAAGTGGGTTTCCAAGACTCTGTTAAAGGGAGTAAAAAGCCCACCAGGATCAGCTGGTGGTTTAAACTGCTGACTCTGAGGATCGCAGGCCAATGCCTGACTCTACACCACCAAGAGAAAAAGCCCAGGACCACTGGAAGGAAGGACATGTTCCAGGTGGGTCTCAAGTGGCAGAGGCTGAGACCAGAGGCATCTGTTACTGTGGCATGGGGACTATGGGACCATGAGTCAGAGTGACAGGCTGGATTCCTGGCCCGCAGAGGCCTGGAGACCATGTGGCAGAGGACCAGAGAGAGACTTAGTTGCTAGCTGAGGGGTGTTGCAGAGGACCAAAAACTGTATCATTACTGTTTACTGAGCCTGACTTGTGCAAACTGATCAACTTCCCTAATAAACCCTCATAATTGTGAGTTTTGTTGGTGTGTTCTGTGTAGCCATGACCACAAATATCAAACCTATCACACAAGTAGAGTGCCTTGGGAGGAAGGGTGGGTGTCACAAAAGGTAAACAAGGATGGAGTGGAGAGGCATGTCTGACCCCTGCCTCTTGACAGTAAGGATGACAGAGGAAGACAATTATAGGCTCCTGTGACATTGACTGCAGACACATTTACAGACTAAAATGCATGAGATGATCTCCTTGGCTTTAATGCTGTAGAAGAGTGTGTTGTTTTAGATAGTACAGGAAAAGGAAAATTACCTGTAATTCTATTCCTGGGAGATATCTGTCTGTAGGTGAATGCTTTTGTTGAGGTCGGGAAGTAGCATAAATAGGTACTGAAAAGGCTGGTGGGTTATTTTAGTACATTAAGGAATTGGGAATTCCTTGGAAATGGGCATATGTACGAATGTGTAACATTTCATGTATCTCAAGAACCCCTGTAGGATCAGTATCAGTTGGAATTGACTCAATGACCGTGAGTTTTTATTTGAGTACATTCGACCACTGATGTCTGGAGTGGTGGGTAGGCGTAGACAAGGAACATCTTGATATTTTTAACATGTCACTACAGACGTGAAACCTTATTAAGTTAGTGGGCTCTAGGTACTGCCTCAAACATTTGACAAAACCAGACCAAACCACCATTCCCACTTTAGCCAACTTTAACGAATTGATACATTTCATCCAGGTCTTGATGAGCAACTTGGACCTAAAGGAATTGCCTCCCTACAAAACAAAAATATACCAACAAGTAAAATTTTATAAGACATAAAGGGCTTGAAGCACTACAACCATCCAGAAAAGGGGCAGTGATGGTACCTGACGCGGCAACATTTTCTTAGGAATGCAGACATACAAGTGAAGTCAATCTTTGCACGTATGTCAAACAATAGGGAAGACTGTGTAGGAGCCTCTAAGGCCATTTGCAGAGATACTATAGCTTTGTCAAAAGACCAACTGTTTTCATACTAGTCAGGTTACTTTCTATCAATAGGTAAAACTGTCAATTCCTATATATTCACATATTAGTAAGGCACTTGGCCATACTTTATACCCAGTTAATAAAATGAAACCGGGCAAGTATTTGGATTTGCTTGAGATAAATCCCACTGTGGCCTACTCGGTACAGCTCGAACTATTGGTCTCTCTGAGGCTTTCTTGAATGGGAGTCTCAATATCACAGATTATGCAAGTTGGTTTTGGTCAAGTCACATGAGCAGTGTGTCCAATGGGCCCTCCAAAAATGGGAGATGTTACTTGGGATAAAAATCAGTCCAGGGACTATTTGAGTGTAGTATACAAGTATGAGAACTAGTATAGGAAGCAGAAATGGCCATTTGAATACCTTGTTTGTGATTAGGCTAGCAAGAAACCTGCTTCCAAAGGGAATTGGAATCAACCTCTGATTTATGATGGCTGTTTTATTACATGTATATCATATTACAATAAAGTTGATCTAATTAAAGAAAAACGTTGGAATATATGAGATTTGAAATCCTCCGCAACTGCAAAATCCAGATTACCAAGTCTGAGTTCACGATCACCTCAGAACTACTGAGACATTTCTCAAGGATGAAGATGAGGATGATAAATCATACAATGATACTGTGATAACAGCAGCACAAAATAAAACGAGTTCCCACTAAAGGTGGAATCACCTGCTCATTGATTACTCAGCTAATCATAATGAGTTTGGGTGTTTTTTTTTAATCAACCATGTTTGTGTTTTCTTATTACAGAATAATTACAAGTAAGTTGGTAGAGAATGCCGTGCACCAAAATGGAAATGCAGCCACGGACATTATCTTTAGGTGAACAGAATGCAGCTTATAAAAAGGAAGGGTGCAAACGAGAGCAGCAGAGCCGCATCTGCCCTGAAACCTAGTAGTGTAGGCAGGAAGCGCTAGGAAAGGAGGAGGAGGAATTGGGAAGAGTGTTGCTAGAGTGTGGGCAATAAACGTGCAGCAAAATGCGTATGAATGATTTGCATGGCAAATTGGTTTGCTCTGTAAAAGTTCACCCGAATCACAATCAAAAGTTTTAAAATTAAAAAAAAGAAAATTTGAAAAAAGACCACAAAACTTTTGTTTAAAAAAAATGTATGTGTAGAAAGAAAAATTTGAAACAAATGATTAGTTCATTATTAAACAGCTGTAAGAGGTGGCTTAAGGGAGCCCTAGAGGTGTAGTGGGTTACACATTGGGCTGCTAACTGCAAGGTCAGCAGTTCGAACTCACCAGGCACTGTGGGAGAAAGAGGCTTTCTACTCCTGTAGAGTTCCACTTGGAAACAGATGGGGCAGTTCTACCCTGTCCTATGGAGCTGCTTTGAGCAGTAAGAGGTTCTTTGAGAATGATTTGTCTTCGTTTTCATGTCTTTGTCTGTATTTTAAACCTTTCAAGTATGTGAACAAGTATCAATTGTATCCTAATAAATCAGCCTACCCACTGTCATCGCTTGGATTCTGATCCTATTGGACGCAACAGAACTGCTCTCTGCGGTTTCCACAGCTGTGAATCTTTGCAGAAGCAGAGCGCCTCATGGCTCTTCTGGTTGGATTGAACTGCCCGCCTTGCAGTTAGCAGCTCCACTTGTAACCCCCACCCTCAGGGCTCCTTAAATAAACGAACAGAAAACTAACATATTAAAACTAGAGATCAAGGTGATTAGAGTAGGAAAGGTAACCAGTGCCTGAGCCTGTCATCTGGAAACCCAGGAACACACTGAAATGTGCTCTTGGATGACAGAGTTCGGGTTTCTTGTAAAGACTCCGAGGCTCTGAGAGCACTGAGCTGTGTGCCAGCTCTCCCTGCCCAACTGCAGCCCACTTCAAATGAAGGCTACTTTCTCTCATTTGTCAAAATCCCCAAACTGGTCTGTGTCAGCCACATACATCTAATTACCTGCTCCCCTCTCCTCCCCGCCCACCGTCCCCCCAAATCTCTCCAAGGTTTCCACGAGCGGTCCAAACAATCCAAGATGATAAGGCAAAACACAGTCTGTTAGGGTTACAAATGTAGCACTTACAGAGAAGTAAAAACGATTGCCACTTTCTTTAAAATGTTTACAATATGTTGTGCGTGTACATACAGTGATGGATTAAGATGGCGTGTGATTAGGTGAAGTGAATTGAACAGCAGAATTAGAGCAAGTGATTTTCTCCCTCTCATCTTTTTTTGTTCAGTTTTCAGATATATTTTGAATAAAGAACCTATTTTGTAGAGACAATAAGTTCTGTAAATCCATTTTTGTCTGCAATCTCTCCTGGTCCTCTGCTTCGTGTCCCTATAGCTGCAGTTGGTTAATTCCTGAGAATAGAAAAGCAGCAATAAATGCGGCACACAGCATGTGTATACATACTACAGCCAGTCTGTCTGTCAAAGCATCCGGATTCCTAGGAGTTGTGTGACGTCACTTTACATCCAAGGAGATCACATGAGCTTTAGTCCATAAATATGTCCATTCACAAAAATGCAGACTTAGAAATTTTCAGTGGAAGCCAAATCAAGACTAACTTTTGTGATTTTTTGAAAAAAGGAAAAACAATCAGGTTGTTCCTGACAGATCTACAACAACCCGGAGAGACTTTCATCGAGTGCTATAAATATGGGTGGCTTTCCACTTAATCTATTGGCTATGCACCTGTTCAAAACATCCCATATTAGGGAGGGGGGACCATTGTCCACACAAACACCACAGAAGCCATAGCAGAGACATCATTTCGATGTTTACAAGGATGACCCGAGAAGCATTAGGAATTGTGAGCATAGCAAAGACCGTGGAGAATTCCTTTGCACGATGAGAGCATTGTTGTCTTGATGCTACACGGAGGAAATCAATAAGAGCAACTCAGAACTCTTTTCGTTTCTTGGGGAGGATGAGTTGCATATGCCCAGGTCTCCCCTGCCCTTGAGGCAGCAAAAGACTTTTACGTCCTCCAAGGTACACTGATCTCTTTCCAGGATCAAAGAAAATCTAAAAGTTCTTTTCAAAGAACCTCTGAAAAAGCAAGCTGATTGTCTATTTTGGATAGAAAGGTGCCAGCACTTTCACCCTTTAAACACCCTCGTGATATATTTAGACAACCACCAGCTTGTACATTATAAACGGCTCTGCTCTGAAAACCGTCTGTCATTTCACCTGGAACAAACATGCCGGTGTCCTTACCTAAAGACTGGTAGAGCTCTGTCATTTTGGGATGATCCCAGCAAGTTGTTTGGGTCTCGTGGCTAAAACATAAAATATAAGAGAGAGACTTTAGAATTTATCATGGGTAGTCAGGAAAAGGAGAGGGGAACCAAGAGGGAGAGAGGGAGGGAAGGAAGGAAAAAAAAGACAAGTTCCGCTTTTGAATGCTTCGGCATCTTCCAAGGATTTCCAGTCTAATGAAGAATGCTTATCTTGCAAGCAGAGAAGCAGTTATCTTCATTTTCAGAAGGGGGTGGGGACAGTGTGGACATTATTGGGCACTGAATGTAACCAGAATTTAGTTTCTTTGTTACGTCCACAAATTGGGTGCACTCCTGTTATAATAAAATGACCTTGTTATGCCATCATGAATCAAAAACCAGGGTTTCTTTATCGGGTCTAACATGAAACATATAGAAAGGGCACCAACATTGGATTGTTTTTCAACTTTGCCCAAGAGATACCAGACATTACTTTCAGAAGGAAGTCAGCTCCCTTCTCTTTTACCTTCCCCACCCGTAACCTTTCCCACCACATCTTGTCCCTCTACACACCCTGAATTCCTGTCATGACAACATCTCTAGTTCATTTCAGGGAAGATACAGTCAGAGCCCCACTGATGTATCCTTTCCTTCACTGATTCAGTCCTCTCCTTCATTCAGGACTCAAAACACCATTACACCACTTCCTAGATTTACAGAGGCCTGAACGAAGCAGTCGCAGCTCGCTTCCATTTCTTGAAGTTTAGCTAAGTGTGGTTGCCAGCTATCAGCTTCAGCAACAAACGGAACAAAACACTTTTGTTCCCCATTCAATTACATGAATAACCCGGGAGAGATAACTCCATATACTTTTCCTTACTTTGGCCCATCTACATAAATCACCATTGCATCATATTTCCAGTTTTCAGGGATTGTATGACAGGCTTTGATGCAGTAAAATGCAACTTTGAATGATATATACATACACATTTTTAGTGCTCAAATGCAGAACTATTCACCCTATTTTGAACAAGGTGGGTGTGGAAGGAGAAAAAAAACTCTTAAACGTGGACACTTTAAAGGGACTAGAAAGTTCAAAATGAGAAGTTTGGCATGGTCACCCTATCACGTCGCCTCAGCTGGGGCTTTGGATTTTCAGGTTAGAATCTGGCTCCGTGCCCTCTTAACTGTGAAATTTGGGACACGCTTAAGCCAATATCTGCTCACCTGCAATTCAATACGTGGTAAGTTTTTTTTTTTTTAATTGCAGGGCCTCAGATACCATCAACCAAAATCAAACCTTTCATTAGCTGATTACAAGAAAGATGTGGATCTATCTGTGATGAATTGCGCCTAAAGAAAAAAAGATGAACATTTATCACTTTTTTAAGTAAAAGGCAGAAACAGTTCATGTATTTTTGCGCACCAGGATAAATGTCACAAAAACGTGTGGAAATTACCCTATTGCCCATTCACAGACTAATCAGTGAAGGTGAGGGAAAGAAATGTACAAGCCAACGTTCACTCCTGAAGGGCTGCTTTGGTCTCTTGTAAATACCCTCCTTTCTGCAGTCTTACTTCTCCATAGAGAAAATTCCCATTTGAAGAGTGCTATAAAGGGCTCATCAGTTGAGGAAAAGTGCCGGAGCCACCTCTCAGAATTAAAGAGGAAGAAGAGATGGTGAGGCCCTGCTTTAGAATGTTTCTGGAAACCCCAGAACCAAAATGGTTCTTGATCTGGAGAAGGGGTGGGTGGGACTGGTACTTTATATGCACAGCACAAGGAGGCTGCAGCTTGCAGCTTCGTGGGAAAAGTGGTGCTTGTTTTCAGGCGGGCTTTTTTTTAACCCCTCGGAAAATGACTGTGTACCAATTCCGCACACCAGTGTAGCGCAAGGAGAAGCTACCTTCTATTGAGATTACCCTGCATTCAGGCCTCCGCCCTTTCCAGGGGCCATCCAGATGTGAGCTCCGAGAAGGGAGAGAGGGGAAAGGCACACACCGAGAGTCCACAGAAACAGGTCTTCCCCATGCAGGCTGTGTGCGATGGTCCCATCTCCAGGACCTTTGGAAGGCCTCTCGCACCTTCATTCGACCTGCAGAAAAAACGTCTGCCCGAGCTGATAAATCCTGACCAAGCAGAGACAGGGAGAACCACCCTGAAAAGCCACCACCTGCCATCAACTCCGAATTGGAGGCACCTGGCAAGGAATACACTTGTAACAAATGGCCATTTCCAGAAAGACACTGTACCGTGCAGGCAGATAAACAAGGGAACTCCCACAGCAAGAGAGTGAATGGGAGCTTTATGGAGTCCACCTCCCACCCCCATACCTACATGTCCATCTTTTAGGAAGGAATTTATGTTGGAGTTTAAAATTATGAAATGAGGTTTAGAAATAATTTTTGTTGAATCCGTTGGTCCCTAGCTATACAGAAAGGGAGGATGGATGAAGTGCTAGGGCTCCTGCCTGCATTCCCCCATTTGTGGTTGAAGATGACTTGCCTTTTACATACAGGTGCTAAGTCTCCTTGATTTTCTAACCTGGGATTCTAGGGGGGGGGGTGTGAATCACATTGATAAAAGAGTGCCTTAAACCACTCCCAAAGCAGATCTTCTGTTACCTTCTTCCCCTCCAACACACAAACTGTCCTTTGTAAATAATGCAAAGAAAGGATCAAAACCGAGGGCTATTGCACTTGGCAGTCTTACTTTCTCTTCCACGGCCGTCAGTGAGAATCCAGAGACATGAGCCCAAGTGGAAAGAAGACAAGAATAATGGGTGTGACTAATCCTCAGAAGTCAAAAAAGAATCTTTTGATCATTTCAGATTGAAGAAAAAAGAAAAAAAAAGAGATTGGCAACATAGGAGAAATGATTGCAAGCACGCTTTGGTTACTGTGTGAATAACCGACTATTTACATCCCTCTACACGGTTATTTTCTACCTGGATCGAATCCAAAGCCCTCATGGGGCATATTGAAGCAACCTCCATCCCACCCATCCCCAAAAGAGAGAAAAGATAATGAATTTTTACTGGCTGAAATGGAAAACACAAATTTGCATACCCCTTTATCAATACTCTCTACATGAGAGGACAAACTCTTTTTTCTGGTTGTGATCAATAGAAATTATTGGGCTGTCGCTCTAGTTCTTACTCTGAGCTTGTCTTCAAAAAGAACATTGAACTCTCAGTCATTCCATGAGAAGCAGCTCACAGGAAGAGAGGGGCAGCACAGACGAAGAAGGAAAATGCTTGTGTTGGGGAAGTGGCAGTAGAAGGGTAGGTGGTACTGTTTTTGGTAAAAATCTTTCTGCACCTCACTTCTTACATTGGAAGCACAACCTACACACCATGCCCAACCCAAAAGGAACTGCTGAAACAGGCACACACATTAAGGGGTACAGCTTTGTTCTATCTTCCGGAGGATCTCATAGACCACAATTCTGGACGTACCCTGACACTCAGACCACCTCCATAAAAAATCCTTAAGATGCTCTTTGTCTCTTTTGAAACTGTTACTGATTTGGGTCTTGCTGGTCCCAAAGCCTGGCACCCAGCGATGCCTCTCTTAGCTGTCTGCACAACTAGAATGTCCCCGCACAAGCCACACTCCTCCTTCTCTGTTATCTTTGAGTTGAGACTGTGATAAGAACCGGATGCAAATAGAATTATAAAATCACAGGCTATGACAAAAGACCCCCGTAACACCGACTTGCCAATAATGAGAAATTAAAGCATTACTCTACTGAGCACAGAGCTGACCTAATTTTCTCCCATACAATTTGAATTTTCTCTCACCTTCTTTAGTTTCAAGTAGTGTGCAAGGTTATTATAACTGCCTCAGAGCTGTTCGTGCTGTCAGTGCTGGAAGAATCAGACTTACCGGAATGGCTTTTTTCATTTCTTAAAAACAAACATTAAACACTTATAAAAAGCAACAAATTTCTACCGCTCTTGCAGGGGAAATGGCAGTTGCCTAATTAAAGTAAGATTTCTTCTGCCATTAGTGTTATTCGGTACTAAAAATTTTCTGAACAGTTCCCTTTTAAATAAAAAATCCACTTATAGACACATACCTCCCTACACATATATAATTTCCACTACTTCCCTGGGGGGAAACTAGTCACTCTGCAGGGATATCAAAAGGTAGCATTCTCTTGTGATTTCCAGAGGAGTAGAGTGTGACTTCATCTATATTCCACAGTCCATTGATACACAAACACATACAAACACACACACACCCCAAATTATTTCTCTTTAATCTAGGGATCAGACTCTTTTCTATAGGAACCTTGGCGTTTGGCTGAATATTGGATTTGGCTGGCATTGCTGAAATACTGGTAGTATGGAGATGGGAAAATATGTCAAAAAGTTGCTGCTACTGTGAGGAAGGGTCCAAGGAGGAGAGAGCCAGCTGATCTAAGGATCAGAAATCCTAGTTCTAGTCTCCTCTTTTTTTGTTGTTGTTCCCTGGGATATTTACCATTTGAGTCTGTTTGGCTCCAGCCAGGGCAAAGATGATTGCCTCGGTGGTGGTTCCAGCTGTTACTTGTCCTCTGTTCTATTTGCTTTGCAAGGCTTAACTCTCACCCACCCGTAACTTTGGCCAAAGCAATTTCACTGTAGGGTCGTGTCCAATCTGAGATCAAACAATGCTGACTAAAACCAATTCCATGGTGATCAAGGGTCAGAGACCTTTCAAAGAACCATGTGGTTCCTTTTGCTCTTCTCTCCTCTCCTCTCCTGCAAGTGTATCTTGCAGAGAAGGGGTTTGGGAACAAGGAAATTTTAAAATGCATCTAGACCAAAAAGAGAAAGGGTGATGGGTGGTGATGAATGAGGGGACAGGGCTAAAGATGCAGAGGAACCAAGAAGTGTTTGTTGGCTAGGAAAGAATGAAGGTTTTGACTTCCAGTCTTTGGTTCACCCTTAAATCGGACTTGTTTTTCTCATGAGGTTAAAGCATTTTATAATTAATAATATGCCTCCCTAGGGCAACTAAAGTTCTTCATTTTAAGCTTAAAACTTCACTTCAAATTTCATTGAGATAAACAAAGCGCCGGACCCCTTCGGTGCCACGATCTGATCAGGAATGACAAACTTTGCTTAAAGAGGACCACAAACTCTCGGAGAAACGCAAAGCAAAGAGCACCCAAGAAACGACTCCACCTGGCCAACCCCGGAGGGCAAAGGAAAAAATACAAAAACGATCCTATCTCTGGGTCAGAGCTTCGACTTCTGGGCTTGAGCTGCTTTTTGTTTCCTGATTACTGCCAATCTTCGGGCATGGAAGGAGCACTGGGGAGAAGGCAGCCAGGGAAATGTCAGTTCGAATCCTCGAGAGAAATCAGGCAGAAAGTTGACCTTTTGGCACTTGCAGTGCAATGGAAGGCAGCTCCACGCACGCCGCTTCCTTCTGCGAGGTCGTGCGACGATTTCGGAACAGCCCTGCTGGCTCCGGTCCACACTGGCAGCCCAGAAGGGAGCACAACGCTTCCCTGGCCCCAGCCTCCGCGGGAGGAACGCCGTGTCCCCTCTGAGCACTGCGAGAAATCCGCCTTTTCTCTCCGAACCCGTCCCAGAGCCTGGGCAGGGGCTCCCCAGGAGCCCCAGCGCCTGGGAAGAAGTCCCGGGGGCGCACCTGCAGCGGCGCGGCGGACACCCGCGGGAGTCGGTCGCCGCCGGCGGCCGGGCACACCGGTCCAGCTGCCGCGCCTGCCCAAGTTTGGGCTGCCAAGGCTTGCCCCCTGCCCGCGCCACAAGTGCCTGGACTGCGGCGATCGGCGGGGGTCTGGGCCGCCATCCACTTACCCTTTGAGTTGTTCCCTCATGGCTGCAAGGACTCTGGGATCCAGAGCGCGAGAGAGCTGAGGAGTGAGCTTCCCAGAGCCGCCGGGCTCCCGGAAAGTGGAGCGCTGCCGCCGCCCAGGCTCCAAGCAGAGAGCACTGCGGAGGAGCGAGGCGGGCGGGCGGACCAGGGAGGGGGCGCTGCAGGCAGACGGGGCGGGGCTGCTCTAGGCTCCGCCCCTACCTAGGGACAAGGAGCCTGGACTCATAGGCACTGGGCGGTTGGGGCTTTCCAAACTGAAAGGCAGAGAAGGAGGTGGGGATTTTTTTTTTTTTTTTTAAAGAAGAGGGGATTTAAGGTAGACCCAGGAACCTGGAAGCAGCACAGCGCCCTACTCGCACCCCCTTAAAACCTCCAGCAAGGCAACTTGTTGCCTAAATAAATGACCTAGGTGTAAATGACCTCATCTTTGATAATTAAGTGCGTGGGTTTGGAGTTTTCTTTTTAGAAAAAATGCATAATTCTCTCCCCCAGTCACTCTCAGTGGAAGATTAAAGTGGTGGGGTGCTAAGGACATGAAATTCAGGTTAGGCTGATGCCTAGCTAAATGCGATTCTTGAGAAGCCTTTGGATTTGTGATAGAGCAGTGTTCGTAAAGTGCTATTCCGGGACCAGCTGTATTAGCATCCTTTGTTCAAAATGAAATTTCCAAGACTCTTTTCCAGACCTACCCGGATCAGAGAAACTCCAAACGCTTGAAAGTTTGAGAACCATGGGGATGGATTCTTAACTTAAAACATCACCACCAATGATGTCGCAGAGTTCGGAGTTCGAGCTTTTCCTACTCTTGTATGGAAGGCTAAAAGGGGGTGATTAGCATTGCAACATTTAATGTTAAAATTATAAGGGCTGGGCAGTTCAAACATTTCTAGTCTTGGAGTTTGCTATTTGATGACACGAATTACCCTATAAGGAGGCCTAGGGATCTACTTACGTGTTGGGCAGCTAATCATAAGGTCAGCAGTTCAAAATCACCAGCAGCTCCAAAGGCAAAAGAAGAGGCTTTCTACTTCTGTAAAGAGTTGCAGTCAAACAGACCTTGAACTATTTATAGGCTTTTCTTTCTTTTGTTGTTGGGCTTTTGTTTTCTTTTGTTGGTTTGCTTGCTCTGTTTTATTTTTGGTGAATACTGTTATATCTGCAGGTTGATCTAGATAAGGTAGGCAGGATAAACTATCTGGACGAGACAACAACTGGACCGACTATTCTGAGGGGGACATGGGAGAGGGGAAGTTGGGAGAAAGGAAGTGGGTGTTAACAACCCCAGGGACAAGGGAACAACAAGTGATACAAAAATTGATGGCAAGGAGGGTGTAGGAGGCCTGGAAGGGCTTGATCAAGGGCAATGTAACTGAGAGGAATTACTGAAACCCAAATGAAGGCTGAACATGATAGTGGGACAAGAGGAAAGTAAAAGGAAATAGAGGAAGGAACTAGGAGGAAAAGGGAATTTATAGAGGTCTAAATGCAGGCATATACATATGTAAATATATTTATATATGATGATGGGGAAATAGATCTATATGCATATATTTATAGGTTTAGTATTAAGCTAGCAGATGGACATTCGGCCACTACTCAAGTACTCCCTCAATGCAAGAACAGTTTGTTCTATTAACCTGGCATTCCATGATACTCACCTTCCTGACATGATCAAGCGGGTGCATAGGCAAATGTGGTGAAGAAAGCTGATAGTGCCCGGCTATGAAGAGATATAATGTCTTGGGTCTTAAATGCTTGAAGATAAACTAGCGACCATCTAGCTGAGAAGCAACAATGCCCACATGGGAGAAGCACACCAGTATGTGTGATCATGAGGTGCAGATCGGATCAGGCATCAGGCATCAAAGAACAAAAAATCATATCATTGTGTGCTCACCACCCCGATAAGATCACTGAAGATAAATGGGTGCATAAACAAATGTGGTGAAGAAAGCTGATGGTGCCCGGCTATCAAAAAATATAGCATCTAGGGTCTTAAAAGCTTGAAGGTAAACAAGCGGTCATCTAGCTCAGAAGCAACAAAGTCACATGGAAGAAGCATACCAGCCTGTGTAATCACTAGGTGTCGAAGGGATCATGTAGCAGGCATCAAAGAACAAAAAAATCATATCATTGTGAATGAGGGGGAGTGCGGAGTGGAGACTCAAAGCCCATCTATAGGTAACTGGACATCGCCTTACAGAGGGTCATGAGGAGGAGACAGTCAGGGTGCAGTGTAGCAATGATGAAACATACAACTTTCCTCTAGTTCCTAAATGCTTCCTCCTCCCCTCCACTATCATGATCCCAATTCTACCTTACAAATCTGGCTAGACCAGAGGATGTACATTGGTACAGACAGGAACTGGGAAAACAGGGAATCCAGGGCGGATGATCCCTTCAGGAACAGTGGTGAGAGTGGCGATACCAGGACGGTGGAGGGAGGGTAGGGTGGAAAGGGGGAACCGATTACAGGGATCTACATATAACCACCTCCCGGGGGGACGGACAACAGAAAAATGGGTGAAGGGAGACATCGGACAGGGCAAGATATGACAAAATAATAATTATAAATTATCAAAGGTTCATGAGGGAGGGGGCACCCGGGAGAGAGAGGAAAAAATGAGGAGCTGATGCCAAGGGCTTAAGTGGAGAGCAAATGTTTTGAGAATGATGAGGGCAACGAATGTACAAATGTGCTTTGCACAATTGATGTATGTATGGATTGTGATAAGAGTTGTATGAGCCCCCAATAAAATGATTTAAAAATATATGATTGAACCATTGAATTGTATGATAATGTAGATTGTGTGCAAATACCACTGTTTACAAATAAAATAAAATGGTAGATTGATTTTTAAAAAGAAAGAAAAAGAGTTGTATGAGCCCCCAATGAAAAGATTTATCACAAAAAGAGGAAAGAGTCACAGTCCCTGAAACTCACAGAGGTGGTACTTAACACTGTTATTCCATTGGGTCACTCCCTGAGGCAAAATCCTTTTGAGTCAGAATCTTTTTGATGGCAGTGGGTTTGGAGTTTGGCTATCAAAAAAGCATTCTAAAAAGAAGCAAGTCTTAATCACCACAAGGATTTCCCACCATTTACACACACTCTCTCTCTCTTTCTCTCTTTTTATTTTATTGGCTTAATATTTTTGCCCATAAAATGTTTTGAACTGTAGAGAGCTTGGCAAAAGGGGCACAAGATGACAGTGGTGAACAAATGGGAAGGAGGGTGCCAGGTTTCACTAGTGCCCTTGAAGGGCCCCATACAAATGTAAATGCAAACGCTACAAATATGTGCAGGTGGGGATAGTTGGCATTTTTATTTTAAAGCAAATATAACACTTCTGGCATTTTGACTCATAAGTAGTGCTTTCCTTGAGCAATTTTGAAGGCAGCTGTTAAAGTCTGAGTGTGACTCATTAGGATTAGCTTTGGATAAGGTTTTATCTTGACCAAATAGTATATTTTAGGTCTGTCTATATCTTTCACTGGAATAGGCGGGCTAGTGTCATGTCCTGTGATGAGGAAGTAGTGGTCTTTGCAATTAATCAGTGACAGTAATCCTGGTATCAATATGTCTAATCACTTCAAATTTTATGTGTTTATTTCAATAAGAAGACACAACCCCCAAAACACAGAACTTTGTATTCAAGATCAATTAACTCACAGCATCGAAGTGTCTAAGTATTTGAAATCCGTTAGCTAAGGATTTGAAACATGCATGTAATAAGAGGTGGTTCCTTGGTGGTGCAAATGATTCACACACTTGAAAGCTAACCCCAAGATTAGAAGTTCAAGTCCACCCAGAGGTGCCGGAGGAGAAAGGCCTGGTGATCTACTTTCAATAAATCAGCCATTGGCAACTGTCCGGAACATAGCTCTACTATGTATGATACACACTTGAGGTCACCAAGAGTCAGAGTTGACTGGATTTCAACTGGTTTGGTCCTGTGGGGTGATGTATTGTATTTCTCCTCCTTTCCTGCTTCTCTGTTGGTTGCACACCTGTGAATTAGCCTCTTCGAGGTTCAGGAGTTACGATATGTCTCTCAAAAATAGAAATGCCAAAGTTTATTTACTCAGAATCTAATCAGAAAACTACTGAGGAAAATTCCTTGGAAGAAAAAAAAAAGAATGTGAAATAAGAAATAACTGTTCAGAATTTTTTTTTAATTTGACAGATGGCAATCCTCAAAAATACATCTTTAAATTATTTTTAAGCTGGAGTTATAGTCACTTGAAGACTTGTTCCCAAATCTTGATGTTATTTTAGAAATGAAATAGTGAAAGTATTATTAAGAAGTGACATGGGCATCACAAGCTATTTCATTGTCAATTTCAGTCAGATTATGAATTTTGCTCATTAGGATATGGCATTTATAGAAGAAAATAATGGAAATGTCATCATTTCACACATAAAACATGTTGCGATGCCGTGTGGGGTAATGTATTCATTATTTATACTCTATTGCCATCAAGTTGATTCCAACTCATATCGACCCTAAAGGACAGAGCAGATTTGATCCCATGGGGATTGCCAGGCTGTCATTTTCACAGAAAGCAGACTGTCACACCTTTCTCCCCTAGAAAGGCTGGTGGGTTCAACTGCTGACCTTTTAATTAGCAGTGGAGTGCTTAACCACTGCACCTCCTAATAATTTATCAAACAAACAAACAAAACCTCACTGTCATTGAGTCAATTGTTGACTTATAACAACCCTATAGGACAGAGTCAACTGCCCTGTGGATTTCTGAGACTGCAAATTTTTATTGGAATACAAAGTCTCATTTTTCTCTCTTGGAGAGGCTGGTGGTTTCAAACTGTTGACCTTGCAGTTAGTAGCCCACTTCAGAACCCACTATGCCACCTGACCCTATATGATGATTATTCTTTATAATCACAGACATGAAAAGAGCATGCAGCTCTGGCAGCAGAAAAAAAAATAACTCAAAATATAGATTCTGGAAATATACTCTGAGCTACTTGTCCCCTGCCCCATGGCTAGAATGCTTCCATGCCAGGCTCAGAATTAGGAAGTCTGGCTCCAAGGGCCATGCTATTACAGTATGCTGCACCGAGAGGCATGGTTCCTTCTTTTGCAGAAAAGGCCTGTATTGTATCTCTTATTGTTCTTAGATGTCATCAAGTCCTTTTTGGACTTCTAATAGCCCCAGTGTGACAGAGTAGAACTGTTCTATTGGATTTTCTAAGCTCTTCTCTTTATGGGAACAGATTGCCTGGTAGAGCCCCCGGTGGGTTTAAACCACCAACCTTTTGAGGAACAGCCAAGGGCTTTGCCATGGAGCTTCCAGAGCTCCCTGTATGTTCTCTGGTGTGCTCTGAAATCACCTCACTGATTACTAAGAGCAGAGAGAAGTCAATTGACTAGAAAGAGGGGCAAAGAAAGAAGGAGAAGGGAGAGGTCTAGGAAGATGACTCAATAAATGTTCTCAGACTGAAAAACTAGAAACTGTCTGACCTAAGGGACTGGGTTAGAGATTTCTCCATTTGCCTCTCCAACTTGATTCAGAGCCCTTCTCCAGACTGCGTGGTGGCCTAAAAGACTGAATCTCTGTCTATTGCATCAGCCAGGGGTCTCTAGCCCTTTTCCTTTCTTTGCACTTTGAGTGGGATGGAAGGCACTAACAGGAGATTAAAGGTCAAGAGGAGAATTGGGTTTGGTGTTTATTCCCAAGGCTATAACCTGATAGCCTGGGGCCTGACAATGGCTGCATGTATCCCTTTACTCACAGTCTTAGGGCTGGTTAGACCAGGGGTTCTCAACCTGTGGGTTGAGACCCCTTTGGGAGTCCAACAACCCTTTCACAGGGGTCACCTAAGACTACCGGAAAACAAACATTTTCAACCGAGACACCGCTCCTCTGTCCATCTCCAGCCGGGTCCGCCCACATGCAGATACTCCCACATACAAGGACCCTGCATGAAGACTGTTACCCATGCTACACCATGCTTCAAGACAACATCTCGTTCATTTGTCATTAGAAATAAATATTTCACAATATAGAATGACATATTGTTTTTGTGATTCGTCACGATGCTTTAATTGTGTTCCATTGGTAACAATGAAAATACATCCTGAATATCAGATATTTACATTATGATTCATAACAGTAGCAAAATGACAGTTATGAAGTAGCAATAAGAATAATTTGATGGTTGGGGGTCACCACCACATGAGGAACCTTATTAAAGGGTGGCGGCATTTGAAAGGCTGAGAATCACTGTGTGAGACCATCCTTTCCTACAGAGACAGCATTCTCCAAGCCGTTCCCTCTCCTTTCTAGGCTGGACCAACAATTGTCAATGGATTCCTGTTCTTCTTGCCTAAACATAGCCACCATTCCCTGTGCTTCCTCCTACCCTTTCCAGATCTATGGAAATTGTCTTTTCACCACATTGTCTTCAAGAACCCCTTTGAAAAGAGGGAACCGATTATATGGAACTGTGTGTGACCTCCTCCCTGGGGGACAGACAACCGAAAAGTGGGTGAAGGGAGACGTCGGACAGGGCAAGATATGACAAAATACCCATTTATAAACTATCAAGGGCTCATGCGGGAGGGGGGAGCGGGGAGGGAGGGGAAAAATGAGGACCTAATGTCGGGGGTTTAAGTGGAGAGAAAATGTTTTGAGAAACGATGTACAAATGCGCTTTACACAATTGATGTGTGTATGGATTGGGATAACAGTTGTATGAGCCCCTAATAAAATGTTAAAAAAAAAGAAAAGACTGTGCCTGTCAGGATGTTCATCAACTTGAGACTTATAGCTTCATACAAACAAAGCCATTCTCTTAAGGACAACAGACTGAGTGGGAGATGGAGAAGAAAGCGCCACTCACTGCCATCAAGTCAATATTGACTCGCATTGACCATATTGGCCTGGGTAGAATTGCCCCTGTGAGTTTCTGAGGCTATAATTCTTTACAGGGGCAGAAAGCCTTGTCTTTCTCCCAGAGCTCCACTAGTTGGAGTTAAAAAGTAACCAGTCTTCTTCATTGAACAGATATTTCTAGAAGCCTCCTCCTGTAGGCCTTTAATGAGTGTACAGACTGGTTGTGGAGCAGGGCAAATCAACAAGCACAAAGCGGGGTGGGAAGTGGGGGTGGTCATAGCAGGTGTGGTAGTGGAGACTAAATGCAATTTATGCTTCCCATTCTTCAGGATGGAATGTCAAGATGGCAACTAAAGGCATTATCAAATTGACAAAGACTGACCTGTATCCTGAAAGATTAAAAAAAAAAGGAAACAACCACAAAAAAAGGTTATTGCTTTTTTTAAAAAGCCATTGCTCAGTTTTTATTATGCATGGCTTCAGAGCAGGGATGGGATCCATCAGGTGTCTGTAGCTATTCTTGCTCCCAGAAGTAGATCACCAGACTGTTCTTCCAAGGTGCCTCTGGATGGCAAGAATCTTCAGTTTGTTGATTAACAGCCAAGTCTGTTAACTGCTTATACCACCCAGATACTACCTACCTGAATGATGAGGAAGGGTTTTTTAAAGAAGGGCCACAGTGGTGAAACCCTGGGCTGCTAAAAGGTATGCAGTTCAAACTCACCAACCACTCAGTGGGGGAAAGATGTGGCATTGTGCTTCTGTAAAGATTAAACTACACTTGATCTTAGCCAAAAGGCCGAGAAGCAATGTAAACATGAAACAAATAAACCACAAACTATAACCCATGGCCACTGAATTGATTCCAACCCACTGTGATCCTTGACCAGTGTAGAACTGCTCCACAGTATTTCCAAGGCTGTCCATCTTTTCAACAAAGACTTTCTCCCATGAAACAATGGGTTGGATTGAGTACCATTGACTTTTAGATCATCAGCCAAGTGCTTAACCACCAAGGCTCCTTCCATAAAGATTATAGCTTTGGAAGCACAGAAGGGGCAGGTCCCCACTATGTGGTTTCTAGGGATCAGAATCTACTCAAAAGCAACCTGTTTGGGTTGGTGGTTCTATCAGCCATGCCTCTTGGAAAGATCACTTGGGCTATTGCGTGGGACTGGAATAGAAAGAAGACAGAGTTGGAATTCAGAGACTGCTATAGCATGCTGAGAATATGAACTATATCAATGTCACCCAAACTAACTGCAAACGTATTGTCTTTTTGTTCTTTGGACTCAGAGATCCTATAGGATGATGGATTCCAAGGCCATACATCTTTATGAAAGTTGACCACCATATACATTTGCCACAGAGGGGCTGGTGGGTTTGCACCATTGTTCTTTAGATTAACAGCTGAGCACTTTATCACAGCACCACTAGGGCCCAGGGGATGGAAAAATGATAAAATAAGGTAGAAATTACAGAACCCTTGACTGATGGGATCTATGAACTGAAGAAAGGTAAGGCTTAGGACAATAGTCCTCGAGCTTGGTTGCCCATGGAATCATCATCCCCATTGAATACGTGGGTCTCACTACCTTGAGATTGTGATTTTTTTTAACATTTTATTAGGGGCTCATACAACTCTTATCCCAATCCATACACACATCAATTGTGTAAAGCGCATTTGTACATCATTTCTCAAAAC
>NW_022111336.1:3537133-3582238 GCF_000313985.2 Echinops telfairi
GCATGGCGGGGTCAGATCAGGCGCAATTCCCACACTGTGTTCCTGATGTTGTCCCCCGCAGGGCCATGGGCCAGTGAGCAGCATCTCGTCTCATAGTGGGGGAGATTGTGATTTAATTGCTCTGGGATACTGGGATTGTGTAGGTTCTCCAGCTGACACTACTATGCAGACAAGTTGAAGACCCCTATCCTAAAGGGACTCTCAGGACTGGATGAATAGCATTCATCAAACTAGGAGTTTCAGTAGGTGGAGCAGATTTTGGTGGAAGAGGACCAGGCGAGAGATGGTGAATTTGGTTTGGCACACAATGAGTTTGTGGTGCCAGTATGCTGCAGAAGTGAATGCCCACTGGACAGCTGCAGCTCTGAGGGAAAGTATACGTACTGGAATTATATCAGTGTTGTAGGGTTCATGGGGTTGGATGAGCCCACCTAGCTGAGGGTATGAATGGGCAAGAGCAAAAGAGAGTCACTCCTTCCTTCCACAAACACATGCTTTTCTTTTCCATACTGTTTGTAGCTTCATGATGAGCCTAATTTCACCAGTGTCAAAGGAGGAGCAGAAAGCCGAAATAAGAGGTTAAGGAATAGGTTGCAATGGGCAGTCCACATGGGGTTTGCCCAGAGGGATTTCACCACTCACTAGGGTGGAGCCTCGCTAGGAGTCACTATCTGAAGTACTCCTCGCTTCCAACCAACCAAGCTGAAATATAACTGGCATCATTGCATAACAATTCATTTGGAGTATGGGGACTGCTTCAATTAAGCAGAATAAACCATTTCCGGTAAAATTCCTACATTGGTTATTCAGTAAACACATAAGGATTCTCTGTTTCTCTTTGCATCATATAAACAATAGCCTTGAACACTGAATGATACATGTAACAAATGGTTTATCATTGGTAGTTATGGCAGATACCACCATGACAGACTCATTAAAATATGTCTAACCATCTTTCTAGATCAGCCTGAAACCGGCATCTTCGGGATAGAAGAATATCCAGCCAGACCACATTAACCAGTAACTGAAGAGGCCTTTACATTCAGATACTGAGCACTTCACTCCCACACAAAAGCCTATTTTTCCAAATCCTTCCACAGCAGGGAGGCAGGGTAAGCCAGGCAGAGGAAAGTTCTCTAAGCCAGCTGCCATCTAAACCAGAGATTTCACCAAACAGGTTCCAGAGAAAGTTGAACTCGGCTCCCGTCTCCTGCAGTTTTCTTTTAATAAGATTTCTCAAGGCTTCACAGGGCCATCTATGTTAAACCAGACATCTGAGAGGATGTGAAGTTTGGCATCTTCGCTAAAATAAAGCCACACTTCATTAACCTCCTGGACCGGTGGTTGCTTCATGGGAAAGCATCCAGGCTACCTATTAGCCTGCCAACTATAGTGCTACCCCCAGTATATAAAACCACACTACCTCCCTCCAGCTTACAAATTGGATAACTGGTTAAGGTGGTTCGCATCTATCTGACTATAGCACTCTTGGTCTACCTTAACAACAGCTTGAAGCTGTAACTATTTGTCTGCCTTTCCCAACTGTGCCAAATAACAGGAATTTCAAAACTAGGCAGAAATTCTGACACTCTGCATAATCTCCCTTTCTCTTCAGCTACAAATAAGGCTTTGTATTCGATTAGACTCACAGCAGGTGAAAACCCCAATTAGTGAATTCATTCTAGGGCCTCTTTCTACCTTCCTCCCACACATCACACTTAAAAAATAAAATAAAGTAAAAGGAAATCCAGTCTTTTCTCAACTCACGAGTATATTAACTCGTTGATCTACTCAATCAAACCATTTACCATGTGAAGAATTTCACTGGGGAAAAATGGAAATATGTTCGTCTTTCTTGGCTTCATAATGGTGGGGGGGGAGGGGTACAGAAAATTCCACTGCACCAAGAAATGCTCTCAGATTTTCCTGAACATTCTAGAAATTACAATTCTTGCTACCTGAAAACAGGCCATGCCAATATTATCTAAAGAATGATTAATGGGCAGTCGGCTACAAGAGAGAATGTTTTTAAAAGTTATGCTCTTTTTTTAGTGCATTTCAGGGGAGAGAAATTTATTAAATTTTTTCTTAAACAATATGCCTTGGCCTTAGGAAGCACAAACAGTCTCTATTTCATACTTTGTAAATATTTATTTGCTAAAGAGTCCTCATTGAACAAGGATCGAGGCTTAAGGCGAATGAATATTCAGGGAAAAAAGGCAAGGCTGCTTTCATTCTTAGGGAGATTTACTTAGATTTTGTCAACTGCTTCTTTGGAAATAACTCACAACCCCATTTTATTTATGAGCATGTGATTAAAAAAGAGCAGCTTTGTCTTTTTTAATTGTTTTGGTCCTGTCACTTTTCTTGAAACAAGTCGGAGGACTTATTATCCACAAGAAAATGCTGAGCATCTATCAAATCGTAACACAGCTTTTAGGTGTAGTCATATGTTACTGTCAGAGGCTCATTTCATTTTGCGTCTTTTCAATTAAAATGCAAAATTCTACATACAAGCCTGCCTAAATTACCCCTTTTGGAAATACTCAAATTTCATTACAAAAAGTTAAATGCTAATGTAACCATTTTTAATACTTTTGACTGGGTTCTTGAGCTTTCCAGAGAAGTAAACAAAGGAATTACCAGTCAATAAAGGGAGCAAGGAAGCCATCCTCCCTTGAAACAGATAAGGACAACTTAATATTCAAACACTACAAAATGAAGATACCAGTTAGTTTATCTTTCTCCCCTATGAGATAAAGTATCTGCAAGGAACAGGGTCTAGTAAGTGGAGCTTTCTTAATCTCCTGCCAGCCTAGGCATGAAGGTCAAGGGGCCGCCCACATCCAGACCAAGGCTGCCCTTTAGAGGTGAGTCACTTAACCCTTCAGAGGCGATTACTGAGCTCCTCTGGGACTTTGTTGACTCATCTGTAAGATTCAGATAATAATACCACATGGGACCATGTGTGGGTCAAATGATATAATTACGATGAAAATGATTTAAAGGCCATGGAATGCCATGTTAATGCAAAGTAGCCTGTCATGCAGGTATGACTCTTTAAAAGAAAACCCAGTTCTGTTAGGACTATAGGTTGAACTCAATTAATGCATAACCTCTCTAACTTTAGACTGCTGTATGTGTGAAAAGGAAAGGTCCAAGACTTTCAGTCTTTCCTCTTTAGCAGTGTGCAAATGGAAACATTCTGCCTTTGGGGTTTGTTTGTTTGTTTGTTTAAACTTTTAGGAACCAAACACCAAATCCAACCATGGAGTGGATTCTGACTCATATAACTCTAGGGTTTCTGAAGGACCCTTGGTGGTGATGTTGGGTAACCTTTTGGCGGCTAACTGCAAGGTCAGTGGTTTAAAACAATGGGGTCCTTGGGAGAGCATGAGGCTATCTGCTCCCATAAAGATTTAGAGCCTTGGAAGCCTTATATAGGGTCACCATGGTTTGGAGATACATATGTAATTTCTGACACTGGACATCTGTATGGGAGCAGAGTACCTCATCCTTTTTCCAGAGAAGCTGGTGGGTTTGAACCACTGGCCTTGTGATTAGCAGTTCAATGCTCCCCCAATAGGGCCACCAGGTCTCCTTTTCCAGTAGGAAACGAGTCAGTAAAAGATTTTTTTGATCCCCAAATTAATCACAAACCACATGTAGGAGATAAGCACTAAATGTATACCATTTGCTATCCCTCTTTAGGGCTGAGATTAAAATGTTAAGTACTATTGACACAAATTAAAGATTCCTAGTGGCCCTGTGGGTTAAGTATGGACCCGCTAAACCACAAGGTTGGCAGTTCAAATCCCCAGCCATTCTGAGGGAGAAAAATGAGCTGTCTGTCCACATAAAATATTTACCGTCTCAGAAACCCGATGTAGGGTTACTAAGAGTCAAAATCAAGGAGTAATGGTAGAATAGTGGGTTCCGAGTAGGGTTGCTAGCCCTAAGGTCAGCAGTTTGACCTTACCAGCCATTCTATGGGAAAGATGAGGCTATAGCATCCCCTAAGGCTCTAAAGCCACAGAGATCCATATGTCGGAATTGACTCAGTGGCAGGGGGTTATTGTTGTGTGAGTCTGAACAGGACTCAGTGGCCGTGGATTTTTTCAATGGGTTCATGCATGAACTATGGAATGATTTGATATATGTATGAATCTCAAGTAATAAAAGCAGATAATACAAAAAATACAGAATTGTGAAATTCTTCGAAAAACCAACCAACAAACAAAAATGTATTCACTTTCATATTATTAGAGACCAGAACCTTGGAGACATGAGAGAAGAAAGAAGTAAACCTGGATTTCATGGGAGACAGTGGGAGAGTCCGATAGGACTCGCTGGCAGAGAGTTCGACTTGGGTTCAGGGTAGGAGAGGAGAAGGCACGCTGGTGGCGAAGTGGTTAGGCTGCTCATTGCAAGAGCAATAGTTTGAAATCACCAGCCTCTTTTGTGGGAGAAAGGTGTAGCAGTCTGCTCCCATAACGATTTATAGCCTTGGGAACCTGCGGAGGCAGTTTTCCTATGTCCTCTAGTCACAATTATTTGGACTGGGCTTGATGGCAGTGAGTCGCTTTGTTTGGGTTTTTGAGTAGGGAAGAAAGATCCTATGCACCCTGATGGAGAGGTAAAAACCGATTTAACCAATTAATCATTTACCGAGGGCTGACTCTTGCACTCCAGCTATTTTTGCCAGGTCATTGTTTTTAAGATGAATGGGAGGTATGGAAGGAAAGGATTTTGATTGAGCCGCAAATTTCCAAGAATGTCTTTTTTCCTTCATTGCATCTAAGCGAAGTCTGTGAACTATTTCCCTACAATCGTTTCTTTAAGTGGTTGCAATCCTGGTAGGATCTCGGGAAAACTTGCATATGTCTTTGCTTATCTATCAAACCCTTCCCATTTTCCGTTACAGTCAGGACAGTGAGGTGTTTGGAGGGGTGACATAGAGATACATAAAACCTTCCTGGTTGTAATCAGGTTTTTACTGAGCGGTGGGATCCACAGGAAATATGGCCTTGTCCTTAAGGTGTTTACAGTCTAAGTGAGGAAGATAGATTCATATGTGACTCAGCATAAGAGCAAAGAGATTCTAAGTATGGAAATTTCGAAACAACAACAAAGAAGCAAAAAGGAAAAAGTGGTGAACTTGACCTCTCAAGAATGGGGAACATGCATTACAATGAAGAACTGGTTCAGCTTAAATCCCCAGGTTTTGTTCATGTATATATGTTTTGTTTTTGCCTTAGTTACAAAGAGCTGAAGCAAATTTCTTCAATTGACCCTTTGAGCTAATCTCTCCTATTAATAATTTACTAAGGCACTGATTTTCTATGTTAACATACTGCTGTGTTATGAAATAAGATTGTATGTCTTAGGGACTCAAAAACGTACTGAGCCAATATTGGACTGTATATCTCAGAAGGCTAATAGGCAGAAAACACAAACTATTCCCATTATGGTATCAGATCACATTCTTGAGTTAATATTAAGAAGACCCTATTGCAGGAATCACAGCTTGACCCACTCTCATCCCATATATCCAGACAAAGATTTAGAAATCTCTTTTCATATGAGGAAGGAGCCTTGGAAGCTTAGTGAGTTACAAGTCCGGCGGTTCACAGCAAGGGCAGCAGTTCACACCCAGCAGCTGCTCGGTGGGAGGAAGATGAGATGTGCTGCTCCTGTGCAGACAGTCTCAGAATCTCACAGTTGTCCTCTGCCCTATAGGGTTGCTATGACTTGGAGCGGACTAGGTAGCAGTTAGGTGAGTGATGTGTATGATGTATGTTGTGTATGTAGGGGAAAAAATTTGCACCACTTGGATTTTGAAAACCTGTTAAAAAATAGAATTAAATTTGTGATGAAAAGAAACCAAAAAAGGGGGAAAAAAGTAAGGGATGGAACTATTACAAAAGTCCCTTTAAGAGAGGACACGAGTCTAAGAAAGTAGACCTGGAAATCAGCATAAAGGTTGAATTCAAGACAGAGAGAAAGGAGTCCGAGTGGCACAATGGTTAAGGGCCCAGCTGTTAACCAGATGGTTAGTTGTTTAAATGTGCCAGCTGCTCCTTGGGAGAAAGAGGTGGCAGTCTGCTTCCGAAATAGTCCTAGCCTTGGAAGCCCTGTGGGTCTTCGCGGGAAGGGACAGCAGCTTGGGGCCTGGGTCTATTCTTTCCAATCAACTGGATGTGAGGGCCGCAGGAAAAGGAACATCGAGGCTATTGTGAGCATGCCACTATTAGCTGAAACTTGGGGGTTTTGAATGTAGGTATTTAAGCCTCACATTATTCCACAAAGACCTTAAGGCAGTTGATAAGAATGTACAAGCTTAAAAAATTAATAGATACAATTCAAGATGAAGAAAACAAATAGAAACAAGCTAAGAAGTGAGGAAAAGTTAGAACATGGACTTGAAGATCTCAGAGCGTGGTATAGTAGAGATCATTTAGCCCACATGGCCACAGAAATGAGAAAGAAAAATGACTCCAAGTGTCGGGAACACTGGGCAATAATCACAGAACCCTCATGATCTGCTAAAATAAGCATCAATTGGTACAACCATTTTGTAAAACTATTTGGCAGAATGTTGAACAGATGTATAACCTAAGGGGAATACCACACCAAACCCACGGCCACTAAGTCAACTGTAACTCAGAGCAACCCTACAGGATAGAGTCGAACTACCCTTGGCTTTCCATGGCTAAAACGCTTGATGGGGATGGGCAGCCTTACCTTTCTCCCAAAGAGTGGTAGGTGATTTCCAACTATTGACCTTGCAGTTGGCAGCCCAGCTCATAACCCACTCATGTTTACAAACTCTTTTATTTGTACCAAATGTTGATCAACAGTAGACTATATCACTGTAGTCTATCCACCCAATGGACTGTGATAAAGCAATGAGAATGAAAAATCAAGAACTTCATACAGCAGTCTGAGTGAACAACTGAGATCAAACTCATTGCCATCATATGGACTTGGACTCCGGGGTACCCTTGAGGGCAGAGTAAAACTGCTTTGGCAGGTTTCTGAGACTGCAACTCTTTACAGAAGTAGAAGACCTCAGCCTTCTCCAGGAGGCAGCTGGTAGTTTTGACCTGCTGACCTTGTATACTTTGTTCAAAAATCCAACTACAGGAAAGTACATGCTGTATGATTCCTATTACATAAAATAAAAACAAAAACCAGGTCAGAACAATTCAAAAGATCAAGATCCTGGAGGGTGGAGGGCCGACGGGAATCTTCTAGGGGCTGGGAAAGTTCTGTTTCTTGGTTGGGATGCTGGTGACAGAGTTGCATTCAATTTGTGAAAACTCCTTGAATTGCAGATTGAAAATGAAGCCCTTTCAAGTGCATACCGACAAAAGTTTATCAGTGATCATCCGGTCTGGGGGAATGGAGAGCTATTCTTTCATAGTGAGTATCTGCATAAGGTGATAAAACCCAAGGAAATAGATAATGGTGATGGTTGTACAACATGGCGAATGTAATTAAGGTCACTGAAGTGTATGTTTTTAAAAAAGGAAAAGGTTTATTACACATATTACCACAATACATTTTTAAAGAAAGATTAAGTTTTTTATATATATAAGATTTGCTGCTGCGAGCCCTAGCCCCAGCATCCTCCAGAGTGGGGCCAAGTGGGACCAAAAAAGTGAAGCCAAAGAAGGTAGCTAATTAAACCCTGGGTACAGGCCCTGCCATCAAACCCTTCTCCCATCAGCCCTGCAAACCTCTTATTTTTTCACCATAATTTTAATCATCGAGCTAAAATAAAATAAAAATATATGTATTTGCTGCAATGAAAGGGTTTGAAATGGAAAAAAAAGAGGAGGGGGGGCTATAATTTGGTTGTGGACTTTCTGGCTGCCAAAGGAAAAACAAATAAATGAAGATATGATGAATTTTATCACTTGGATTGCTGTGGGGAAAGAGCATACTGGAATTCCCTGGGTTACGAATGCCCCACTTACAGATAGCTCCTATTTGCCTCTAACTACAGAGCTTTGACTGGGTTCTGTCATGGTCAAAAGAGCCAAGCAGGGTCACTCTTGACTTTTTATAATTTGGGTGATTCATCACAGTAACTGGAATGGGGAACATTATAGATCAAAATCTAGCATAGGGAGTCTCAAAAGAGGCGCAGTGAGCTCTTTCAGGAGCCTGATGTGTGAGTTTGGACTATCGAGAGTCCCACACATTCAAAGTGGCACAGTTAGATGCCACGTTTGCGCAAAGCGCTGCCATTTTTGAGCTTTCTCAGCCATGCCTGTATGGAGAGAACTGCTTTGAAGCCTGGCCTTGAAATGAAGGAACTATCCCCTATTTGTAAAAGATCCTTCATCACAATCACTCCCATGTTCTGACAGACTGTGCCACTTTAAATCACCAATACGGCTTCAAGCCTTTTCGTTCACTCAGAAGCTAAAGAAGAAGGGTATGCACCTGTCCGAACTGACTTACCAATTCTTAAAGATGGATAGGAATGGGTCTTGTCTGTGACCTGGGGACACTCTGTGATTCCTTAAATCAAGTAAAGCCAAACCTGAACTTTTACTCTCAGATCTGAATAACAGTTATTGCCAGGATTTTCGGATGAAAAAAATACTCCGTGATATATAGCTTCAATAAAATCCCCCCAGTGATTGCCTTTACATAGGTTAAGAGCATGATGTCAAAAGTACAAGGAAGTCAAAACAGTTGAAGAAAGCTGCTTTCTGCTGGCCTGTCCTCAGGTAGGGACAGAGAATGATAGAGAGTGAATTGAGACCAGCATTGGTTTTAGTGACATAGAACAGAATAGAAAAATATGAGAAGGTATTGTACAGTACACTTTAGTATACATTAAAATATGTACTTCAGTGTCTTACACACACACACTTGTAGATAGGTAAAATATGTCTACTGTTCATACTGAGATGATGTATAAAATATAATTTTACTGTGGCTCAGTGAAAAATAGATGAATGCCACACTCAGTAAAGAAATGGACAGTTTCAACATGCCTATCAAACAATTATGCACAAATATAATAGTTGCACACTAGGGTGTGGAAGTGAATGGTCAGAGAGTGTGTGGTTCTATTCCCTGATCAGTGACTGAAAGTGGGATGAGAAGATTCAGGAGGAGGAGCTATTTGGGGAGGCGCTCATCAAGTTTGAAGGGGCTAATAATATGCTTCCATTGGGGGTGGGGGGGTGAGGAGAGTCATCTCTGCCAGCTGTTTGTTGGGTGGCTGTTTGGAACTATACTAGGAATCACTCAGCCTTTTCTTTCTCTTTCAAGTGGCACAGTGAGATTGTCACGTTGCAGAAGGGAGAACATTGTTGCTAAAAGTATTGTCAAGGGGAGTAACAAGTAGCTCACGCTACTATGCACAACTGCATGTTGCCTGTCTGAGCTATACACTTCAAAACATAAGCTGAGAAATAAGCCTTCTGCTTTCATCCTACAATGGGACCTACTTTGAAGACCCTGGTAGTGTGCTCAGACCCAGGCCAGTAAATTGATATGTGGCAGGTGTATGCCCGACACAACAGGATGGCATTTTAGGGTCAGAGAGTTCCATTGTATTTCATATCTGTAAATTCATCTTATGAAATGCTTGGAAAAATGTATCCGAATAAGTGTTCATAAACATGTATAGAGATTACACTTAAAAATGGGGGGAAATGTCCACAGATTCTTATCAAGCTGTAGGAACAATTTCGATAGTCTAATACGATAAGGATATCAAATGTATTAAGGGTAAAAATCATAACAGCTTTAAGAAGATAAAATTATTTTCAAAAGAATGACCAACTAGGAGAGTAACTGGAAGGAATGTCAATATCTTGCAGGCTTCACTATTTAATCACAGCATCACTATTTCCAAAGGAAACATCATTAAATTCACAGGTAAGAATGCGTTTTTCATTAACTATATGTCTAAGTAGACCTTTCTTTATTTTAAAATCATCAGACTGTGGAAACTGTATTTCTAGCATTGACTGTGAAGTCACAAACCAACTGCTCCCCCCAACAACAATGACTCACAAAGCTAGAATTGTAATAGCTGATCCCACCACTCGTCTGTCCATTTGTCATAGTGTGGTGGCCTGTCCATTGGCGTGATTGCTAGAAGCTATGCTACTAGGACTTCAAATATCAGCAGGGTCACCCATGGTGAACAGGTTTCTGATTAGAAAGAGACTATGAAGAAGGAATATGCTTGCCCACCTCTGAGGCATCAGCCACTGGAAACCTTATGAATAACAGCGGAGAATTGCCAGATATAGTACCAGCAGGTGAGGCGCTCAGGAGGTTAGACCCTCAAAATGTGAATGAAGAAGTGCTTCCTCAAAGTAGACTAGACTTTAATCATGAGGATGGAATAAAGCTTTCAGGACTTTCCTTACATGATAGGGGATGGCTCAAAATGAGAGAGAGAGAAAAACACCAAAACAAAACCAAAAACAGCTGCAAACAGATAAAATCAGAACATGGATTGTCCCAAGTATAAATCTAGGAAATCTTCAAAAATCAAATGGAATGCATAAATATCGATGTCTTAGACATTAGTGAGCTCAAATGGGATCCCGCCTCCCCCCCACCCCACCCCCAAAAAAGAATCCAAACTCACTGCCATGGAGAGAATTCCAACTGATAGTGACCCTACAGGACAGAGTAGAAGTGCCCCTGTGGGTTTCCTTGACTGTTTTTCACTTTATGGGAGTAGAGAGCCTCATCTTCTTCCCTGAAATGGACTAGTATTGGCCATTTTTAATCAGACAGTCATATGGTTTATGATATGCGGAGAATGAGCAATTCAAGAGCAATGGCATCACATTCATCATCAAAAAGAACATGGCAAGATCTATCTTGCAGTATAATTCAGCAATAGGATAATATATATATATATATATATATATGTCTATAAGGAAGTCCAGTTGATACAGGCATTACTCAAATTCACACACCAACCAGTGACAAAATTGAAGAATTCTATACCAACTTCTTCAGTCTGAAATGGATCAAATACCCAATCAAAATGCATTAATAATTACTGATGATTGGAATTCAAATGCTGAAAATAAAGAGGAAGTATCAGTAGTTGGAAAATATGACGTTGGAGATAGAAATGAAGGGGGAAATTGCACGATATTATTTTGACTGCACGATTTCATTTTACAAGACCAACGACTTGTAATTACCTTTTTTTCAACAACATAAACGGCATCTATACATGTGAATCATGCCAGATGGGATGCACAGGAATCAAATTGACGGCATTGGTGAGAAGAGACGGTGGAGAAGTTCGAAACCATCAGCCAAAGCAGGGCGGGGGTAGCCTGTTGAATCAATTGCTCATATGCAAGTTCAGGTTGAAGCTGAAGAAAAGTTTTAACATCCGTGCAAGCAAAATATAGCCTTGAGCATATCTCCCTGAATTTAGAGAATGTTTCAAAATCAGATATGATGCACTAATGACAGAAGACCTATTTATCTGTGAGATGACATCAAGAACATCATTTATGGCAAAAGCAAAAGACCATTAAAAAGTAGAGATCAGAAGAGACTCTGAAACCTACCCTTGGACATAGAGTAGATAAAGTGAATGGAAAAAATGATGAAGTAAAATAGCTGAACAGAAATTTTCCCAAAAAAAGCCCGAGAGGACAAAATAGAGTGTCAAATGAAATGTGCAAAGAGCTGGAGTTCAAAAGCCAAAAAGGAAGATCAGGCTTGGGGCCCGCAAGCTGAAAGAACTCAAGTTGAAATTCAAGCTTCACGCTGTGAAACTGGAGGATTCCTTGGGGATAAGGTTGGACAATGCAAGAAGCATCAAAGGAAGAGAGAAGAAATACACAGAGTCACTGTAACAAAAAGAAGTGGTCGGCATTGAACTATCTCAGGAAGTGGCATTCGATCAAGAACTGATGGTACTGAAGGAAGAAGTCCAGGCTGCACTGAAGGCCTTGGTGAAAAAGAAGGCTTCAGGAGTTGACCAGTTGAAATGTTTCAACGGAGTCTATGCTGAGACATTTGCATGCTAGTTGTCTTCGATGTCATTATCCTTGGGTGCACAGTCAACGGTCATGGAAGCACAAAGAAAGAGAAGAAAGGACACATTCCATTGGCAAATCTGGTGCACAAGAACTATTTAAAGTGTTAAAGAACAAGATGTCACTATGAAGATTAAGATGCATCTGACCCATGTTATGGTATTTTCAATCACCTTAAATGCTCATGGAAGTTAAAAAAATGAATATGGAAGACAAAAGAAGAATTGATGCATTTGAATTATGGTGTTGGTGAAGAATATGGTGTTTGGCTTCCAAAAGAACAAATCTGTGTTGAAAGAAGTACAGTGAGAATGTTCCTTAGAACAGAGGATGATGAGACTTTGTCTCATGTACTTTAGACATGTTATCTGTAGAGACCAGTCCCTGGAAAAGGACATCATGCTTAGTACACTAGAGGGTCAATGAAGAACCTGAAAGTTCACCATGTGAAGAAGTGTGAGCTAGCCTGGTGGATGGTGAGACTCATAGTTCTAGCTGTATCTGTTACCTTAGATGCCATCCTGCCAACTTATAAAACACGATAGCCATTCCATGAGCAAGGTCCATCAAGAACAATAGAGTTGTTGCAGGCCATTCAAATTGTGTCCAATTTAAAAGGCTATTATTTTAAGGGGTCAGGGAAACTATGGTATATGGGCCAGATCAGGCCTGCGGCCTATTTTTATACAGTGCCTCAGCTAAGTGTGATATTTTACATTTTTATAAAGTTGTTAAAAAGAAAAGATATTCAACACTGATAATGTCCAGTCCATGAAACCTAAAATATCTGACACTTGACAGAAGATGTTTTCTGATACTTGTATTAATTCATTAAGTTTCAGGTTTTGTTTTTTTAAGCAAAAGATAACTGATAAATATCTTCCCCTAAGAAAGATTATAAGAAATGAAGACTTTCTCACAGAGCTCAGTTGACAACTGGTCCATTTATCCTTGGTACCTGTGCTCTACTTGCTTGCTAGCTAAGATGATTCCCAATATGAACAGAATGAACAAATGCATATATAACCTGGGAGGTTCTTTATCTAGTGTGCTTTACAAAAGTAGGATTTTTAGGGGTAGATAGAAGAACAAGTACGTAATTGTTAGCAGCTTTATTTATAACATCCTTAAGCTGGAAAACAGTCCAAAAATATTCACTGAGAGGTGAATGGTATTAGGTTTTACAGAGACATGAGACAGAGCAAAACCTTTAATTTATAGATGTATTGAAAATGGATGAAAAAAATGTAGTATAACTATATGATATAAAGTACTCTGCAATTAAAAAGGGACAGGCTTCTACTTATAACACAGGCTACTACTTATAACACTACTGATATTCAAGACCATTAGGCCAAATGAAAGAAACTAGACTGAAAAAACCCCTCTTAAGATTCTATGTATATAAAAGTCTAGAAAATGAAAATGACTGCAGAGAAATAAAGCCAATCAATGGTTACCTGGGGCCCAGGATGGAGGAAGAATGGCCTATAAAAGGCACAAAGAAGCTTTTTGGGGAGTATAAATATTTTGTAAAGTTATTGTAGCATTAGCTTCATGATGCAAACCTCTGCGGATTATACACTTCAAATGGATGCTGTTTGTTGTGTGTAAATTATTTTTAATTAAGTTGATTTTTAAAGTTTTAGTACTATCACCTGGCATAAAATGAAAATCAATATTCAAAAAATACATACAATTGGTCATAAACCAAAGTGTATTACACAGGATGTTTAAATAAATGATGGGTCTAGGTCATGGTGCCAACGCCCTTCTGATCAACTCTGAAAATATGAAAACATTAGATTCAGATGCAACCTTAAAGGTTAATGAATGATATCCTTTCATCCAATAGGGAACTTGCCTGTAAGGGTTTGATAGACATTTTAGCCTTGACGCTTTAGAAGAGAATCTTAGAATATTAACATTTATTTCATTTTAAGTAATACTAACTTGTCACTTTCAGATGCATTGAAAGTTGTTCCATATTAATCATTACATTAACAAATGATGTGCCTATTATGGGTGTTAAAAACCAAACTCACGGTCATCAAATCGATTATGATTCACAGTGATCCTATAGGACTGGTAGAACTGTCCCCGTGAGTTTCCAAGACTGTGAATCTTTAAGGGAATAATAGAAAGCCCCATCTGTCTCCCAAGGAGGGGTTGGTGGTTTTGAACTGCAGACCTTATAGTTAGCAGCACAGCTTATAACCACTACACCACCAGAGCTCCTGTCTTTTCAAATAGCCACAAAAAAAAACAGAAATAAGGTCAATTTGGCATGATGAGTTTTGAGAGTATCATGTCAGCTCCTTGGAGCTTGCTTTTTGAAGTGCTCATGATTAATCAAGTCAATGTAATTTTCTTGGCTTTTGTTTCATTTTAATATCCAGTTTATTGGTTTGCAATTTTAAAAATTCATCTTGAAAAAAAAAAAACCTTCAAGACTACACTTTCCTGTCTTCCTCTATGGCATCACCAATCCCCTGCTCATGTTTTCTCTAAAGCCTACCGCCAGTGGGTCTTTTCATAGAAAGAGAAGTAAGAATTTCCTTGCTTTTTGGAAATAAGGATGTACTCCTGGTGGACAAAAATGCACCCAGAAAGTGGCAGGGCATCAGAACCACATGGCAATACAGTACTGCTGACAAGCATGATCGGTTCACTGAATTGATTCTGTTTATTTTACAACAAAAATGTGAATTGAGATTATGCCTAAAAGAAGCTAGCAAAGAAGCATTTTGTCAAGAAAAAAGTTCAAATCTACCAGCCGCTGAGGGAGCAAGATGTGAAGGACTGCTTCTGTAATGCTGTCAGCCTCTTAACTTCCACAGGGCATTTCTACTCTGTCCTCCCAACGTGTTCTACATTAGAGTCGACTCAATGGCACAGATCAACAACTAGACGAACTAGAATAGTTTCCCAAGGAATCAGTGCTTTCAAGGTTGCAGACTGTATTAAGCTCTTCATTGTCTTATCTATAGGAGCCGCCCTGGCAGAATGGTTACATGTTGGGCTGCTAACTGCAAGGTCAGCAATTCTAAACCACCAGCCCATCTGGAGAGAAACTTTACTCCTGTAAAGAGTCAGGGTCTCAGAAACTCACAGGGCCTGTTCTACCCTGTCCTATAGGGTTGCTATGAGCTGGCATCGACTCAATGGCAGTGAGCCTTTTTGATCTATGACCCCCCAAAATGAATTTGTGACCTTCAGTACAGAAATGGTTCTCTATTACAAACTTGTAGAAGTCATGGTGATGGCAGTGGAAAGGTTAAGAAGGTTAGAAGAGGTGTGCTTTGTTGTTCTTCTGGTTGTTGGTTGTCTTATTTGGTGAATAAGCAACATAATATCACCATCACCTTTTAGTCATACGGCAGAAATCATGTTGGTTTACTTTTCTGGAATTGGATCCAGAATCTATGCAAATCTTCAACTTGCATCACTCACAAGCTGCCTGTATTTTAACAAATTGTAACTAGAATTAAGTTATTGTCTTATGTTTAATTATATTAAGGTGTAAAGGCATATATGCAAAATACAGGCTTGGCTCAAAGTGCCATGTATAGACAGAATGTGATGATAGAATTTAACAATAGATTCATACGTGTGGTGTCAGGCAGGGAGAAAGTGGTTGTTTTACTTTTCTACCCTTTGGTAACACTGTTTATATTTCAAGATTTTTAATGCCATAAATGAACACTATTCTACTAAAGAAGCATCTTTACCCAGGGCAAAATGAAATGTGTTAACTAAAACCAATAAAGTCATTTATGAGTTTCAATGAAGAGTAAACATAAATGACAAAAATAATCCATTATTTATCAGTCTTTTTTTTGGTATAATAGTTTTCACAGAGCGTTTGCTTATGTTACCTTTTCCTAAACCTTGCTGCAAAATGTCAATTCTTTCAAATATATAATCAAGGGAATTTTGTGTAGGGTAGAAAACTTCGCATCTTTGTAAAGGACATTTAGAAGAGAGCTTGGGAAAAAACTCAAAAAGACCGTGTATGGAGATTAAGTGTGAAGGCATGGTTTGAACAGATTGCAACCATAATTTTTAAAAACCTTACCTGAAAAAGATGTTCTTTGAAACAAGTGGAGTCTAATTTCAAATTTTAGAATATTTTAAAATTTACTAGCAATAGATGTTATTTTGAAAACAGAGGGCAGGTGCACATAGTACCTGCACATTATTTGGAATAACATTTGTCCACTTTTTTGTAAAATAGCGTACTTTTTTGTATGGATATATCAATTCTTGTCTTTTAAGTTTCCAAGTAAAAGAAATGCCAATAAAAGTTAATTATAGTAAATTTAATAATATTTTAGGCAATGTGTCAGTGAAAGAAACAATAGAGCTTAAACTGGGAGTAAGATTTCACTTTTCGCATCAAAATGAACACAAACTCAACCATTGAAATACAACAATGAAAATCCTGGCTAGAAATAAAAATAGTTGTACTCAAAGATGGGATTTCTATTTATGTATATCTTTTATACCCAGCAAATTTAAATCTAGGGTATAAATTCAGACATTATAGTGTTCTTTTAATATTGTAATGCCGAGGAAAGCCCCCAATATAGTCAATCCTACTTGCCTCACTGAGTTGAACTATGATTTTTGTATATTATTATTTTAAGGGCCTGAGACATCATTCTTCTCTGAGGTTAGTAAGCTGAAGTAATGCCAGCACCTTATTAAAATCCTAGTTTTAAATGTTTTGTATTGTCATATAAACTCACAATTTAATCGTCATAAGAGCCCTGTGAACACTGAGATTATGTTAATGGTGGTGGAGTAATTTGGAAAAGGATATCAATAGTGATGGCTTAACTGAGTATAATCAATGGCTCTGAAATATACATGCAGAAGGTTTCAATTGGAGAATGTTTTGTTGTGTATATTTTCCCCACAGGTGAATAATAATATAATTACATAAATAATGATTGCAAGAATGAAGAAAATGTGCTAAAACTGATTGTGGAAATACCTGTACAGTTCTCCTTGATATGATTCAACTATTAAACTGTATAATATGTGGAAGAAGTGCCCATATAAGTATAAAAAATAAACAAAATTAGAGCCCTGTGGGGAACCCTGGTGGCACAGTGGTTAAAACTCTCCACTGCTTCCCCAAAGGTTCAGGGTGGGAACCCACTAGCCACTTCTCAGCAGAAAGATGGAAGTACTCCGCTTCCGAAAGACTCAGAGCCATGGAAATTCCATGGGGCAGTTCTACTCTACAGCGTCACTAAGAGTCTGAATCAATTAGATGGAGAAGAATTGAGAACCCTATTAGCTTTTAATCTTAATCACATATTCTCTGATATGTAAATAATATGGGGGACCATAATGCTATGTTCAGAATCATAAAAAAAAAAGTGGTCTGAATTTTGTGAAGAGCTCTCTGAAGAGAGAAAAAGGAAAATAAAATCCAAAAAACCTAGCAGATAGAGTAAATATTGTTTTTTTCACCTCATCTAGGAATGGCACAGGAGATCTGGTGGTGTAGTGGCTATGAGGTGCAATGTGATCTGAAAGGTCAGCCATTAGAAACCACCATCTGCTCTGCAGGAGAAAGACGGGGGTTTACCTATTCCTGTAAAGTGTTACAGTCTCAGAAACTCACCAGGGCAATTCTACCCTCTCTTCTCACGTTGCTTTGAGTTGACATCGACTCAACGGCAGTGAGTTGTTTTTTAAAGCATGGTACTGGAGGAAAGTGAGGATTTCTGCACCCAGAAGGCGGGGAGGGGGAGAATGAGCTGATAGCAAGGGCTCAAGTAGAAAGAAAATGTTTTGAAAATGATGACAACATATGTACAAATGTGCTTGACACAATGGATGGATGGATGGATTGTGATAAGAGCGGTCGGAGCCCCTAATAAAATGATCTTTAAAAATAGCCTTAGGAACCCACAGGGGTAGTTCTTCTCTGTCCTATAGAGTTGCTATGAGTCATAACCATCTCAATGACACTGAGTTTAAAGAGCAATGATAGTTGTGTGAGTCTGGGTACTTTAGAGAAACAAATCCACAGAAACTCATGTATAAGAGAGAGTTTTATATAAAGGTTAAGTGCACATCAAGAAAACACCCCAACCCAGTGCTGCCCAAGCCCACAACTCCAACATTAACCCATTAACCCATATGTCCGACACCAATCCACAAAGTCCTCCTTCATCTCACAAAACACACACAGTGATGCCGACTGCAAGAGGAAAGCTGAATCAGTGAATGTATAAGCATCTCAGCGCTGGCAGGGGTCTCCACACGGGTGCTCCAGCACCCAGGGCTTCAATGGAGTAGGTCCATGCGGCTTCTCCTTGGGGATGTCTTGCAGGAAGTGAGCCTTGCAAGCTAAAGCAGGGAACTAGCTAAGGCAGCTGCACCCTGATCCCACCATCAGAAAGCAAGAGACCTGAGAACTAGAAAGGCGAGGCTCCCTGAGCCATTTATCCCTCCGCCCTTCAATTAACCCCATATGTGTTTATTGGCCAAGTTGACACAGTGAACTACCTCAATAGTTTTGTAAAAAACCTGCAACACTTTAGGCCTTCCTCCCAAACACAATGGCTGGCCAAGATCAAAAGATATTCAGGGCATGTATGGTAGCATTCTTACTAGGGAAACAATAGCTATATGAAAGCTGTATTATCAACACTGCTGCCCCAAATCGGATATCTGATTGATGATTTCACGTAAAGGTGTGAAAATGAAGGAGGAATAGAGAAGAGAAAAGAAGTAGATGAAGAAAAAGTATCCTTGATGAATACTAAAGAATTCTTTCTTTAGAAAGGAAGACTTAGACAGAGATGTTCTGTGGAACATAGAAGCCTGGAAGCTCAGGCATGGAATTTTGTGCATGTTGGGCCATTTGAAAAATCTTTGGTTGGGGCAAATGGTTAACACACAAGGCTGCTAACTGAAAGGTTGGAGGTTTGAGACCACCCAGAGGTATCTTGGAAGAAAGGCCTAATGGTCTACTTCTGAAAAAATCAGACCCTGAAAGCCCTAGGGAGCACAGTTCTACTCTGATCCACAAAGGTCTCCATGAGTTAGAGTGAACTTGACCACAACTCTCTCTTTTTTTTTTTTGCGGGGGGATTGGGGAATGCGGGGGTGGAGTGGGAGTGGATTTGAGATGGGCGTAAGGAATGCAGCTGTCAGGTAGTTTGATATCCTTTCCTTTCTATCTCTGCCATGGTGAATCCTCTGAAAGAAAATGAAACCTTTTTAACGAGATACGAGCAAGAACTATTTCTAGGATCAAGTTTTGTTCTTCCCTCTCTAATTTCGCAGAAAAAGACTTCCTTAAAAATGAAACTCATTCCACACCCCCACAATATATTCCTCTTTGTTATCACTACTCTTCTCCCTCTCACACCTTGCCTTGGAATTGATGGGAACATGCCTCCCCATTCATTTACAACACACTGTGTAGACCCAGGTTTTAGACATTAAACCATTCAGTCTGTCAATCTACGTAGGAAGCACCCTCAATGTCTTTAAAATGCTATTCTGTAGCATTTAAAGAGACCATCTGCAATAAGAATGATGATTAGATGATGAATAAACAGGACTGGGTCACAGATGGGGAAAGTAATAGTATTTGAGAGCCATTTTCATGTTAATGTTATAGATTACATATTAAAGAAATGTGCCAGTAATGAAGCAAGAAACAAAGAGGGCCTTTGGAGATGAATAGCTATGCTATTGAAAACAATGATATAATATGTGGAATGACCCCAAGCCATCTGCTTTTACACTTCACCACCTTTACGTTGTTCGGACCATCCCATTTTCCATGAAGGTGTTAGTGTCCATCAAGATATTAGAGAAGTGGGAAGCCTTACATGAAATCAAGCATTGCCACAATTAGAAAAAAAATAATAATTACATGAATATTAATGAGTACAATGAAGAATAATATGCTTAGGAATTGAATATGGTGATAATTGTACAACTCTCCTTGATATGATTGAATTATTGAATTGGATGACATGTGGATAGAGTTCTAATTAAACTTTAAAAACAAACCTCCCCCCACAAAACTATAGGGACACATATCACATATAAACCTATGTTGTTATTAGGTACTGTCATGTCAGCTATGGCTCATAGAGACCTATGTACAACAGAATGAAACACTGTCTATTCCTGTTGTTGGTATCTTTGAGCCCAGTGTTGTAGCCACTGTTTCAAGTCCCTCTCCTTGATGGTCTTCCTCTTTTCTCACTGACTTTAAACTTTAACCAAGCATGATGCCCTTCTCCTGGGACTGGCCTCTCCTGATAACATGTCCAAAGTATGTGAGACAAACTCTTGCGATCCTCACGTTTAAGGAGCATTCTGTCTGTATTTTGACGCCAGATGTGTTCGTTTTTCTGGAAGTCCACGGTGCCCCCAATATTCTTCACCAAACAACATAATTCAAATACATCAATCCTTCTGCAGTCTTTCTTATTCACTGTCCACTTTTCACATGCATGTGAATCGGCAGAGAATATGATGGCTCGGGTCGGTGCACTCTAGTCCTCATGGTGACAACGTTGCTGTTCAACACTTTAAATAGGTCTGGCGCAGCAGATCGGCCCAGTGCAATGAATACAGCCTTTATGTTCTTGGTGGCTCCTTCCACAAGCAATGATTGTAGACATAGAAACATGGCCATAGACTGCCATAGAAAAATACGATCATTTAACAAATGGCGAGAATGTTGGCAAACACCTCAGTTATTTTCCCTATTACTGACCAGTGATGTGTACACTAAGGAAAGCACAGCTAGCCCAAGACTTTCCATGCTTGTGCCTATGTCTTTTGTGTGTCTTAGCCTCTAATGTATGCACATCATAGCCC
Organism: Echinops telfairi; assembly: GCF_000313985.2. Taxonomy (NCBI): domain Eukaryota; kingdom Metazoa; phylum Chordata; class Mammalia; order Afrosoricida; family Tenrecidae; genus Echinops; species Echinops telfairi. Next base: position 3,558,055 of record NW_022111336.1, read on the forward strand.
TGAAGAGACCAGACTGGAAACACAGTCTTAAAACGAGGCTTTGGAAAATGGATCTTCATTAATGCTGTCTTCTATAACAGTTTCAGTCCTTTGTGTTTCAAGAATTAAAACTTTATCCTTAGGTTTTGCAATTTGGATCTTGTAAGAAGAGGGTGGGGGGGTAGTTTATGATTCAGGATGTAAGAAGCTCCAGCTGGCATATCATGAGCCTAGTCGTGTCCAAATAAATAAATGATCAAAAATAATCTTATTCAAAAACAAAATCATATTGGGACTTTGGAAAATAAATTTAGGTAAAACAAGTGAAAGGAAAATAGGGAGGATATTAAAATTCAGAACCTGATTGATTATGTATTAACCAGATCAAAGCCTCAGGGTGATAATGAGCAACTGAACGGGGATTACCACCTGTCCTGTTAAACTAGCAGCTGGACTTACCAAGAACAGCTGGACAGCTACTTATAGGAAATTAGCCTTTGGAAACATAGGCAACGTTTTTTCATCTCAAGTCTGCATCTTTATCACTCATGCCAGAAGTAAAAAGCTTGTATTTGGATGCTGTTTTTGCCTTAGGGAAAACACAGCTTTGAACACCAATATTCCCAGTAGCCTGCTACCAAGTAACAGAGGTTGTTTTCTAGACCTGATAAGCTAAGATGTCAGATGCACTGGGGTTTTCCTGTCACTAGCTGATCTTGTGCTTTTATATTGAAGCCATTACAAACTCTTTCCAAAGCAAGCAGAGGTATAAATTCTAAAAATCAACCAACCAACCAAGTGATTAAAAATCATGTACCATATATTCCTACTCATGTATTATCATCTCACTGGAACCTACTTAAAACAATAGGTATGCACATTTTGAGAGTTTATCAAGAATAATTTTGGTTCAGGGTGGTAGGTTAAAAAAAAAAGAAGGCACAGTAGAACTGATCGTTTTGATGTATACACACCTCATTTAAAAAGCAACTTAACCACGGAAGGGTATGATTTGTGATTACTATATCAAGAAAACCACTAAGAAAGGAAAGAAAGAAAGAAACCGAACTAGACATTAGGTGAGGGGGAAAGAGTTGTTGTGTAGGGGCTTGGAGTTTCTGCTAATGGTGGTAGAATCATTTGAAAAAGGATATCAATAATGGTTGTACAACACGAAGAGTAGAATCACTGATGCTGAATTATGCAAGTAGAAATTGTGAAATTGGAGGATGTTCTGTGGTGTATATTTTTGCCACAATTAGAAAAAAAAATGTGTTTTGAGTGTTATCACAGAACAAGTGGGTGGATGAATTATAAACAAGCTACTGTCTTACTTACTCAGTGTGGTTCACAGACCAGCAGCATCAGCATTAGCATCATCTGAGAACTTGTTAGAAAGACACTCTCAGGCCTCACTCTAGGCCTACTGGTAAGATTCTGAATTTTAACAAGATTCCTTGGTGAGTCATCAACACATTAACATTTGAAAAGCAATACTCTCTGTTCAAACAGAACCCCCAGTTCTTTGCTCAATTTGTTTTACAATGCTTTTATTTGATTTTGACATTTTAGCACAAACTAGATTCTAGGAAGCCTCAGTGTAAAGCAACTGATGTTTCTAGAACCCAAGACCATCACCAAAGTCACTGTTGTTCTATCAGTTCTGACTTACAGCGACCCTCTAGGGCAGAGTAGAACTGCCCCTTTGGATTTCTGAGGTTTGAGTGTTTAGGGGAGCAGACAGCCTCATCTTTCTCCCTTGGAGCATCTGGTGTTTTTGAACTGTCAACCTTATGCTCAGCAGCCCAAAGTGTGTCCCCCTACACCACCAGGGTTCCTTAAGCAATACTTAGAGTATGCCTTGCCTGGGTACACCTGTCATATATAGATCCACACAGAGTACATCTAAAGAGGAAGTTCAATTTAAGGTTCTATGATGTTTGGTCAGCTGTATAATAAAACAGTTTTCTTTATTGGTTTTTTACTATACCCTAATCTGAAAGTTTCTCAGTCTGCCCAAAGGAAGAATAGAATAGAATCATCTGGCTTCTTCAATGCAAGGTAGAAAGGGCGGCGGGGGAGGGGCGGAACCCTGGGAGAGGGAGAATGAAAGGAAAAGGGAGAGAAAGAGTAGGAAAGGGGAGGGAGGAGCGGGGAATGAGAGAAGAGAAGAAAGGCATAGGGGAGAGAGAAAACATTCTAGATGGCAACTCATTGGCTGTAGGCACTTTGTATAACATTTGTTGGAAGTGGCACGACTTTGAGCCAGTTGATGAGGACTCATTGCCCATGCGCACTTGGAGCAGCTACAGACCAAGAGTGAGGGTTCTTGTCAATGAGTATTAAGAGTTCTTTGAGAAGAAAGCAACCATAACAGCAGAACTATGAGGGTCAAGAATGCAATGAAACACAAGGAAAGGGATCAGTGAAAAGTTGGCTTGGTGGAGGGGAAGATATAATTTATAGCAGGATAGAGAACCCCCCCCCACTTTCCTAATTTGTCTATTTCTTAAAGAGATCTTGAAAGCAGGGCCCTTTGGTATGCTAGCTACAGGCATGTGTTTATTTAGTTAGTTGGCTTGTTTTAGGCTTTTATATACAATCAGGCTTCAATTAAACTTACAGCTGACCTCTTATTTATCTACCATGGGTTCAGTCATTCTCAGTGAGTCTTTTCTTCTGGTGCCTAAAACTCGCCAATTATAAGCTCTTTCACATACTCCAATCAAATACACTGATTAAGGATTCCTCTAAATAGATACATATCTGAACAAGGCAGTCTTCAAACTGATAGCTAGAGGTTCTAATGTTCAAAACAAACAGAGCGGTAAGCAGCACCTCTAAGCCGATGGCATGAATGTGCAGATGTTACCGTTGGCTGAAGAGAGCGGAAAAGGATTGTTTGAGACCAATTTGGAGAATTGTGGCATTAGAAGAAAAGAAAAAAAAAACAAAGGTGTGTGTGTGTGTGTGTGTAAGAAAAGAAGACAGTAATAAGATATGCAGCGATTTGAACCTGTACATAAGGCTGAGAATGGAAAGCCAAAAAACAGACGAGTGCTTTGGTTCCTCTCGAAGTAGAAGATTTCTGTCTCCCTTAGACAGCACTTTCCAGCTACTTTTGCAGGTATCATCTGCTTTGGACAGGTAGGCCTATAGGTATCGTCAATCTTTTCCAAAGGCTTAAAATCTAGGCACATGCAGCAGTAAGAAAACCTTTTCTTTCATTACTTGGGAGATAAAGCTGGTCAATTGTGGAGCTCCAGCGGAGTGGATTTGATGTCAGTTAAAGGAAGTAATGTAGGTAGGTTGTGAACAATTTATCAGATAACCAAGTACAATTCCATTAAGATAAGGGTTACACCCTTGACATTAAGATTTATGGAGCCATACGGAAATAACTTGGCACCGCAGTTAAGTGCTTGCCTACTAACTGAATGGTTGGTGGTTCAAACCCACCAGCCTACTCCATGGAAGAAAATGTGGCAGCCTGCCTTTGTAAAGCTGTACAGTCTTAGAAACACTTGAGGCCCGTCTACTTTCCCTTATAAGGTTGCTGTGGTTTGTCATCAACTCCATGTCAATGCCTTTTGTTTCTTTTTAGTCTGAAAGGGACAGAGGAATGAATAAAGTGGTCTCTGCCGCAGGAATATTCAGACAAATCCAGAGAGTTCGTGTGTGCTTTGTTCACTTTATCAGAAGTTGTATGTGACTTTATGTGATGGAAACCCTGTTTGAATGCTCAGAATAAGTGACAGGTGCCAACTTGAGGGGGGTGTTCTTGCCAGCGTAATCAGATTTGTGCTGCTCTTATTTATTTGATTAGTCGAAGATTTAAAATCAACAAACTGATTGTGGAACATTCCAAATTTTAAATTTTAAAGCTTTTTTTTTGATGTGTAACTAGGGCTAACATTCTTTATCAGGTGTTTTGTTCTTAACAAAATAGAAAACCATGCAGTTTTAGTGCTGGGATATGCAATTATAATGAAATGTTTATTATAATTAGCAATACGGATGGAGTTGGCTTCATTTAGCTGTTTTGATACTTTGAAATCAAGAATGAAATTCTAATTTTTGTTAGTTCCATATCAAGTAAAAAAACACAAATAAAACCTTTAATGTTACGTTTTACCTCTTAGTTTTCTTGGAACGCTTTTTAAAGTAACACAGTGAAATATGTGAATGTTTAATGATCAGGCCTGAACCCACTAGGTTTTCTCCTCTATGTACCTAATATTAATGTGCAAACACTGTGTGAAACTGGGTAATCATATCAGTGTTATGGACTATTGAATTAAATAAAAATAATGCCACCTTTCTGTTATAGACTGAATTGTGTACCTTCAAAATATATTTCAATTTGGCTAAGCCATGATTGATTCTCAGTGGCTTGGCAGTTATATAAAGATTTAGTTTGGCAGTTACATAATGATGTAGTTTGGCAGATCTCCTGTGATGTGTATTGATATATATTGATATAATTATACCCCATTTGTGATGAATTTTAAATCCTGGCCTCTATGTGTTACTGAGGCGGGATTAGAGGCAGTTGTGTTAATGAGACAGGATACAATATACAAGATTAGGCTGTATCTTGAGTCAATTTCTTCTGAGATTGCTGTGAGGTGAAATTACTTGGCATGGCTCTTCCAGCCCAATTCTTTGTAAATCCCACCAACTGGGTTGGGTGGAAATATGCAAATAAGGTGTATAGGATTCTTATGAAAGAATTGCCTATTTTAGCATCCTGATAGAGGTATAAAAGGAGGAGGAACAGGGGAATCTCACAACCATCAAGAAAGAAGAACCAGGAGCAGAGTGAATCCTTAGATCCTGATTTGGAGATGCATGGACTGCAGCAGCTACAGCATTGAGACCATGTGATGGAGCTGTGGGCTTCCAGACCCAATGAAGGAGCCAAACTGACTGCCTTCTGGGTAGGAGGCTAGGTTTGCTGAGTGAGGGGCCCTTTGGGAACTTATTAGCTCTAAAGGAGCTGTGTCACACTTGCCCGATCAGGGCAGAGGTCAAGGAATTGTGTGGATGAGGGGCCAAGGACCAGAGAGAGGACACTTATGGGCGCAGCTAACAGGCAGTGCTAAAAGAGCTTGGTAACACTTGCCCAACAGGGGAGAGACCAAGGGTGAAAAACCAAAGAGAGGCATGCCTGCCAGCCCAGCTGAGAAGAAATTGCTGTACCCTGGACAATTTCTGATCAGGGCTTGTAACCCGTTAGCTTCTCTCATAAACCCTGTAATCGTGGCTATTATCTGGGATTTCTGTGTGGCTATTTCAATGAATTATTCAAACAACCGCAGCAGAGAAGTTGGGCGCCATGGAGGGACAATTGGGGTCCTCATAGGGTAAACAAGGTTGAAAGGTGGAGGCATGCCTGATTTCTTTTTCATAGGAATCAGCCTGGGACTGATGTGAAGTTGGATTCTTCTTCCCCTGATGAAGGTACAGATATAGTGAGAGCACACAAATGAACAGAGCCTGCAGGACCGACTACCACCGACAAAGAAGAGCCAAATGCTGAACAGATCTTTTGGACTCAAAGTCCCTGCGCTGGGAACCTCCTAGATCCAGCAATGATAAGGACCGTATCCCAGAGCCCACAGAAAGAAATCCTTCCCCTTAAGTTTTCACCCCAAATTCAAATTATCCTCGTAAACTGTGAGAGAATAAATCTGCTTGTTAACCCCCATCCACTTGTGGAAGTTCTATGATAACAACACTAGATAACTAAGGCAAAATTTGGCCCTACAGGAGTGGGGTGTTGCTGTAACGTATACCTAAAACGTGCAAGTGATTTGGGAATTGGGTAATGAGTTGGCAAAAATATTGAATCTATTACAGACTGCCAAAAGAACAAGCAAATCTACCTTGGAAGAAGTAGCGTTGGAATGCTCCTTAGCAGTGAGGATGGCAAGACTTCATCTCATGAACTTTGGACATGTGGTCAGGTAGGACCAGTCCCAGGCAAAGGACACCATGCTTGGTAAAGTAGAGGTCAGTCAAAAAGAGGAAGCTCCTCAAAGAGGGAAAAGGATGGAAAGACACAGTGGCAGCAACAAGGGGCTCAGCATGTCAATGATCATGCATGCAAGGGGTGGGGTACACAACCCGGAACTATTTCTTTTTGTTCCTATGAGTTGGAAATTATTTGACAGTACTGTACTTAATATCAAAACAACAATGAGTAGGGGCTGGAAGGGTTTTAAGGTGCCTGATAGTAACACCGACCTTATAGGATGGCGTAGAGCTGCCTGAGACTGCAACTCTTTACAGGAGCAGAAAACCTCATCTTTCTCCCACTCTGGCAGTTTCAAATTGCTGACCTTGCGGTTAGCGCTGCAATGTTTTGGTATAGTAAAAGCTTAGATTGCCTTGAAGAAACTGTTGGTGGAATTAGGGACCTCAAAGGCAATTCTGCCGAGGCCTCAGAAGGAGGTAGGGAGAACTATAATAAATGAGAGTACACATATGCCAAGAAGCAATGGCAGAGAAGCAAGGTTACAGAAACAGGCAAACTACAAGAGATGGTGTGTGAGAACTGAGCACCTATGGGCCGAGGGTTCCGGAAAGAGTGGATGGTCTCCCTTCTTGCTGGTAGAGTTGAAGAACCTCGTAACACTTGCTCAAGCAGGGCGGAAGCCAGATCAGGCCAACCTTAGGGGCTCCAGGTCCAAGAGCCAAGGAGAGAGCAAGCAAAAATTAAAGGGACAAGAAGCAGAGTAAGCAGAATTGCCTCAGTTTAAAAAACTGCAATCATGGTCGCTAGAGTCTCAAAGGGTAGAACCACTGCAGCCTGCTGGGCTTCAAAGGGTGGGGGCACAACCTCCTAGGTTTCAAAGAAATCATCACCCACTTAATTCTGGAATGTGGGCTGCCCTCCATGTGTATCAGGAGGATGAGACTGGATCCACTGCCCAAAGCTGATGGAGTGAGATGGCTGTGCTCAAGGGGAAGAAACACAGGGCCTGCTGGGGCCAGGAGGTAGGGTTGCCCTGCAGACGGACTAGAAGAATGGGGCCACTCAATGCCAAAGCAGCAGGGCTGTTATCCCAGTGGGCCTGCAAGGTGGTGATGAAGTTCAAGGATCCAAAGGATATGGCTCACACCCAGAGCCGGGAGGGCAGTGCCCTTGCATAGAGGGTTCAAAACAGCACTCAGAGTTCATAGAAACTATTCTGTTGGGTTTCGGACTTGCTTTGTGTTGGTCATCCCTTCTTTCCTTCCAATTTCTCCCATTTGCAATGAAAATGCCTACCTTGTGCCTATTTCACTTTAGAAACAGTTCATTTGTAGCCCAGGTTGTATAGGTTCACAGAAGAAGAAGCATTTTGTCTTGGAATAAGATATGCCTAAAGTTCACCCATATTTAATTTAAATGATTCAAAAGATGAGATTTTTGAGCTTGGAGTTGATTTAAGCTCTTCGGGATGATGTGATGGGGTGAATATGTTTTGCATTCAAGAAGGACATCAACATGGGGATCCAAAGGGTGGAATATTAGTAATTGAATTGTGTCCCCCCACAAATATGTGTCAACTTGGCTGGGCAATGGTTCTCGTTGGTTTGATAAACGTGAAAAGAAGTAGGCTGGCAGTTATATCATGATGTCATCATCTCTCATTATGCAGTATTTATTTTTCAATGATGATGTCTTGTAAATCCCGGCCTTTACAGAAGAATAGTAGGAGCTATGGTGACATCGTGGGTTATGCTTTGGGCTGCTAACCTCGAGGTTAGTAGTTTGAAACCACCAGTTGCTCCGCAGGGAAAAGATGAGGCTTTCCACTCCTATAAAGAGTTATAGTCAGAAACCCACAGGGGTAGTTCTACCCTCTCCGGCAGAGTTATTATGCATCATAATTGATTCAGTGGCAGTGAGATAGAGAAATAATCGATGCCTTTGAATTGTGGTGTTGGCCACTAATATTGAATATACCATGAACTGCCAAAAGAATGAACACATCTGTCTTGGAAGAAGTACAGCCAGAATGCTCCTTAGAAGTGGGGATGGCCAGACTTTGCCTGTTGTACATTGGACATGTTCTCAGGAGGGGCCAGTCCTGGAGCAGGACATCATCCTTGGTGAAGCAGAGGGTCAATGGAAAAAGAGGAAGGCCTCGGAGGAAGTGAACGGACACAGTCGTTGCAACCATGGGCTCAAGCCGGGTGATGATTGAGAGGCTGGTACAGGACCTGGCAGTGTTGCCTCGAAGGACCTAACAACAATTTCTGTTAATGAGGCAGAATTAGAGGCATTTATGTGAATGAGGGAGTAGACAATCAGCATGATTAAATTGTATCTTGAGTCCGTGTCTTTTGAGACACAAAGAGCTGAAATATGCCAGCAGAGATAAAGGGACCCCTACCAAAAAGAAAAAAGAGCCGGGAGCCAAGTGTGTCCAGTCACTTCTGACTCCTAGCGAGCCTAGGGAATGAAATAGAACTGGGCCCTAGGGGTTCTGAGGTTGTAAATCTGAAATGGAGGAGCTAGCCTCATCTTTCTCCTGAGAAGTGACTTGGGAGGTGAGCCCAGGGTGTAACTCATTAAGGCGCCACAATCGAGGAACAGCTTAGACCCAGGAAAAGATTGATGACTAGGAACTCCCCCAGAATTTGAACTGCTTGCTTTCTAAACTGTGAGAGAATAAAATTTACTTGTTTAAGCTATCCATTTACACTACTTCTAGCAAAGCAGCAATGGATAACAAAGACACTGCCTGACAGACTTCATAATGTTCTCTTAAGATCCAATGAGATCATATGTATAAACAAATATACTTTATAAGCTATAAAAAGTTACTTTATTTTATTTTCTATTTTGCCAGTTCAATAAAAACCTCATTTAGCTCTGTATTTATCCATCTTATGTAGTCATTAGGCTAATATTTTTCTCTTATTCTAATTTCTTGCATGTTCCCCTTGGTAGTGCATATAAATAGGGAATGCCTTTGGTGACAGTGGCAGCAGTCCTGAAAATAGGTTAAAAATTATGTAGATACCTGTCTTGTTTTTGTGCATATTATTGTCTCTGCATGTCTATCTAGATAAGATAGTGGGAGAAAGAATCCAGAGGAGAAAGCAATGGGACCAAAGGTCCCGGGGAGACATGGGAGAAGAGGAGGTGGGGGAAAGGAAGTGGGTGTTAACAAACCCAGGGACAAGTGAACAAGTGATCTAAAAATCAATGGCGAGGAGGGTGTAGGAGGCCAGGTAGGGCTTGATGAAGGGCAATGTAACCAAGAGGAATAACTGAAACCCAAATGAAGGCTGAAAATGATAGTAGGACAAGAAGAAGGTAAAAGGAAATAGAGGAAAGAACTAGGAGGCAAAGGGCATTTATAGAGGTCTAAATACAGGCATGTACATATGTAAATATATTTCTATATGACGATGGGGAAATAGATCTATGTACATATATTTATAGGTTTAGTCTTAAGGTAGCAGATGGACATTAGGCCTCCACTCAAGTATTCCCTCAACACAAGAACACTCTGTTCTATTAACCTGGCATTCCATGATCCTCACCTTCCCGACATGATCACTGAAGACAAAGTAGGTGCATAAGCAAATGTGGTGAAGAAAGCTGATGGTCCCCGGCTATCAAAAGATATGGTGTTTGGGATCTTAAAGGCTTGAAGATAAGCAAGCGGCCATCTAGTTGAGAAGCAACCAATCCCACATGGAAGAAGCACACCAGCCTATGTGATCATGAGGTGTTGATAGGATCAGGTATCAAGCATCAAAGGTCCAGAGCAAAATATCATAACATTGTGAATGAGGGGGAGTGCAGAGTGGAGACCCAAAGCCCATCTATAGGCAATTGGACACCCCCTTACAGAAGGGTCACAAAGAGAAGACGAGCCAGTCAGGGTGCAGTATAGCACCAATGAAACATGCAACTTTCCTCTAGTTCTTTAATGCTTCCTCCCTGCCACTATCATGATCCCAATTCTACCTTACAAATCCAGTTAGACCAGAGCATGTACAGAGTTACAGATAAGAGCTGGAAATCAAAGACAGATAAATCCAGGGAATCCAGGACACATAAACCCCTCAGGACCAATATTGAGAGTAGCTATACCAGGAGAGGGAGGGGAAGGTGGGAAGAGGAAGGAGGAACCGATCACAATGATCTACATATAACCCCCTCCCCGTGGGGTATGGACAACAGAAAAGTGAGTGAAGGGAGACATCAGACAGTGTATGATATGACAAAACAATAATTTATAAATTATCAAGGGTTCATGTGGGAGGAGGGAGCTGGTAGGGAGGGGGGGAAATGAGGAGCTGATGCCAGAGGCTTACGTGGAAAGCAAATGTTTTGAGAATATACAAATGTGCTTCATACAATTGAAGTATGTATGGATTGTGATAAGAGTTGTATGAGCCCCCAATAAAATGATTAAAAAAATGATGATGGCAATAAATGTACAAATGTGCTTGACACAATGGATGAATGTATGGATTGTGATAATGGTTGTATGAGCCCCGAATAAAATGATTAAAAATTTTATTTAGCTACATATTTACTTTCAAATACATGAACTGTCATTTAGCAATGGAATGCATTTTGATAATGGTTTGATTATTCAAACCATTTGTAATGTACTAATTTGTAGTTCCGGGCAGTGGTGGTTCAGTGGCAGAGTTGTTGCCTTCCATGTGGGAGATGCAGGTTCAATTCTTAGTCAATGCGCCAGGTGCAGCCACCATTCATCTGTTAATGGAGGATTATGTAGAGCTTCCAGACTAAGACTAGGAAGGAATCTACTTCCTGAAAATCAGCCCGGTGAATACCCTGTTGATGACAATAGTCTGATACCATTATACATGGGGACACCCTGAGTCAGGCACTGACTCTATGGCAATTAACATCAACAACATTTTGCACTGATGTGTGCTATTAGATTTCAAGATTGTGGTGGGCATGGACAGCAGTCTTTATGCATGTTTGTGGTCTCCATCTGCCTAGAACTCACTAACTCAATGTCATCAAGTTGATGCTGACTCATAACGACCCTATAAGGCAAGCTAACATTGCCCCTGTGAGTTTCAGAGACCCTAGCTCTTTATGGAAGTAGAAAGCCCTGTCCTTTCAAGGAGCAGTTTGTGGTTTCGAACTACTAAACTTACAGTGAGCAGCCCAACAAGTAACCACTGCCTACAACAGTGGCTATCAATATGGATTAAATGGATAAAAGTACTCTTAGAAATGTGTTCAGAGAAATAATACTTTCTTAAGGCAAATTATCTATGAGATCCTAATAAAAATCATCTAAATTATCAAGAAAAATTCAAAAGTAAATAAGAATCCTTCACCAAATAGTACCTTGAAAAGTGACAAGGCCAAAAGAATCAGTGACCTAAAATGAGCCAGCCAGCCTTATTTGGGGCACATAATGTATGAAGTACATACAATAAAGCAGAACCAAAAAAACCCCATCAAACCTAGTGCCATCAAGTCAACTCTGACTCACAGCAACCCTATGGGATAAAGGAGATCTGCCTCTTTGGATTTCTGAGGCTATACTGTAACTCTTTATGGGAATGAACAGCATCATCTTTCTCGTGCTTCTATGAACGAGGCACTGACAAAAATTGGAGTAAGTACCAAACCAAAAAATCCACTACTGCCAAGTCGATTCTGATTTATAGTTACCCTGTAGGACAGAGTAGAACTGCTCCACAGGGTTTCTGAGGCTGTAGATCATCATGGAAGCAGACTGCTCACACCTCTTTCCCGTATGTAATGGCTGGTGGGTTCGAAGCATCAAACTTTAGGCTAGCAGTCCAATGCCGAACCTACCGCACCACCAGGGTTCTGCAGAGTATGGACAGTGCAGCTCAGATCAGCCCTTTGAAAAGTCTGAAAGCCACTACATTTCTCAGCAAAATCAAATTAAGTAAAAACAAAAATTTAAAGTAAGAGTAACTGAAAAGATTCCATCTATTTGTAATTTTTTATCCAAATTTTAAATATGATAAATGAAATGAAGAATGAACAAATTCATAGTCAAGTTTTATGTTGTAAAACTTGACATCCCACATCTAACAGAACTCCTTCTTAATAAAACTTACATATCTGTGCTATTTTGTTTTTCATTAGTTTGGAGGAAAAGTCGCAAACTAACAGCCTTTGGGAGAAATTTGGCATGCACACATGTTTGCTTTAGCCCACACAGTTTTGTTTTGTTTTCTAATGTGAATGACTCAAGATTTTAAAATTCAGAGACTTTTGACAATGGTGTAATCTCAATTTCTGACTTCTCATTTAAATGGAATGATTTGGCTCAATTGGACCCCCATTCTTATAGGATAATAATGAATTAGATGAGGACCACTCTATAGAGGGGCACATAATATGCAGTCTCCACGAGTTCCTATTATCTTCTCACTTCATTGCATGATCAGGCTAGTTTTATGTTGGCATTTTAAATGTACAACATCTGGAATAGACCAGCAAGAATGGGACACAGCAATTTCAGAGTGTCTTATTCTGTTACATGCTCACTAACACCGACTCAAAAAGAACTAGAAAGCTGGAATAGTCCTATAACTTTTTAGGAAATGAATTCTGTACTTAGAAGCTTTGCCACGAGGAAAGTTCCAGAGCCAGGCTACATCATTGGAATACTGATGATCTTCCACAAAGTTGTCTAGAGAATGTAAGAGGCAACACTTCTCCACTTGCTTTCATGAGACCAGGATAATGCTGATGCCAAAATTGAGACAAGAATTCAAGAGGGATATTGCTAAGGAACACAAATGGAAAGATATGAAACAAAATATTAGCACATTAAATTATGTAATGAATGTTTGGGATCGAGAATGAGATAGAAAAATAATAATAATTAAGAAAAAAATCAGATTGAGATTATTTCAAAAAATCACTGATTGAGTAGAAATGGGGCTGGGCTGACTGGATATCAACATTTTTAAAAAAAGAAGAAACTCAACCTCTATCATCCCACATATTACACAAAGATCATTTTCCGGTGTATTATAAATAATTCTAGATATAACGAAGATTCAGGTTAATTGGATAATAAATTGGTACAATGATTTTGGGAAACTGCTTGACAGCATCAATTAAGGCTCATTATATGCATACCCTCAGCACAGGTAATTTCACTCTCAAACCTATATCATACACCAAAAGATACAAGAAAGTTCATAGGTACCTTAACAATATGATATAACAAACAGACCCCAAACCAAAATGGCTATCACCAACAGAAGGGATAAATTACAGTATACTCCCCTATTCTTACAACAAAATATCGTCTAGCAAGGAAAAAGAATAGCAACTACATACAACACGGATAGATCTCATAAACATAATGTTAAGTGAGATTATCCAGACATAAAGCTTTATATATTGTATGGTCATGTTTTCAGAGAGATCACAAGACAAAATTAAACCAAGATATTCAGGGTCAAAATACTGGTAGCGTAGAGGGTTACCGATGGGCTGGGAACCACAAGGTCCAGCAGGGGTCCTCAAACTTTTAAAACAGGGGGCCAGTTCACTGTCCCTCAGACACGCTGGAGGGCCGGACTATAGTTAAAAAACTATGAACACATTCCTATGCACACTGCATATATCTTATTTTGCAGTAAAAAACAAAACGGGTCAAAAACACCCGGCAGTCCGGATAAATGTCCTCAGCAGGCCATAGTGTGAGGACCCCTGGTCCAAAGTTTGAAACCACAAGCCGCTCATTGGGAGAAAGGCTTTCTCCTCTTGTAAAGAGTTAGTCTTGGACACCCACAGGGGCAGTTCCACCCTGTCCTATATTGTCACTATGAATTGGAATCTACTCGATGGCAGTGAATTTGGTTGCATTTTTTGAGGGTTACCTTTAGAACAATGGTTCTCAACCTTCCTAATGCCGTGACCCTTTAATACAGTTCCTCATGTTATGATGACCCCCCCAACCATAAAATTATTTTCATTGCTACTTCATACCTGTCATTTTGCTACTGTGATGAATCAGGCGACCCCTGTGAAAGGGTTGTTTGACCCCAAAGGGATAGCGACCCACAGGTTGAGAACCGCTGCTTTAGGATAAGGGGCACTCTGGTGCCAGAGTGGGCTAGGAGTTGGACTGCTAATCACAGTTAGGGTTGCTATGAGTCAGGATAAACTGGAGGCACTGAGTTACTTTCCCCCTTAGGATAAAGTCTGCCCCGGCTGTGTAGCGGATTAGGCCTTGGGCTGCAAGGTCAGCACTTCATCAGATCCATCAGCTTGTTCCTCAGGAGAAAGATGAGACGGCCTCCTTCCTGAAAGCTCCGCAGCCCCAGGGAGCAGTTCTACTCTATTCTGTCTCATCGTCTCTAGGAGTCAGAATCTCCTGGAAGGGACTGGGTTTTAGGACAAAGGAAGAGTACCGATGGAGAAAAGCAAGAGGACAGTAGTATCTGTGGGTGTTGGTAATGTTCTAACTTTCTTTCTATCTTCATTGAGAAGATTTCAAACAAATCAAATTTTGTTTAACAGAACACCCATAACCCACTCATCTAAGCTCAGCAAATGTTAACAGTTTTTCCTCTTTGCTTTCTTTCTCATTATACATAGCACACATCGATGAGTATATCCCATATTCACTAGTCAACCCAATTTTGTGTTCTCATTATACAAGGAGGCTTCCGAAAGTTTGTGGAAGAATTCCATTATCTTTTAACTCCATTGTTTTCCACAAGCTTTTTGAAGCCCCCTTATGTATGTACACAAATATATGGAGATGTCTATAGCTGTAGTTTTTGGTGATGCGAATAGTTTTATGTATTGTCCTGTTTCGTGACTAGCGAGAGCCCTGTTGGTGCCATGGCTGAGCGCTCAGGGGCTAACTGAACTGTTGCTGGATTGCTCTGTCGGAGAAGAGACCTGGCTCTCTGCTCCTGGAAAGGGAAAGGCCTAGGAAACTCTATGGGGGCAGTTCTACTCTGTAACATGGGGCCACTTGGAGTAGGAATCAATTCAATGGCATCCAACAAGGTGAACATGGGCTGAGTGGGGGGGTCCTTTTTCAGCACTGGGCTGAAAAGTTTTCCTTGTATATTCGTGAAACAGAAGGTTAAAAAAAGAATCCTGATTTAAGCAACCTGTTTGTTCATTTTTTCCTACAATGTTCTTTAAACAATTCACTCCACAAAATACGTTCCCGAAAGACTAACCCTTAATGATCTTTGTTGGTTTTGTTTTGGCAGCATTTAGGAGAAACTATGTACTGTTGGATCCATTCATTGAACCTTAAAGTGGTAATGAAGCTTAGGTTAAAATTATAAGGCCACAGCCTCACCTGCTGGTTGTTTACATCGCCATATTCTACACTTGCCACTGTACTGTGCCGGCATCTCCCCATGCTTGCTGCTTTTGAAAATGTATGAAGGCAGGATTGTTTACTGTACAGTCTGAGACACAACGAAGGACTTGTGGGGAGGTTGATGGTACTGTGAAGTTGATACCAAATGGTCTTAATTGTCAAGGAACTCTATCAAAATAGAGTTGTGTCCCTCCCAAATAAATGTTTAAACTAGCACATTAAAGAAAGGCCATGTTTCCCAAAGATGAGTGGAATGACTGCATTGGGGAGGAAAGAGAAATATAATTATCAAAGTTTTTCCTTTGTGCTGCTTCCCAGCAGGAATGATTAGCCACACAGCACAGCAGAAACAGTGACTCAGCTTTGCGAAAAGCAACTCAGGTCCCAGTTTTCGTTCCTTGGGAAGTACAAGTCCCATAACCTTGGTGTCGACTCTGATTTCTGGCGGCCCCATGAGTGTCAGAGTAGGGATTTCGAAGACTGATTTCTCAGAAGGAAAGCACTAGGCAGCCCTACCAAGGCACTTGTGCGTTGACTCCAACCTCCAACTTTTGTGTTAGCAGGTGGGTGTCCAAACGGGTCCACCCAAGGACTACTACCTATGTAAGTAACCTTAGGCAAATCAAAACATGCCGGTGCCTCAGTTTCCATATCTGTAAAAATGAGGACAATCATATATACTGCCGGCATCCTCCATATATTATTAGAATCAAATGAGATCAATCAAATGAGTAAATCTCATGTGGACTTGGAGTCTTTAGTGACATAAGGGCTCATTTCAAAGATATGGGGGGAAGAAAAGGATTAGATGAGATATGAGAATGTTTCATGAAGTGCTATACAAATACAAGGGACTATGTTTAAATTCCTTCACTGCATAATCCTTCGGCCTCAACAACTATCCCATTGCTTAGGGATCATGAAAGCATGTATCATAAGATATGGCTTCCTGGACAAGTTTAACCACCTTGCCAAAATCACCTTTACCTTTTGGACCTTGGTTTTCTTTTCTTTAAGATGAAGAGTTAAGGTTGGATTATCCCTTAGATTCTTTCTTCCTCTTACTTTTCATGACTTTATCTCTTCATATTTGAGTGAACCTTTTTTCTGAAATCTGATTAGCTGGCTGTACATATTATACTGATGGCACATTATCGAGATGCACTATCAGAGATAAGTTAAAGGAAAAGACACCAATCCTAGAGTCTTTTTCAAGCCTTTGGAGGAGGAGCCCTGATCCTTGAATGATAGATAAGGGTGGAAAGCACCCACCGATGAGAAGCAAGGCATGCCTGGCTAATGGAGACCTAAATGTATGCCCTTAAAGGGAGCCACACACAAATATAAATCTCTGTGCTAAGTGAGAGAATATTGACCGGACAGAGTTGATCTGGGTCCAGTGTGCACATGAGTTTCAGTACAGTATACTCCAATGGGTCTCTGTTTGTATGAGACATTTTTTAACTCTACTTCTAGGGTATGTGAGTTGGTATCGGGTACTGGTGGTGATATACCATTCACTGTCATTCCCTCGCCTCTTTTATTTAGGGAGGAAGATCCCTAGGTGGAGACTACGAATGCCACTATAGAAGAAAGTCTTGCCAATCTACTTCCATACGATCACAGGCCTTGAAAACCCGATGGAGCATAAAGTTGCTGTAAGTTGGACTTGGCTCAATGGCAACAGGTTTGTTCCTTTGGGTGGGGGGAGTGAGAGGTGTTCTTTAGGGAGAAAAGAAATGAAAGCAATTAAGGCCTCTATATCAGCCAAGGGAGAAAGAGGAAGCTTTCTCCTCCTGTAAAGCATTGCTGTGGTTAGGTGCCACTGAGGCAGTTCTGCATGCACGAACGGAGGAAAGACTGCCCGGGCTGCAGCCTTGGAAACCCACAAGGGTAGTTATACCCTTTCCGATGGAGCTGCTATGAGTGGGAATCAACTCACTGGCAGTGAGTGGATGAGTGATACCAGCCAAAGAACAGGAAGCTCTTCATTATGGATGCGGAGAATAAACTTCGAAGGAAAACTTTCATCATGTAATAGAGTTATTCCCGTTCTCTAACATTGTAACCTGGAAAGGGACAATAAGCTTGGTAAAGTAGAGGGTCAATGAAAAGGAGGAAGACCCCCCCCATGAGATGGATTCACATAGTAGCTGCAACAAAGGACCAAGTATCACAGCAATTGTATTCCCGCCTGTTGATCATGTGGCTGTTATGAGTTGGGCTGACACCACAGCACCTAACAACAACCATTTAAAGTAAAAACGAAAGACTGAAAGCATAGAAAACTCTGTTCTCTGGGGTTGAGAGTAAAGTGACATCTACAGTGGGATGTATTTTAAAAGTTGGGTAGCTAACTTTCCATGTATCCCTGAGGACAGTTCCAGGATTTAAGATCAGAGGAAGCTATTAAGAAAAATCTTCCTAAGGTGTTAAACATTATCCAAGAGAAAATGGAACATGGATTATCCAAGAAAACATGGAAAATCTCTTTCCTGAAGAGAAGAGATCCTCGTTGACCTGCAATGGTTGCGGTTTAGATGTACCATGCAAATAAGGATAGCATCCCAAAGGAAGACTGGTAACTTGAGGGCACTTGATTGCAAAACAATAAAATTAATCAGAGCTCAGCATTTTTTTCATTTTCAAAAAGGTAAAGGGAAGTATTTTTGAATCAAATTAATGATGACTTCAGTCATCATTACAATTTTATCAAAGCTACAATTTTATCACTGAGTTTTATAGAGATGTGTAGTTTAGTGAAAGGATTCCGTGAGAGAACTGTGCTTACTGGTCCATTTACACTGGGTCAAGAGGCTCTGACTGCCAGCGCAGAACAGCTGTCCAGCTGATGGTAGCTGAGCAGGGTCCTAATGTTACAAAGAACTACTCTTGAGTTGAAAGCATTGTAGTTAGGCAAGTGGGAACAAATAGCAGAGCACATACCATATATACTCGTGTATAGCCGTATTTTTCAGCACATTTTTTATTCAGTTTTTGTGGTAAAATTAGGTGCCTCAGCTGATATTCAGGTCGGCTTATACTCGAGTATATATGGTAACTATAATTGCTCACACAAATTTCACTCATAATATTCCTGGTGCCAAGTCATAAATGCGTTCACATATCATCATCCAACAGGTAAATTTTCTTAAAAGAAATCTAAACACAAACACAAACCCACTGCCATCGAGTCAATTCTGACTCATCAAGAGCCTCCAAGACAAAGTGGAACTATCCTTTGGGATTTCTGAGACTATAAATCTTTACAGTGACTGGTGGGTTCAAACTGCTGACCTTAAAGATAGCGGCCCAATGTGCAACCTGCTATGCCACCAGCACTCCTAGAACTTCTTATTAGCACTACATCCCCAGGCTTTTCATTATCCTTTAGATTTTGTGCACCATGCATCGATTGACACAGCTCTAAATTAGATCAAATCTTAGAGCATTAGAGGTCAACTAGAATTTTTCTAAGCTATTATTAGCTATTCTTAATCATTTGAGCTTCTATACCACATGCTTTTGCATTTGAAGCAAGACGTTCTGTAAGAAAATTAACAGTTTAAGTCACTTTGTAGCTTCCTGTCCCTGATAGAATTGTGTATACAGCAAGCATAACATACAAATCTTAATATGTCTCCATTGTCAAAATAGACTGGCAGAAAACAGGGGAAATCCCCTGAAAACTAAAGTCTGTCAGTGGACTATCTATATTAATTTTTACCCATGTTTCTCCAACTGTTATGATCTGCATGGTCTAAAAGGGAGAAATCCATTGCCTTTAACTTGATTTTGATTCACAGTGTCCCTAGTTAGGGTTTTGGAGGCTGTAAAGCTCGATGGTAGTAGCCAGCCTCATCCTTCTCCCAAGGAGCATCTGGTGAGTTTGCACCACTGATTTTGTTTTTAGCTGCCCAACATGTACTCCACAGGCTGACTAGGGCTTCTTAAAAGGGAAGCTAACTCCCAAAACCAAATTCCATGCCATCATGTCAATAACGACTCGAAGGGACTCTGCATAACAGGGTAGAGCTGACTCTGTGGGTTTCAGAGACTGTAACTTTTCACAGGAGTTGAAGTCACATCTTTCCCTAACAGAACAGCTGGTGGTTTCAGGCTGCTGACCTTGTGGTTGGCAGCCCATCAAATAACCCACCCTGCCACCAGGGCTTGTTTAAAAGGGACTACTGTATAGGGCTTGTAAGGAGCAATGGTAGAAATGCAATTCAAACGTTACCATCACCGAGGGGGTAAAAGCAAGTGACTAACAGTGAATGTAAAGGACCTTTTGTTTGTCTGGTTTCTTTGGAATTCTGTAGTTGAAATCTCCTTCAGACATATATGGATATTTTAAGAGAAAGCATGAGCCTATTTAGAGGACGGAAATATTATTTGGGAGTCATTTTCATTGAGATTCTAGTTCCTTGTCTTGGTTTTGCATAAAATAAAAGTTAGAATAAAAGTCTGTTAGAATAAGAGTCTACTTTGAAGTCTTTTCATTATGAAAGAAAAAGAGAAAGAGAGGCATAGGGCCAGGTACCATAGAGTCAAAAGTTAATTATAGATCCTTGGGTTGGAGTTCCCCTTAAAGCAAAAACCAAACCAGCTGCCATTGAGTGGACTCCCACTTACAAATGCCCTGTGTGTGTCAGCGTGAAACTGCTTTACAGAGTCTTTAATGACTGAATTTTTGGAAATAGACCACCAGGATTTTCCTGAAGGATGCCTCTGGGTAGACTGGAACCTCCAACTTTTTGGTCAGCAGCTGAGCTCTCAACTGTTTGTGTCACCTATGGACATCCTGAATTATTCTTACATAGTGCCTACTATGAATAAGCCATTACTTAGCTGACATTGCCTCTCAACAGGGCCATGGCAGATAAAAATCCTTTCTTGGTCACCATTTGATGGCAGCATCAACTAGGCATGGACTAAGTGCAGTGTAGGAAAAGTGGGAGATATATATGTGTATGTACAAATGAGTTCTGTAGTTCAAGTGTCCTGCATCAGACACTGGGATTTGGATTTGGGTGTTGCGGCCTTTCTAGACCTCAGGAACATTAGTTTACAGTCATTGGCTGAGTGACTCAAGTGACCTAGGGACTTATCCATTGGTGAATAGACATGAATATAGCATAGATGCATCTTGAACTTAAAACTATGTTCGTTGCCCCATTTTGCTTTGTTAGTTGTAGACTAACACAGGTTTGCCTTTAGGCACCTAAATGGAATGTACAAATTCTAGTCCTTACATATAATAGGGAAGCCAGCACTGACTCATTTTGAAAAATAAAAGGTACAAGCATACCTGTTTGTACCCAAGCTTGGGGCAACACTTGTAGGTTTGAGCTCTGACAGTTTTATAATAGAAGAAAATGGAACAGCATTTGAATGTCATAATTACCTACTATTGCTGTGATTTAGGAGTAGCTGGTAGGTCAATATGGTGCTTTAAAAATGCATTTTAGTTCTAAGAAAAACATAAATGCTAGATATCTGCAACAAAGTATCTCAGGATATTAGCACTCAAATCCACACACACACACACACACACACACACACACACACACACAGAGTTATAGTGGTGATAACCCTGCTTGGGATGCTATTCACGGAAGCTATTTAACTCACTTTTTAATTCCATATAAAAATGAATGAGACTAATCATTGACCTATATCTTCAACACAGTTCTATTTTTTTTCCTAAATGAGTTCACTAGAGGATCTAACAGCATAAATCTATTTCCCGTGAATTAAATGCAGAAATCATGAATGCTGTTTGATTGAACCAAATATTATTGTGAACATAGATACTCTTGGTCCACGTGGGAAACAATATTGGTGAGCAGTGGGCTGGCAATGAGTAAATGCTGCTCAGCAGGTCAAATGTGTACAGCTGGAGAAAGATCATGAAATTCTGCTAGTATACTAGGGAAAACACACATCTGGAAAGGAGTGGCATCAAAATGCAATTTAAAGAACTTTATATAGACTTCGAGATCAAGTGCAGCACACACACATCCAGAAACAGAAATATCTACTGAGAGACAGTTTAAAAAGGTTTTGCCTTTGAAGATTTTTTTTCTTCTTTTCTCTTTTTGGAAAACAAAAACACAACAAAACACCTCCTGTTGCCCTGAATGCTAATGATGGAAGACTGTTGCTATGGTGATGCTAATTTCAACCCTGTTGCCTGTGGACTTCACATGAACTCCCTGTTTTAACTTCTGCAAATGTCATTTAGAAAATGAAAACCCATTAATGATTAGTGAGGGCACAATGTTCCACTTTAATTAGAATAATAAGGAATGCTGATGCACAAAATGCAGGTTTGTGAATCGCTACCAAGTCTGCACTGTCAAAGTTAATTACCGCTGATGAAGATTTGGTTCTTTAAAGTTTTTAAAATTTTATTTAAGGACGCTTTTGAAAAGTTGTATTTTGGTTTAAAAGGAATTAAAGGCACTCATTTCACTTTGAAGGTAAAAAGAAAAAGAACATCTCTCTAGTAGTATACATAAAAACAATGAAAAGCAAAACAGAAACAGAAGGTAAAGCTAAGGGGTCAGATATTTCTAACTGAATAGGCATGAAGACAAATGAACTGTTATATTTTTAAAAAGAGGGCGATGGGATCAAACTGCTTAAGCATTAAAATATAAATACCCAAGGAAAAAGTGCTAAATATGACAAATTATCTTGGTACTGTTAGTACTTTGACTCAAGTGTTCACAATATTAGGTATGGAGAACATTCAAAACGATTGAGAGTAGACAAGAGGTAACAAAAACCAGTCACACTCTCTCCTATGGCAAATGGATGTATTAGCATAACACATACAATGATTTTTTTTTCCACCTGAGCACATCCTGAGGCCAAATACAAAGATGGATTGAGAGGAGTATATTCCATATTTAAATTAGTTTCCACATGGTTTGCTGCAGAGATTGCTTGGACATTTTATTTTGGATGCTCTAAAATCCCATTCTGGGTCAACCAACAGTCAGCGCAATTATTTTATGCCCCAGGTGCAGCCAACCCCGAACTGGTGGCGTTTTTACAGGATGAAGAAGGAGCAAATCTCATTTTTCAACATTAGACAAATCTTCCTACTGAAATGTCACACCTTTGGGCATTGGCAATAAATTATGAAGGAGCAAAATCTTATACATCTTAATTAAAACAAACAGTCATTGCTCAATTATTGCTGTTTTAAACTCAAAGATGTGGAGTATAGGTTCTCAAATCTGTTTGGCTTAGGGCCCCTTTTTCAGAATAAAAATTGCTCAACACCCTGTTGGGCAATTAAGAGGTTTGTACAACAGCCCATCCTCCAGGATAAAGTGTGGGTATCTGCTTTTGCTGCTCCTCCGGATCAATTCAGTGCCCTTCTAGAGGACAGTCTTGCCACTTTGGGAAATATTGATAGAGAGGCTTACAGATAAATTAATGCCTGGTCATCAACCCATCAGAGAAGGGAGGTCCAACATCCCTTGGTAACTAACTACTTGGAAATCTCAAGCAGGACAAGTATTTGGATACTGAGGCAGAAGTCACTAGAGGTTATATCAACTGCCTCTTTGGTTGTCAGTTGTCACATCATCCTTTCTATTCCTGGTGAGCCTCATGAGTGAATAGAACTTGCTCCATAGGGATTTCAAGGCTGGGACTTTTCGCATGCAGATCACCAAGCCTGTCTTCCAAGGCACTAAGAGGATTTGAATCTCTAACCTTTCCAGTATTTCATTGTTCTTGCCATGCAGGGATCCATGGAAACTGGCGGGGAGATGATGTTGTTGGAGGCCACATGAGGACTAGTCTGGGAGTGTGACTCTCCTAAGGGCCACATTTATGGGATGGTTCCCAATCATTTGTAGGTTTTTATTTCAGGGATTTTTCCTGGCTCTCAAGAGGATAATGGAGAGAATTTGGGGAAAGCCATCCCCTGCTCCCCACCTCCAGTGGTGCTGGCAAGGGAAGGGTAGTATCAGCCCCTGTGACTCAGTCCGGGTCCTTCTTTCTTAAGAAACAAAGGGCTCAATCTGCAGAAGGAAGGAAGGACACCAGTGAAATACTGTTGCGGTTGGGGGAGGGAAAAAACGCCAACAACCTATGTTAAAAGCAATTGGACCAAACCCCGCCTTCTTGCACAGGGGAAGGGACCTGAGGGTCATACGCAAGCACACTGGTGGATATCCACAGCAGCTGGAGGAGGAGGATGGGAGGTGGCGGAACCTCTCTCCTTGGAGTTGGGCAGAAACAATTGTGAGAGCACTGAGACCAGGTCAATGCCTATTAATCAGAACATTATGAGACACCTCACTCCATCATCTCATCACATTAGCCAGCCTGCAGTAACAAAACAAGGTCACTAGAGGTAAATTTGATGTCTCTGGTGCCCATAGCAACAACAAACCTTAACAATGACACCATGGCAACAATAAACATCAAGCACAGCCTAGCCCCCCAGCAAATTAACATACATCTCTAAAGTCCTGCTTCTCTTAGTATTTGCTATTGTGTACCATATCTGACTTTTAGCCCTCCCCAGCCCTCCCCCCCAAATCAAAGTTTAATGAGACAAAAAGCGATTGCTAGAACTAGCCTCAGAGATATTACTATGTTATAGATAGTCGAACAAGCAATTTATTTTTCAATCATTTTATTAGGTGCTCATACAACTCCTATCACAATCCATACATACATCAATTGTGTAAAGCACATTTTTAAATTCATTGCCCTCATCATTCTCAAAACATTTGCTCTCCACTTAAGCCCCTGGTATCAGCTCCTCTTTTTTCGCCCTCCCTCCCCGCTCCCCCTTCTCTCATGAACCCTTGATAATTTATAAA
>NW_022111336.1:3582455-3623829 GCF_000313985.2 Echinops telfairi
TCTGGTCTAGCCAGATTTGTAAGGTAGAATTGGGATCATGATAGTGGGGGGAGGAAGCATTTAGGAACTAGAGGAAAGTTGTATGCTTCATTGAACAAGCAATTTAAAATCATGAAGACAGAATGTTAAAGGCTTTAATGGAGAAGGAAGACTGATCAATTAGGTAATTTCAGGAGAGAGCTGGAAACTTGAAGAATCAATCAAATGGAAAGGCTAGAAAGAAAATTCGAGTAATAAAATTGGGCTCATCTGTAAACTTGACACAAGCAAGGAAAAAATCAGTGAACTTGAAGATCCAGCAACAGAAGTTACACGAATTGAAAAACCATGAAAAAATGTAGTTTGAATGTAAAGGTAGTTGTGTTTCCAAAATTTGGGGTCTAGACAACATCTACTTTACAGATTATGAAATAATTTTGTGTAACCATGCTGATCAAGTACAAAAAGTTGTGAGTGCAAGAATTTGTTCACAGGTGCCATCTGGTAGGCAACCAAATTAGCACAAAGGATTTGATGGGTTAATGACCATCCAGTTGTTCATTATGCTTTCTTAAAATGTTTATTTTAAATGAAGGGGTTTTGGAAATGAGAAGGTCCAGTACACAAAATATCAAACGTGTTTTCTTCCACTCCCCAGAATGAAGCATGGTTATCATTTTGTCCTGGTCCAATGCCTCTCTTTAAATAAAATAAAACATTGCAGGTGAAATTCACTTCCACTTTGATGTCCCCCTGACCTACAGTAAATATGATAACCATTGTGAATATCCTTTCAGTGTCTTGTATTTTTAATACTGTAATTATACTTCAAAAAGCAAAGAACTTTGAAAATGCCCATACAAAAGAAGAGTTTCATTCATACCATGGTTTCAGTTAATAGCTATATACAAATGGCAGCTAAATTAGTAACTCTAACCCAGACCCATCTACATCTCTTCTGGACTCTCGACAGACAATATTTGTCTGCTGGACAGTTGTTGGTTGTCACCCGTGATCTCAAACTCAAACTCGCCTGCAACCAAACTTTCACCCGAAACAGTGTCTGTTTTCAATGTCTGGGACTTACTGATGAATCTGACCGTTGCTCACAAATCTAGGCATTACACTTTGATGAATGATTTTTCCCTCCCTTCTTCCCTGTCATGTTATCTGTCTTCAAGTCCAATGGATTTAACCTTCTGAACTGTCTTTCAAATCTGACTCCTTTTCACCATCTTCAACCTTGGTTCAAGAACCATACTTTCTCATTTGGATGCCATAAATAGCTTCCATACTGACCTATTTGTATCTGTGGTGTCCTCATTCAAATCATTTGGATCAGCTAGAGGGCTTTTCCCCTCTTCTTACTGCCTCCAGCACTAGTCACACTGTGCTTTTAGTCCCTTGTACGGACAAGGTCCCTCCAGCCAGGCTCTAGCTGCTGGAGTGTCTTGACTCATGCATGCCCCTCTTTTCCATGTTAATTCTTATTCATCTTTCCTATCTCTGCTCCATTATCTACTCTGGGGCCACATTTTTGAGATACCATGGATGCTACTCACCAAGTTAAATAAATATTTGTTGGATGAGTGAATGAGTGAATGAATCAATCAGTCAAGAGCACATCTTTAAACAACTACTTAAGGTTTCTTAAGCAAGGAGAATGCAACCATTTCTTTAAGTAAATTAGAATTTTAAAAGCATTTTAGCGTTTGTGAGAAATTTTGAAAGCAGTAACAAATTACAGTTTCTGTTTTTACAAATATAACCGAGGTTAAACAAAATACAGCAAGTAAAAATTAACTTCATACTAAATTGGCTAATTATGGGTGAAATTGGCCATTTATGCTTCGACAATGATCAGAGACACACTTGTAAACTATGCCTCTTTAATGAATAATAATGCATTTTATAGTTTTATGCTCTCATTTTAGAACAGTTCACAAATACACCAATTAACCTCTGCAACGGTATTGTACTCCTATATTACAGGCCAAGTTAAGAAAGTAAATCACACAGCAGATTTCAAAAGCATAGGAGAAAATTCTTGAATGGATAAGAAAAATGTCTCTACCTTGTGAACCTCATTTATAGGTGTTCTTATAGTCTTAGACAAGTCTTTAATATAGAACTAAAATAGAAACAGAGAGATCATTATTTTAGCTATTCTATTTAAATTGTATGCAAATGTATGACTTGATGGCATCTTAGAGGATGTTTCCATTCCACTTGAAGCATTAAGTCATTTTGAATAATCAGAGTTTGGTTTCTTTGCAGAAATATATTCGACATTTTACTTTCTTGATTAGTTAATGCCAACTGTCTGCTTTCCTGCCATTCTCTTAGGGACCAATTGCTATTCGTTTCATGTCTCTTTCCTCTACTAAGAGAGCAGGGACTGCAAGCTCCAAGAAGGCAGGGACTATGTCTGCATTGCTCATTACCATATTCCAATTGCATAACAATCAGCAGAGCAGCCGCCAGTAAATATAATTTAATGGATTCATTCATTAATACATTTGCCTTTGGAAGAACAGAAACAAACTTAGTAGTGTTGAAGTTCCAGGGTTTCCTCTCAGATGAATGATTTCCCTTGTTTCCATGACACTAAGAACCATATGTACGTATGGTGGTGATGCCAAAAGTTTTAGTCCTCAGCCTGGCCTCTTTCCTGAACTTCTGATTCATATTTTCAGCTGCACACTTAGATACTCAATATGGTGTCTCCAACTTGACAGATCTCAACCCAGGTAGATCCAACATTTCAATAGGAGAAAATTTACTAGCTGGGAAGAAAAGTGAGAGGTTTTGTTTTGTGAGTTGTATCTGTGTGGCAAGTTCATTCTTTTGCTTCGTGTTTTCCTGTTGCTGGGAACAAAAAGTGTCAAATGGGCATATGACACCCAAACTCTCCACACCTAAAAAAGAAACCAAACCCAGTGCCATCGAGTCCATGCAGACAAATAGCGACCCTATAAGACAGGGACAAACTGCCCTGTGAGTTTCAAATACTGTAACTGTTCGGGGGTAGAAAGCCCCATCTTTCTCCTGGGGAGTGGCTAGTGGTTTCAAATTGCTGACCTTGTGGATCATAGCCCAACAAGTAACCATTAAGCCATCAGGGCTCCCTAAAACTCTCCATGACACGCTTAATACTGTTGTGACACCCAAGACAGATCTCTTAATTTTCCCTACCAAATTGTTCCTCTTTAGGTACTTGTTCCAGTCAAACTCCTAGCAGACGTCTAGATTGCCATTTTCTCTCACTTTTGACCTCTAGTGCATCAGCAAGATCTGTTGATTATGTTTCTAAAATACATCCCCCAAGGCCAGCCACTTCTCTTGATGCGAACTTCTTTCACTATTTAGAGCTCATCCACTGCCAATGCTCTTCCCTGCTTCCACTCTTGCTAACTAACACAGACTAACTCTGTGTTAGTCTAGGTACTTTAGAGAAACAAATCCACAGCAACTCATGTATAAGAGAGTTTTATGTAAAGAAAGTGTGCATCACGAAAACATCCCAACCCAATGCTGCCCAAGCCCACAAGTCCAACATTAACCCATTAACCCAACACCAGTCCACAAAGTCCTCCACCTCACAAAACAGAGGCAATGATGCCGACTGCAGGAGGAAAGCTGAGTCAGTGAACAAATAAGCATCTCAGCACTAGCAGGGGTCTCCACACGGCTGCTCCAGCACCCAGGGCTGCATCGGGATAGGTCCATGTAGCTTCTCCTTGGGGATGTCTTGTAGGAAGTCAATCTTGCAAGCTGAAGCAGGGAACTGCTAAGGCAGCTGCACCATGGTGCGACCATCACAAAGCAAGAGACCCAAGAGCTAGAAAGGCGAGGCTCACCACCCATTTAACCCTCAGCCTTTCAATTAGGCCCACATGTAATTTATCGGCCAGGTTGGCACAATTAACTAACTCACCTTCCTTCTCCATTACCCCATCCCACCTACTCCACGGAGTATATTCTCCATATAGCAGCCAATTTTGTCTTTCTTTTTAGGAAGAAGAACAAGGCATTGGGATTGCAGGAAGGCTCGTTAACAACCTGCACCACGCAGAGGACAAAACCTTGCTCACTGAAAGAGATGAGGACTTTAAACACAGATGAAGATCAAACAGTATAGCTTTCAGTATGGATTATAACTCAATGTAAAGAAACCCCAAATCCTCACATCTGTACCAATAGACAACAGCATGCTAAATGGAGAAATGATTGAAGTTGTCAAGGATTTTATTTTACTTCACTCCACAGTCAATATTCATGGAAGCAACAGTCGAGAAAAGTTCAATAACATATTGCATTATGCAAATCTGCTGCACAGACCTCTTTAAAGAGCAATGATGTCACTTTGAGGATTAAGGTGCCATGGTACTTTTGATCACCTCATTTGCAGGTGAAAGTTGGACAATGAATAAGAAAGAACCCAGAACTGATGGATTTCAATTATGGTGGTAGGGAAGGGTACTGGAATTACTACCAATTATTAGAAGAACAAACAATTATATCTAGGAGGAACTATTGCTAGAAGGCTTCTTAGAAGTGAGGTTGGCCAGACTGTCTCAGGTATTTTGGACCTGCCAGCTGGATGCGATGGAATGACACAGTGGCTGTAACAATGGGCTCACACATAAGAACAATGATGAGAATGCTGCCAAACTAAGCAGGATTTAGATCTGTTGTGTAGAGGGTCGCTATGAGTCAGAGCCTCTAACAACTCTGTAGACTAGCCTCACACTGTACTTAAAAAAAATAGCACCAGCATAAAACAAAAAACCTCCAGCTAACTTTATCTATGGCATTGAGAAAGGCCAATGTTTGCATTTCAAAGGTTTCCCCCTGTGAGGTGGCTGGGAAAGTATTCAGGTCTCAATGCCAAACAGGCTGCTGGTTCACAAACCAGTTTCAATTTGCTAATTTGCAACCAGTTTGAATGTAAGTTTGGACAATGAGTGTATGTTATATTTTGAACATTAAAAACAAAGACAAACTGCCAGCTAAAATACTTCTTATTCTTATTTATGGTGGCATTTATATGAACAATCTTAAAAGACAATCAGGGCCAAGTACCAGGGAGGTAGGCCTGTCTTCTTCCTTTGAAAATAATACAGGAAATGTGCAAATCAGGAAAACATACTTGTATTTACTGAAAAACGCCAGAATGAAATGATTTCCAAATTTTAAAAAATTACACTATCCTTTTAGTATATTGGTTGCCGTTAGATGTCAATGGGCATTAGTGAGGATCAAAATTCCCCAAACCCAAAAAAGAAACCAAAGCCACGGCCATCGAGTCCATGCCGACCAATAGTGACCCTACAAGACAGGGTAAAACAGTACAAAGCTTCTGTAAAAGCTATGATGGCCCCATGTTGCCCACTAGAATTGTTCTATGGGGTATCAGGGTTGGGAAACAGCTCACCAAGCCTTCCTTACAAGGCATCTCTGGATGGCTTTGAATCATCTTCCATTTCATTACCAATTTAGGACTTAGCCATTTGTACCACCTAGGGACCCCACCCTTATATTGTAGACCCTTACAAATAGCTTGTGATTCTTCTGATTGGTTCATAAGCAGAAGTGTTGTTGTGTTTAGGATCACTCCCCTTGTTTGACAGAGTAGTGAAGTTCCAAGAGTAATAAAATTATGCAAACCAAACCAGTGTTGATTTCTACTCTTAGCTTAGATCCTCTAGGACAGCATAGTGTTTTCCCATAGGGCTGCCAAGGCTGTGATTGTTATGGCAACAGACTGTCCCATCTCTCTCCCGCAGAGAGGCTGATGGGTTTGATCCACTGACCATCCCGTTAGTTCAAAGCCAGGAGCTTTGACCACTGCACTGTGAAAATGATGGCAGAGCAAACAGTATTTTATAACCTTTATAGAATTTACATCTTTAGACTCCTAGGCCTAAATTGAATCTCCAATCAGCTTTTTATTTCATCCCGGCCTTACTTTGGTGTTTTATATCTCAAATTAAATTTCTCATAGATTACCTTCAGTATATTATTACAACTCTAATCTGTTTGCTAAGGCCACCACCATCGCTTAATGATCTTTGTAATTATTTTACTTTTTGGTAGTATATGTACATTTGTAGCATGTGTACTTAGGCACCCAAATCAAACTCACTGCCATCAAATCAATGCTGGCTCAAAGAGACCCCCAAGGACAGGGTAAAATGGTCCCTGTGGGGTTCCCAGACTGCAACTCTTTGTGGGAGTAGAAAGCCTCCTCATCTCCTGCTCTGGCAACCAATGGTTTCAAACTGAAGTGCAACATGTAACCACTTCACTTCCAGGTCTCCTTGTACTTAGGCAAGGGCAGGCAAAAAGAAACTAACCAAACAAAACATCCAAATCCTAAATTGACATAGTATAATTAACGAGTAAGTTCAGTAGAAGTTGGCTTAGTCCAGCATGAAATTCTGAATAAAGTCACCAATTTTGAGAAGTATATCTTAACAACTCTAAGCATTCTTTCTTCATTTTGGTCTGTATAAAATGTGGTGATAAAGGTGTTTGTTCTAGGGAACTAGCAGTTTTTAGAGAAAAATATTGCTGGTTTGGGATTCACGCTTCCCCAAGCAATATTGATTTGCTAGAAGATTCCCCCCCCCTTCTTATTCAGTGTTTTTAATTTAAAATAGTTTATGGTGCTTTGTTTCCAATGCTTTATTGAATGAACTCTCTGTTTTAGACCCCAGCAACTACTGTAAGGGTCTGGCCAAACTGTCAGATTAGATTACTCAGTAGTTCTCTCCTCATCTTAGGTTCTTCAGAGGTAGCTACTTTTATCCATTCTATTAGACATCAAGATTTTTAGGTTTTAATTTTACAGAAATGTTTCACGTCTGAGTCCTGTGATAGGCCCTGAGTTATAGTTACAGCTTACAGTCAGATAGCTTCCCAGGGGGAAAAAAGACTTTGTAGTTTGAACATGTTTTCTCTATTCCGCCACATTAATTTTCTCCAGTTCAGAAGTCAAAACAAGATTAGCACATTTTAAAACCACCAGCCAGTATATAAAGATCTAGCTCTTACCTCAACTTTGAGGTGTGCTTCCTTTCTGCAATTCTTCTTCTCAAGCAATCCATTTATGGCTTTGGAGTATAATCAATACATTTATTGATGATAGCTGCCCTGGTGGCACAGTGGAAACTTGTTGGACAAGGTCTGAAGTTTGAAGCCACCTCAGGAGATCGGTGGGGCTTTCTACTACTGGAAAGAGTTACTATCTCAGAAACTCACAGGGGAAGTTCTACCCTGCCGTATAGGGTCGCCAGACGTCACCATCAATGAATGTGCATTTTTGTGGGGTGGGGGCGGTGTTGATGCAGACAGAAGTTGAGCACAGTAAGGATTTTGCTCCCATGCAGTGTTTAGAGTAAAAATACGGATGACATGCGTTAGATAAACAACATGAAGTTTTCTAATAATCATATCTATTAAAATAAGATATAAAATCACTCTTCCACCACCAACATACTAAAATGATTCATAGAGGTCTTATTGATCTTCTCATGGGTCTTATAGATCTAGTTAAAAAAGTACATTTCATGCCAGTGTATCTGAGGTGAAAATATAACTTTCTCAGCATGGGGCTCCAACCAAAATGAACTGGATTAAAGACTTACTGATACCAGGTTTTAGTAATGATTCAAAGGACGATAGGGAAGCACCAGTCACAGAGCAAGAAACCTTCCCCTGGAGTTACCGGAAGTAATTCCCAGACATAGCTCTCCTAAGTGGCCACTCTTTTCTCTCATGTGCGTTTAGTTTTCAGATGAGCAAACGAAGTTCAAAAACAAAAACAACCACACGTGGCAACATTGCCATCGAAAGGAAACTTTGCAGGTATCAAAAAGGCCACCCTTTTACAGTGTTAATCACATTAGGAACATGAACATGTGACGGTGTCCCTTTCTCCAGTCAGCCATAAATCTATAGATTCCAAGTTTATTTACAGTAAGAAACCTGGAGAAACCTGTTTCAACCTACCCCAAATATTTTATAGATAGGGATTTGCAGGTGTCTGAGTTGGAACTGGCTTGATGGCAATGAGTTTACTGCTTGTTAAATGCCTTTACACAAGAGTACAAGGAGGTCTGAAAGCTTGTTAGCACGTTTACTACGTGGTCTGGTAAGGTTGTTCACGGAGGGCCCTGCATCCCACCCCTTTCACCCCCAGAATGAACTACAGACCTGCTGGTAAAATCTTTTCTCTCTCACCTATGTCTTTGTCTCTGTCTCTCTCTTTGCTTCTCTGCTAAAAGTACCATAAGGAAATTTGTCTCTGCAAGGGACCAGGGGCAGATGAAATTGCATGGGTAGGGTAAGCTAAGGAAAACAATAGCCATAATGCCTGGAAGGACTAATCGGGTAGTGTTGGTGATGTTCAAGATGGGGGCCCAACAGTGGCAGCACTGACCACATGTGCTATCTATCTGAAGGGTCAGTTTGCCAGTTTTTAGCCAATTCTTACTAGGAAACTGAAACAGCTGGAGCAACTGAAATGATGATGACACTGGTTTTAAATCTCAGTTCTCTATCCTTTGCTAAAGTGGTTTGTTTCTTCTTTATCAGATTAAAAAGCATCGGGCTGCTATCCACAAGTGTAGTGGTTCAAACTCACCAGTCACTCTGAGGAAGAAAGGTGAGGCTGTCTACTTCTTTAAAGATTTACAGTTTCAGAAACTCTGTATAGGGATGCTATGAGTTGGAATCAACTTAAAGATAGAGGGTTGATAAGGCTGTTATGAAAACTAACTGCTACAGATGGAACCCCTAGTATAGTACATAGCACATAGTAGGCATATATTACACATTGCTTTCCTTTCTATCTACAGTATATGGACTGTCATCCTGTGATATGCCGATGCTAGAAAGTTCAAGCCCAAGAGAAAGTGACTGTGATAGGTAGGTTTATTGTGCCAACCCGGCCAATGAACATATGTGGGATTAATTGAAGGGCCATTTAATTGAAGGGCAGAGAGAGAAGTGGCCCGGTGAGCCTTGCCATTCCTGTCTCTTGCTCTTTGATGATTGGACCAGTGTGCGGCTGCCTTAGTTAGTTCTCTGCCTCAACTTTTGAGCTACACTACCGGTGGGACACCCAACCTGTGGACCGTGTCACTGTAGTTTGAGGTTCCTTCAAGACCTGCTTTGCCACGCTACTGGTATATGCATTGCTTGAGCTGGGGACTGTCGGCCCCTGTCATCTGGATCACTGTTGGTGACCTGCCTTGCTGTTTGCTGCATGTGTCCGGATTGCCTGAGTAGCTCTACAGAGGACTTGGCTGTCTGCTTCCTTACTTGCACCTGGCGGCCCTCATGACTTGAAGGACTGCCAGTGTACTAGGTGTCTCACAGAAGTGAGTTGCACTGAGCCCTTTGCACTGCTCTATAAACTAATTAGCTGTTTCTTTCTTTCTTTTTAAAAAAAATTTCTTATGTTGTATCTATCTATCTATCTATCTATCTTTCTATCTATCTATCTATCTATCTATCATCTATCTATAAAATCATAAGTGTCCTGGTCATGCTTCTCTAGAGAACACTGTCTAACACAGTGACCAAAGCTATAGGAATAAAAACCATCACCATTGCACCCCCCTTTTAAGACAACAAAGCAGCAAGTTAAAAAATGACACTTTGCACAGACTCTCTGATATGCAATGGTTTGGGGAAGCAAGATGGATATGGATAAAGGGAAGAAGAAAAATAGAAAAGCAATTGAAAGTTTCAGGAGGAGCAGGGAGGCTTCTTGGCTTCATCCACCAGGGAGTTATGGTATCACGGAAGATGTGATTGTTTGCTGAATGCTGACAGTGGCCTAAGCCCTCTGTAGAACTTGTTCTTAGGAGCTTTCCAGACTGCTGAAGGAACAGATTATTTTTTTCCCTTCAGTCATGTACAGACTTTTTTTTTACGTTTACAACCTGACCACACTGATTTATACAGTGCACTCCTAGTATATATTTAAAAGAAGGCATATATAAAATGTGTGTGTGTGTGTGTGTGTGTGTGTGTGTGTGTGTGTGTGTAAGGTCTGTTAACATACTGTGAGGAAGAAGTCTTTAATGACTTCTTTCCCTCCACCCTCTGGAATAAGAGGAAAAGACTGAATGGGATTTGGTGTTTTCTAGCTGAGAAAGGGACATTTTCTGCGACCAGGTCAGTGTTCAAAAGAATAATGCTCTAAGGAAGTTATCCAAGGGAAGAGGCAGTTCAGGGTTATTAAGTTATTTTAAAATGTTGTCTGGGTTAGTGTTGACCTTTGTGAAGGGAACAGGATGCTGCTTCCCAAGGGACAGGATAGGAAGCAATTAGAGAAGCCTAGGAGAGGCTGATTAATGTTTGGGAATTCACACATATCCCAAATTATGTGGGAACTTTGAGAATGAAAATAAACTCATTTGATCAAGAACATATTTGGGTCCCAGAAAAATAGTCTGTGTCGCCAACACTGGGTTGTTCTGAGTGAGTGCTTTCCTAAAAATCCAACACGATGTCTAGTAGAGGTCAATTAGGCTTCAACTCTGTTTCCGAAAAGGGAAGGAGAGTAAATGAATATTCATCAAATGACATTCCATATGGGTCATAAAGTAGAATGGGTATGAGGTTAAGTCATTTGTTCAAACAATAGAGTCAAAATGTGGTAAAACTGGGTTTCACACCTAGATTAATTTGGTGCTGCAGCCCACAGTTTGCGTGTTTTTCCCTCTGCTCTATTAGTTTATGGAAGAATATGCATGTTTAAGAACATTTGAAAAAGAAAAGGAAGTATGGAAACAATTTGACCCTCTTCCTTTGGGAAAAGAGATCTGAATATGTTCTATGTACACCCTTACATTCCCAGTAGCATCAGAAATGAAGCAGGAGACACCCACGCTATACTCTGTATATTCTAAGAAAATTTGACCAATACGCAACAGTATATTTTAGTTACCACATATGTGTATGCATATATGCTGCCACATGTAAACATTACCTATACCATAGTGATTGCTACGGACATTCTTTAGAAAATGACAAATGATCAACTATGCCATTCTTTCAGGATTTAGTAGCTTCTAGAACCCAATTCCCAAAGTAGATACTGTACACAACACTTAGGGAAACAACAAACTAAATCCCACTGCCAACCAATTCGCTTCATACAACTCTATATAGACTGTCGCATATCCAGTTTCCGAGATGGTGAATCCTTACAAGAACAGACAACATTCTATTTCTCCAGCACAACATCTGGTTGGATTGAGCCAGTGACCATGCTGTTAGCAGCCCAACAGCTAATCTACAGCGCCACCTTGGTCGTGGCTGAGAAATGTAAAATTCAATTAACCTCTAGAAAACCAGAAGCCTCATGAAGGTTACTTGACCCTCACTGCCATCGAGTGTATGCTGATTCCTAGCGATCCTATTGGAGAGGGTAGAACCGCTCCTGTGAATCCCAAGACTGAATCTCTTTACAGGAGCAGGATGCCCCGCCCGTCTTTCTCCCAATGAAGGGAATTTAGGAAAAATTAAAAAAGAGGAAGTCAGGGCACAGAATGATCTCTGGCATTATCTAGTTCTACCTCCTCCTTGTTGTTGAGGAAACCTTGAATCATACTGCAAAGAATATCTTTACTAATGACAGAACCAAATCTAGAGCTCATGTTTTGTTCTGTACCATTCCAGCATGGATGCTGAGACTTAACTTTTAGGAGATACAAGTATTTTGGTGCATATTATTATCTCTGCAGATCTATCTAGATAAGATGGGCTGGATGAACAGTCTGGAGGAGAACAATGGGACTGATGGTTCCGGGGGGACATGGGAGAGGGGAAAGAGGGGGAAAGGAGGTGGTGTTGATCAACTCAGGGACAAGGGAGCAACAAGTGATCCAAAATTAGTGGCAAGGAGGGTATGAGAAGCCTGGTAGGGATTCAACAAGGGCAATGTAACCGAGAGAAATCACTGAAACCCAAATGAAGGCTGAGCATGAGAGTGGGACAGGAGGAAAAGTAAAATGAAATAGAGGAAAGAACTAGGAGGCAAAGGAGCATTTATAGAGGCCCAAATACAGGCATGTACATTTGTAAATATATTTATATAGGATGGTGGGGAAATAAATCAACGTGCATATATTTATAGGTTTAGTATTAAGGAAGCAGATGGACATTGAAGCTCCACTCAAGGACTTACTCTATGCAAGAACACTTTGTTCTATCCAATTGGCATTCCATGGTGCACACCTTCCCGACACGATCAGAG
The DNA here is from genome assembly GCF_000313985.2 of Echinops telfairi. Lineage (NCBI taxonomy): Eukaryota > Metazoa > Chordata > Mammalia > Afrosoricida > Tenrecidae > Echinops > Echinops telfairi. Next base: position 3,594,712 of record NW_022111336.1, read on the forward strand.
AAGACAAATGTGTGCATAAGCAAATGTGGTGAAGAAAGCTGATGGTGTCCAGCTATGAAAAGATATAGTGTCTGGGGTCTTAAAGGCTTGCAGGTAAACAAGCAGCTATCTAGCTGAGAAGCAACAAAGTCCACATGGAAGAAGCACACCAGCCTGTGTGACCACGAGGTGTAGAAGGGATCAGGTATCAGGCATCAAAGAACAAAAAATCATATCAGTGGGTGCCTACCTTTCTGATATGATCACTGAAGACAAATGTGTGCATAAGCAAATGTGGTGAACAAAGCTGATGGTGCCCGGCTATCAAAAGACATAGCATCTGGGGTTCTAGAGGCTCGAAGATAAACAAGCGGCCATGTAGCTCAGAAGCAACAAAGCCCACATGGAAGAAGCACACCAACCTGTGTGACCACGAGGTGTCGAAGGGATCAGGTAGCAGGCATCAAACAACAAAAAATCATATCATTGTTAATGAGGGGGAGTGCGGAGTGGGGACCCAAAGCCATCTGTAGGCAACTAGACACCCTGTTACTGAAGGGTCGCGGGAGGAGACAGGCCAGTCAGGGTGCAGGGTAGCAACGATGGAATATACAACTTTCCTCTAGTTCTTAAATGCTTCCTCCCCCCACTATTATGATCCCAATTCCACCTTAAAAATCTGGCTAGACCAGAGGATATACATTGGTACAGATAGGAACTGGAAACACAGGGAATCCAGGGTGGATGATCCCTTCAGGACCAGTGGTGAGAGTGGCAATACCGGGAGGGTGGAGGGAAAGTGGGGTAGAAAGGGGGAACTGATTACAAAGATCTACATATAACTTCCTTCCTGGGGGATGGACAACAGAAAAGTAGGTGAAGGGGGACGTTGGATAGTGTAAGATATGACAAAATAATAATAATTTATAAATTATCAAGGGTTCATGAGGGAGGGGGAGCAGGGAGAGGGGGAAAATGAGGAGCTGATATCAGGGGCTCAAGTGGAAAGAAAATGTTTTGAGAATGATGATGGCAACAAATGTGTAAATGTGCTTGACACAGTGGATGGATGTATAGATTGTAATGAGTTGTACGAGCCCCCAATAAAATGATTTAAAAAACAAAACAAAACAAAACAAAAAACCTCAGCTCTCTTTCTGATATTAAAGTTGATGTGTAGGGAATGTGCATGACCTATTTGGCTGGTAGGTTTAAATTGACACACAAACAGTAGAAAATGTTTTGAAAAAAGAAATCAGGATTAGGATGCACCTGGCATTACCAGAATGCATACACACATTTAGTCATGAAAACACTTACTGAGTGCCTGCAACACTGTTCTATGAGACACTATATTAGGGTGGAAAAGAAGGAGCCCTGGTGGTATGATAAGAAGCCAGGCGGTGTAGAGATTATGCATTGGGCAGCTAACTGCAAGGTCAGTAGTTGAAAACTACCAGCCACTCTTTGGCAGAAAGAAGAGACTTTTTATTCCCGTAAAGAGTTATAGTCTTGGAAACTCACAGGAGCAGTTCTACACTGTCCTATAGGGTCGCTGTGAGTCGCTATAGCCTCCATGGCAGGAGTTTGGAGTGGTGCAATGGTTAAGTGCTTGGCTGCTCAGCCAAAGATCCCAGTACTGAACTCACCAGCTGCTCCACAGGAAAAAGATGCAGCGGTAGGTTTCCATGAAGATTTGCAGCCCTGGACACCCTATGGGACCATTCTCCTCTGTCCTATAGGGCCACTGGGAGTCAGAATTAGACTCCACGTGTTTTCTTTTTTTGGTGCACACACTCAACTCGCTGCCATGGAGTCAATGCTGATTCATAGCAACCCTCTGTGGGTTTCTGGGCCAGTAATTGTTTGCAGGAGTAGAAAGCCCAGTCTTTCCTCCCGCGGAGCTGCTGGTGGTTTTGAACTGCCCAAGGCATAGCCACTCCGCCCCCAGAAGTCCCTTTGGTACCCTAGGAAAATGAATATACGCCTGCTCTTCATGAAGTCTGTCAGGGCCATCAAGGCTATGTGAGGAGGCTCCAACACATTGGTGGGAAACATGCCATTACTCTTTCACTTCATTTCCCCACAAATATTTGGAAGAGCCCTTATGAAACTACAAAGAAAACTGCAAGATTTTTCTATGAACTTGTGAAACCCACCGGATGCTAATATCTACATGGTCTATAAAACCAAAGGCAGGAAGGATCAGGATACTGCAAAACACTCCGGTGGCTCTTTCACTCTCTCTCAGTTGATATCTTAACCTGAGTTGTTGTCATGATCACATCGTCAATTACGCGTGACTGACTCTTCCTTCCTTGTGGTTCCCGAGCTTAATGAGACTCGGCTAATGTGACCTTTGGAGCCAGCACACTGTGGAGGAGAAAGTGCAGCGAGAAGCCTGACCTCTGAGTTATCTGTGTGTACTAAAGCTTTTTGAAAAGGCAGAGCGCCAGGCTTTTGGCAGCAATTTCACAAATTTAATTCCCCAGAGATATTCACCAGCGTCCTCAAAGACTGACAGCTCAAATTAGACAGCTGATTCTCAGTTGCTTCCATTTCCCATATTATCAAGGGTGCTAAACAGTTAAGTAAAAGATTGACTATTATTTGCCCTTTCTATCTTGATAAGATTGATGGTGCAATAAGAATTCTCAAGGGCAATATGAAGATTCATATTCATTCCTCTGGAAAACTGTCACAAACAATTTCTACTTCCAAGTGGACATTCCTATACCCATAGAAAGTCAGGACTGGATATCAATGTGAATGAGGGGGAGTGTGGAGCAGAGACCCAGAGCCTATCTGTAGACAACTGGACATCCCCTTCCAGAAGGGTCACAAAGAATAAACAAGCCAGTCACTGTACAGCATAGCACTGATGATGAAGCATACAACTTTCCTCTAGTTCTTTAATGTTCCCCCTCTCACTATCATGACCCCATTTCTACCTTACAAATCTGGCTAGATCAGAGCATGTACACGCGTACAGATAGGAACTGGAAACACAGGGAATTCAGGACAGATAAACCCCTCAGGACCAATAATAAGAGTAACAATACCAGGAGTGTAAGGGAAAGGTGGGGGGAGAAAGGGGGGACCAATCACAATGATTTTTATATAACCCCTTCCCAAGGGGATGGACAACAGAAAAGTGGGTGAAGGGAGACAGCGATCGGTGTAAGATATGAAAACATAATAATTTCCAAATTATTAAGGTTTCATGAGGGAAGGAGGATGAGGGAGGGAGGGGGAAATGAGGAGCTGATACCAAGGGCTCAAGTAGAAATGTTTTGAAAATGATGATGGCCACCAGAAGAAATTGACCTCCGGCCCACCCACCCCCGGCCCCAGCCGGCTGTGCCCACCCAAAAGCCCTGTTGGCTAGGGGAACACATTGTGCGCCCTGAGTCATCATGGGAACAGGGCCACCTGGCCTGAGGGGGGTGACCAGGCTGAACCAAGCCTGTATCCTTGTTTTCTGGGTGCTCTGGTCACGCCCCACACCAGGGAGCTTGGAGAGGCCCAATGCAGGCGGCCCCGCCGTGGTGGCAGGCCTACAGCAGGCAGCGTCCACAGCACAGGGGACGCAGGGCTGACGGGCTGGAGGGGCAGGGGAGGCAGACTGTGGCTGCTGTGACCCACTGGGCCCTCCAGTCCCCTCACTGCAGCCCTCTCTCCCCCTTGCCTCGCCCCGTTGTTCACCTGCAGTTAAACGGATGACCAAAGACCTTTCTTAAGCCGGAAGCAAAACCCAAAACTTTTTGTTGGCTTTTTCCTTTGTCGCCTCCCGTATACCCCCGCTCCCCTCGACCCCCCACCCCCACCCCGGCCCCCGGCTGGAAGGCCTCCCTCCACTTAAGTTATTGTTTTAAACCAAAGTTTACGGTGTCTGTTGGTGGCCAAGACCTTCTCCTCTGTCCCTCCTGATCGCCCTCCCCCTTAAGGACTCTGGGACTCAGCAAAAACTGGGGGCCCTGCTCCCCTCCCCTCTGCTTTTGCCCAGCCCAGTGGGGAGGCTGTGGGCATCCCCCTCATGCTCCCCTTTCCCCGCAGGGTCCACATCCCCTTGGGCAGTGGGCACCTGCACCCTAGTCCCCACCCGAGGCTGCTCCTAGGGTACCTTCCAGACCCCTCTCTAAGACCAAGTTCCCCATCACGCTGGAAGTGTGGATTCCAGCAATGGAGCTGGAAACAGAGACCTTCCACAGAGCCCCTATGGGGGACCCCAACTTAAGGGCAAGACTGGGTTTGCTCAACTCCCGTGCACTCCAGGCCAGGACCCTTTGCCAAGAAGACTCCTTGGAAATCTCCCAAGAGCCCCCCCCCACAGCCCTTCACAAAAGCCACCCCTCCTGAGTGGTGTCCCCCCACCCCCATCCCGTGTACCCCCACCTGTGTTCCGTTTGACCAGCATAGAAATATTAAACGTCCTCTAGTCACTGAAAATGATGATGGCAACAAATGTACAAATGTGCTTGACACAATGGATGGATGGATGGATTTTGATAAGAGATGTAGGAGCCCCCGATAAAATGATGAAAGAAAGAAAAGAAAGTCAGGACTGAAAAGGACTTGTAAGCTAATGATATTCAGCCTCCTTCAATGACAGACGAAGAAACGGAGGCCTAGGGAAGAGAAATGATTAATGGCTGGTCAAATAACTAGGGAATAGTCAAACAAATCAATCTTGGAAGAACTGTAGGCAACTCCTTGGAAGTGAGGATGGTGAGCCTTCAATTCTCACATGGGAGACCAGTCTCTGGAAAAAGGAAATCAGGCTCAGGAAGGCAGAGGTTCAGCGGAAAAAAAGGATGCCCCTCAATGACACGGGTTGACACAGTGACTTCAAGAATGAGCTCAAACAGAGCAATGACTGAGGGTGGCTCAGGATGGGACAAGATTTTGTTCTGTCGTGCATGGCCTTGTGAGTAGGAACTCACACGACATGAATGACTCACAACAACAAAGCAAGTCTAGAACTAGATTTCAAGCCTTCTGATACTTGGCCTAAGGACTATTTCCACTATTTCAGATTTTGTCAGCTGTTAGAAGATGTCTTTTGAAAGACAATACACATAAGAAGAATCTTAACAGAAACAGCATGAAATTACCCTATATACTTGAGTATAAGCCAACCCAAATATCAGCCGAGACACCTAATTTTACCACAAAAACTGCACTAAAAATGTGCTTAAAAACTCAGCTTATACACGAGTATATACGTACTTACCCTGTTCATATTTTAAGAGGAAGGCCACTACTTTCAACCTATGTTCAAACTGAATGCCAGAAGATTGACAGTGAGGCATTAGTAATGAATAAGAGGAAAATGTTATATCAGTTGGATATCATAGTACAGTGTTATTTATAATAGAAAATATGTACACCGTAAACCAGCGAATAGAGATAATTAGCTTGTTGAGAGCTGTTAAAGATAGATCTAACCACTGTTTCCTTTATATCATTACGGGTAGGAGAATAGCAATCAATAACTCAAAGAACAAATAAACTAACCAAAAATTGAATTAGAGCAACTCCTGGAACAAACAAGAGAGAGCTGGATCAAGAATAGAGTACAATATGGTTTACTCATGGGAGGGATTTGGATTCTGAAAAGTTACCAAGACAGTAGCAATTGAGCAAATACAGTAGGAAAGGGAAAGTCAAAACTCAGATGATACTTGGGAGGCCGGGTACTAAAAATGAGAGCAAGATCCTTGAGTTTAAAACAGAATGGAGACAAACAGGAAACAGGAGGACACAAGAACAAAAGGGAAGTCTAGACAGATGGCCACCCTTCCATGCCGAGAGTCAAACACTTGACTCTCCATTCCATAAGAATGGAAGCCATAAGAAGACCCAAGAGTCAGACCCCAAAGCAGCAATTTTAACAGCAGATAAAGCAGCAGTAATAACATGTTGACAGAAGTGATGGTTGGCTTCATCCAGGAAGGTTTTTAATTGCTTTCTGCTAATCAGAAACCACTAGAAAGTTGTGAACAATTCAAACACAATAGGCGGCTATAGAAACATGCCTGGAATTCAGAGCGGAGAAAAGGGGAGTCCAAGGTTATTAGACAACCTCTACTTCAGTGTACACACCATGGAAAATATGCAGGAGGAAAAAATAGGACAGTCCTTTGGACACGAACTACTTCTTGAGGACTGCATGTAAAAAAAAAGTTGAACAAATAATGGGCAATCCAAGGAAAGAAATAGGAAAAAATGCTGTTACATTGAAGGAAGAGCAACTAATGTCATGAAACAAAATGTGTGTGAATTGCTGGATAGAAAACTAATTTTCTCTGCCAACTTTTAGCCAAATCACAATAAAATGTCACACACACACACACACACACACACACACACACACACACACGCTGAATAATTAGCAAGTTTCCCACAACCCCATTTTTCACTCTTTTGTGAAGTGCTTCAGAGATCTATGATGAAATGTATTGCCACTGATTGAGTCAGCAGCTTTTCTACTGAGTTTCATTAGTGAAAGCCTCATAATATTTAGGAACCACAGCGTCTTTGAAGGAGGAAAGGACCAGCTTGTCTAAAAAATCAAACCCTTCCTAAGGGACAGCTAGCAGAAATATAAGGTCAACCGCTTCAACTGCTACTACTGAAAAGTAGCAGAAAATCAACGTTCAGCTAGAACTAATATATGTAGAAGAGGTTATAACCTCAATTGGTTTCTCCATGTCTTTCCCAATGGAAGACAGTGAATAGCATTTACTTTCTTCATGAGTGAGTGAAGACTAGAGACAATGCTAACAAATTTAATAACCAATATTTGGACCATTCTAGTTACATCATTCCAATAAATATATAACAGGGCTGGAAAAGATCCAGAGAGAAGCAACTAAGATATTTCATCTAAGGGCAGACTACAAACTAAAAATGATTATCCTATCTCAGAGTGAAAAGATGAAAATAAAAAAGGGTTTTCGTGGGTAGTGGCAGGGATGCGAGATTAAAGTCAATTGGGTGTTTAAAAAATGTATTCACTGAATTCCAACAAATTTAATTGGGGTTATTCTATGATCTTAAAAGATGTACAGTGAAGACAAATTGAAACATGCCTTTATACGGAAGGCAGCAATTTCCTAAAAATTATTATTCCTAAGACAAGGACACAGTGGGATAAAAAAGTTTAAGAAATCATTGAGTAAACTCAAAGCTAGCTGGTCGACAATGAATTAAGAATAGGATATGCATCCTAATATTTTAAAATTTTACTTATTATTTTTGCATCCTAATTTTTAAAATGCAAATTACTAGGTTAACTTTCAAAACATTCATTGGTTCCTGCATCTGGGACAGAGTTCTGAGATAGTTGGCCTGTTGATTGGACGCATGAAACACAGAGTTAATCTGATATTTCTGGTGCTCTTCTTATGGTATATATGCAGGGACATCCTGGATTTGAGTTTGGGATTTTTAAATTCTTTTGACAGTCCAGAATACAGAAGAATGATTTTCTAACTCATTAAGAAAGCACGAGAGTCTCAGCTCTTGGCTCCGTTTGGTTCACCCATCTGGGAGTATGCAACATAAAAAGGTGAAAGAAATCCTAACAGAATGCAGCAGCTGGTTAAAGGCTATTATATTGAAATTTTCATGAGTTTGACAGTAGGCCAAAAAACTACAAAATGGCAGAGAGTGGCAAAGGCGATTGTAACAGGTCGAACATTGTTGGTGATTATTTTTTCAGTGGCAATGAAAACGGTAATCAAATAACCTGAAAGAGCTGCTGGCAGGAATAAGAGAGCCCCAAGGGAGAGGGAAGATGACAACTGTAACAGTGATATATGCAATGGAAACATAAACAAGACAAACATGAAGTTTGAAGTATCACAACCAAGGTTCATGGCAGCATCTAAAAAGCTGGTGTTGGAATGCAAGCATAAACACTGCCGGATTTGTCATCTACAGCAAAAGTTGTTGCTAATGATTTGCAACCTCCAGGATGAGTGCATAATTCAACAACCAACCAGGGACTGTAGGAACTGTGCTATTGGTGTAGAAGTCTATACCAATTGTTATTGATAGAACCAGTTAATTCTAATATCAAAAAGGAAAAATAAAGCAATAAAAATATAGAGAAGACTTTTGGCTTTGCAGCTTTTGGGTTTGGGAGATGGGTGGTTAAAACTCTCAAATGAAAAGAAAGACAAATAAGATAAGAAATAGGAATAATCAAGACTGGTTGAAGGAATCTCATTGTGAAGTTATAATTAATGTAGTTTTTGACCAAATAGGCACATCGGATTATGAATGACATTTGTCAGTGCATGGAATCTACTGAACCACGTATAGCAAGGCAATTTGTTCTGAATAAAGTATTTTGGACGATGGCAGTGGGTAATAAAATGAAAATGGCACTAAAATACATTATCCATGAATATAGTAGATCATATAAGGGCAAATTTATGAAAACTACTTAGTAGTAACACAACATCTTGAAAGAATGAATTGCTAGGCTTAGGGGTACAGAGCCATAGACTTGGGGGACAGTAAGGTCAATTGGCATAACAGTGTACACACACACACACACACACAACTGCTCTACATTCTACTTTGATAAGTAGTTACTGGGTTCTTAAAAGCTTGCAGGTGGCCATATAAGCTGCAACTATTGGTTTTTCCAGGTACACAGCAGAAAAGAGTGAAGAAAATCAAAGGTACATGGAAAAAATTAGTCCAAGGGACTTGTGAACCATTCAAATCTTAGGCCCACCAAACTCTGAGACCAGAGGAACTAGATGGTGCGTGGTAACTAATACCAACTGCTCTAAAGAGGATCACATTAGAAGGTCCTGGATAGAGTAGTAAAAATTATGGGGGGAAAATACAAAGTCACAAAAAGAGACTGGGCTTACTAGTCTGAAGAAGAATGGGAGAACCCCAGAGACTATGGTCCTGGGTCATCCTTCATACCTGAAGATGAACTGTACCCTTTGGTACAATTTTTAGACAAACAATAGGTCTATAAAGTGAGCAACAGCACTAAGGAGTTATGCAATCCTTAGACCAGCCAAACGTTCATAAACAATAGGGCAGCATTTTCCCTAGGACAATGTTCAGAAGAAAGAATGGCTAGAAATGGGGAGCACAAGGTGGGGGTGGGATCAATGGTGTTGCCTTATGAAAATGGCAATCAGTTACATGAAATAAAATGTTTAGGACTCGCTGAATGGCAAACTGACTTGCTCCAGGAATCTTCACCCAATACACAATAAAAAGTTACAAAAAAGCATTATAATGTTTGTTGACAATGTACATGCTCTATATGAACACATTCTCTCTCTATACGAGCATCAGAATTTTCCATTTTAGCAGTATTTATGGATGTATGTATGGATTGTGATAAGAGTTGCATGAGCCCCCAGTAAAATGATTTTTTTTAAAATGACAGACTCCCTAGTTTCAAATAGATTACAATTGTAGAGAGAATTGTTCCTCTTCATAATATTTCAAAGAAAGCTCTGATAAATGATGTCATTCCTCACTCGAAGGATCTGATCATTTTGGAGGTTTTAAGGTCTCCATTCTCACCCGTCCATTAATATTGCCTACCTCTTCTTCTTTGTCCTCTACCATTGCACCAGAAAGACCAATCCTACACTATACACCCAGATTCCGTTGTTGAAAGCGGTGCCTGGAGAAAGAGGAGTGGGCCGAGAGGGCATACCCAAAGGTAATTAAACAATGGATAAAGTGAAGTACTAATGTATATTGCATTAAAAATGAAAATGACTAATTTTAAAAATAAAGATAAGATGTGTGTGTGGCTGGGGGATAGATAGCCCATTTTTCAAATTGGAGAAGACCACAGAATGAGCCATATTCAATGAGTCTTGGAGCTAGCAAGGACCTCATGTTGGTTCAACTCAATGTCTGTAAAAGAAACAAAAGTTTGTATATGTTAAATGAGGTGCCTCAGGTCCCAGAGTCAAGGAATGACTGAGTTGGGATTAGAACTCAAGTTTGCTTGTTCCCAGACTGGTGGCGTTACCAATACCACTACTTTGATCTTCAAATATACAAAGGAGAATTAGACCAATGAACATGTAGCTCCTCTCTAATTCCACTGAGAAGTGTTAAGAGGGTAATATATTGGGTTGTGTGTGGGGGCGGGTTGGTGGTGACGAGGACATCACTGCCTTTGTGGAACTTCTTTTCGTCTTTTTGGACTGCATTGATTTTTCACTTCTCCGCAAAAATGCTCTGTAACCTCTTTTTCTAGGTGTAACATGGCAAGGAGAAGACAAGGATTCAGGGAATGGGCACTGGGGCTCAGGGATTTTATTAATCACTGGGAGATCCTTAATAAACTTGCAACAGATACTAATTTGGAAAACGATGGCTTAAAGCCACCATGATTCTACTGGATATATTATTATTGTTATTTTCAGGTGGTCCTAGAAATCTTATCTACTAAATGAAAAGAATAACGTTTATTTGAGTTCATAGCGGGATTAGATGACACGAGTGCTTAGAAACAGGTTTGACAAGAAGAGAAGCAGGTCACAAGCACTTTCATTCAAAATGAGAATGCTGGGCTTTAAATGATGCAAAGAGAGTGATGTGTATGAATATGAAGACTTTGAACGAAATTATTCAAAAACCTTTAAAATTGTTCCATAAACATAAAACTTGCCCCATAAATTTTTTAAATTGACTTTCGTTTGTAATATTTTCCACTTTTTTTGTTTAAGGCCCCCCCCCCGTTTTTTACTTGTTTATTCTTGTTAGTTTTTTGGTTGATTTACTTTAGATGTTTTTTCTGAAATATAAAATTCCATATGAAATACAAAATAGTGAAATCTATAGAGACAGTCACTGGATTAGTGCTTTCCAGAAGGTATGGCAGGGAGGTTTTGGGGGTGGGGGAGTGGGGAACTCATAACAAGTACAAGAAAGAAGAAAATGTTCTAAAATGTATTGTGGTGATGATTGTACATCTCTTCTTGATTTGATGGTACTATCAAATTGTATGATATGTGGATCATGATGATTCATAACAGTAGCAAAATGACAGTGATGAAGTAGCAACGAAAATAATGGTATGGTTTGGGGGTCACCACAACATGAGGAACAGTATGAAAGGGTCACGGCAGGAGGAAGGCTGAGAACCACCACTCCAGACTGAGATCCACTAGACCCACAAATGCTGCTGACTGCCTGCCTTTGGGGTACATGAAGTAATTAATCACTTCAAACTACTCGTGCACATATAGCGCTACCAGTAGTCCATTGTTGTTTGAAGCAGAAACGTGGTGGGAAAGACACCTAAATAAATGAAATTGTTCTTACAAATACTTACTCCCACTATTAGCAATATTATCTGGAGCTTTCCACTCTATTGTGAAGAGTCTGGCCCTCTCCCCTCACCTCGAAACACACCACAAATGCGGCTTTAAATGGATTTTTTTTTCTGGAAGGCTGTTCTTTATGGCATCAGCAAATTTACAGTGGTAATTTTAGCAGGAGTTTATGATCCAAGCTTCCATGGGGAAGAAAGAAATAGGTATTGTAGGCCAGGCTAGCATCGGGTTTTAAAAATAAATTCATTTGTGCAAAGACAGATTAGCCACAATAAATGCTTCTTTAAGAATGTGATTCTTCCGACTTACTTGATATAGTAGGGCACTTTGTTTGGTGAGATGGCTCTCTCCCAGGGGCCGTGGACAGAAGCTGAAATGGGGGGAAATAAAAAGAAAAAAAAGAAAAGAAAAGAGGTCAAGTTCACTGCAAACAGGAAAGACAACATTAATCTTCAGAATTACAATTTTACACTGATATTGGTCTGTTTGCTCAGTTACCCATGAAGACAGGACAGATTAACCTGCTGTTCTGAAATTTCTGTCCTAATCTAAGTGAAATTGAACTCATTCAGGCACAAAGATAAATGCAAAGAAAAAGAAGGAGGGAAAAAAATCCCAACACCAACCCATTCTATTGCTAAGCCTATCGAACAGATAAGAAATGAAAAGAACAGCCTGCCTTCTATGTCCCTATTGGGCACTTGTCTTATAACACTTCCTGTTGCGGCTTCCAAATATCTCTTACTGTTTGATTGACTGGGTTTTATTAGTTTAGCTGCTGAAATATCCCTCTGTGATATATTTACATCCTAAGTTATTGGCGCTAAAGTACTACACTTATCACTCTGGTATGCGTGTTTTTCTCTTTATTTGGTTCAAACAGAATCCAATTTCATTGACTGATTATATGTTTAATTGGTGCCTCAAATTTTCAGCTGACCAGCATGATCTTATTAGCAAAGATAAGCAAACGGTGAGAGAACGGGCACCCGGTACCAGAGTGTAATAAAACTTTTGTGATGAGTGATGAATCCTATAGGTGAAATTAAATTTCACATACTGGGAATTTGTTTTATAATGACTTCATTGTGTATTAGTCACATCCATCACCTTTAAACTGCTTTTCAATCTGTAAATTGTTGGGCTTGGCTTTGCTAAGGCCGAACCGCTAAAAATACCTTTTATATAACTGTTTAATCTGATTTATTTTTTTCCTTTCTTCAAGACAAAATAATCATATTTAGGAGGCACACTACCATTTTCCCAACAACAAAATCTTGCTCCTGAATAGAGTTTGAAGGCACTGGACTTAAGGAAAACAAAAACAAGAACATAGATTGTCATCATGGATAAAAAACCAAGCATTCTCATTAGCGTCTAAGAATGTCACATGGACGACGAGCATTTTCCCCCTGAATTTTCATCCAAGTGAACAGCAATTTTGAAGTACAGCTGATGCTGACCATTATTTCCTCCCATGAAAATCTCCCTTCCAAATTAGTCTCCCAGTAAATTCACTCCACTGTATATTGAAATGTTAGAAAATGTCAAAGCTAATATATCCTTGACTACACTGTATCATATGAAAGAACAGCTTCTAATAAAAGTTAACTTCACCCACTGCCAGACAATTTAAGGGTAATGAGAGTACAGATTCTTGGTTTTATATAGAGGCATAGAGGGATGGACTCACCCAACCTTTAACAAGGCATGCTGCCTTTCTGTCTTGGCAACATGTCATTCGAAAGATACAGAAAAGGGATTTGTGTTTAGCCAAGAATTACGCTTTAACGCTTTGGCAGACAGTCTTTTGAATATGAAAATCTGCTGTTATAAGAGAGAACAACCCCCCTCCCCACCACACACACACTCATACTCCACTTCCAGTCTCTCTCCGGGACTCTTTTCCTAGTCCTCCTTCTTCCTTCTCACTGCCCTCTCTTCTTCCCCCCTTTACTTTCTCTCAACTCCCTGCAGGTTTCTCTTCTCTTCCACTTTTTTTCCTTGTGTAGGTTAGAGCTCTCCCGCCCAGTTTAGTTTAGAGAGTAAATAAGACCTCATTTAAGGATGTGGGATGGACTCGCTGACCTGCCTGGCCAGAATCTGATGTTATGGAAACCTAAACCTCAAGCCCTCTCTAGCAGGAGACAAGGTGAAGAGCCAGAAATCATAGCACCTGGCTGCTCAGCACATCCTCCTCTTAAAATCTCAGCATCATAAAAGGAAGATGCGAGCTCCGGAGACTGTTTGGTCCAGCCTGTGAATGCCCAAACGGAGAAAGGAATGTTTATTCTTTTCTTAAAGGTCTCTATAGACTCACGCGTGGCACAATTTCTCTCATCATTCCTTTCCAGTTCTTTATTATTCTAATAGTCCAGAAATACTTTCTGATTTGAAGGATGCTGGGAATGTCCTCTGGTAGAGGCAGAGTTGACCTGGAATTCCACTGCTATTCGGAGATTTCTCAAAGAAGGAAGGACTAGCGGGTGTGTGTCCTGGCTCAGGGGCTCTCAGTCTGAAAGCCACAAGCTTCAGGCAGGTGTTTTGAGCAAGAGAACACAAATTGATGCTAAGAGAATTCTCTAAGAAAGTCCCTCAGAGAATATCTATAGTTGATTTTGCATCATTAAATATTCAAAGAAAGGGGAAATAAAACCACAACAATGAAAAATGCCAGAGGGTTTCAGAATATGTTTGAGCTAAAAAATTGAAAAGAAAGATTTTTTTTAGATAAAAAAGGATCCTAAAAACACCAAGGTGAAATTTTATGCATATACCACAGGAATTTTTGATGGTATGGTTACCAAATAAGTCAAAGGGTGGAGTTCAGTGCCTTCATTTTTTTTCCTTCCCCATAAGATGGTTTGTTTTTTTTCCCCCCTCCTTTGACTTACAGGTCACACATTTACCTAAGCAACTGCTTAGCCGCCATCATTCAAAGCCCTAGATGTTATACTCTAAAATGACCTTGATGCTATAAAAAGACAACATAACAACACTTCCACCTTGGTCTGCTCCAGGGTCCCCACGTCCACATACTCTAGAACTACATGCTTCAGAAATAACACACAGGTGATTGGCTTCAGGACTACTTTTCAAGAGACTGGTAATGGGTTGCGGGGTAATTCTGTTTAGGGCTGCCGGATGATTCTGGCCTTACCTAAATTTACAAGTTGATCAAATGTTGGGGACTTCTACCTTGCACCCCCAAATTATCAGTTCATCTCTGGCAATAGTGTTGATGCCAACAACTGCCGTTTCTTATCTCAGGGTGCCAGCGGAAGCTTGTCATCCTTCACAAAGCTAGCCTTCGGAAGGGACAAACACACATCTTTTATGCCTGATGTGTTCATTTTTAGTAGCCCACCAGAAGCGGGTTTTTTGGCAAATCGTTTTTATGACACCGTGCTGTCCTTTGGTATGTTCTCATACAGATGTTTTTATAACTGCGATGTTTAATTCCTGGGCAGCTCTGTGACTCAGATTCTCCAGGGTAAAACTCATCTATTATCATACCAGACCAGCACCGGGGGCTCTTGTGGATGGAATTTAAATAGCAAACTACACATGAGTGTATTTATTCCACAACAACCTCTGAATTTCTCCTTGTGCTATAGACAGAGTATGTTATTAAGAGTAAGAAAGGGGAGCAGTTCTCCCTTCAAATGCTTTTTCGCCCTCGAGGTGACAGGATTCAATATTGCGCCCAAGGTGGTTTCGAAAATCATAAACACAGGCCACACTATTTAGGGCAGGTACCTATTCCAACTATTTTTTAATACCTGATGAACAGAATAAGCTAAGCCATGCACCCCTGGTGTTGAGGTATATTTTGAACGACACAGGGGCCTAACCAGGAAATTTAAAAGAATGCTAATGTTAGTTAAACCATGCCAAAAGAGCACTCTCAGGAATTCAGACCCAAATACATTCATTAATCTTTCCACTTTTCTCATTGTGTGTGTGTATGTGTGCGTGTGTGTGCACTTGGAGTTCAGTAACACAGTTTGATATGTTTTAAATGGGGCAGGTTAGAAGAAATACATAGTATACTATTTACCGGAGGCAAAAGAGAATACTGCTCTCTGGGTTCAGAAAAAAGACATTTGCGAGTATCTTCTCACCACTGGCACTTGTCTCTGCAGTAGAATGCCAAACCATTAAGCTTCTATGGACACATCCTATGCTGGACTTTTATTTGGGAGTGGAATTCTCACAGCCCTTTTCTCGCTATTGACCCCCAAAGGGTCTTTTCAGATTTTTTTCTCCTCATTGTTGAACCTCCAGACATTTTAATAGCACAGCTATAATCTCTCTCTGAGTATGTAAAGCTTGCCTGGTGGCATTGTGGTCACGCATTTGGCTATTAACTGCAAGGTCAGCAGTTGAAAATCAATGGCCCCATTGAGAATGCTTGAGCTAAAGGAACAGGAAAGGAAAGGACAAGAAGTTATTTAAAAACCTCTTATGGGCCTGAAACATGACTTAATTGATTCTCATAATGATCTATTTGGTAGGTAATATTATTTTGATTTTGCAGATGATAAAAACCGCTGAGATCAAATGAAATCAATAGCATGTCTAAGGTCTGAAGTCAGTAAGTAATAGAATCTCATTTTGGTCTATTACTCAACATGAAATCAGACGATTCAGAGAATGAAGAAAGGAGAAAATCAAGGCGTCACCTTTCTACAGTGTACAGGACACAGTTTGTTACGTAATGTGATGGTCCCCCACACTCTAGGAGGTCATGTTGTGGTTGCTGTCCCAAAGCGTATAGCCACTCCATGCACCATGGGATGGGAATGAAACATTGCATGCTCCGGCGCCGTCTTCATGACTGGTCACAGATTCCACCATTGTAATCTAGAGGATGTTCATTGTCTGATTTTTGAGAGTTGACGCTTAGGCCTTTTGTCTTTCATTTGGAAACTCTACTGAAACCTGCTCTGCCACTTAACAACCTCCACTGACAAAATGGGTGTTGGCTATGCACGAGGTGCATTGACTGGGGAGGCACTCAGGTCTCCTGGAAGGAAGGCAAGAGTTCTTTAACTAAAGAACTTTAACTTCTTTAGTTAAGTTCTTTAACTAAAGAACATTTCCCCTTTCTGAGGTCATGTTCTTCTTTTATCAGTGCTGACTCGGAGTGACCCGATGTAACACAGCAGCATGGCTCTATTTAATTTCTTTGACAATGATCTTTATGGAAGCAGATCAGATCACTAGATGTTTCTCCCACAGGGGTGTCACTGGGTAGGTTTGAAGCACCTAACTTTTCTGGTAGCAGCCGAGCACTTAACTATTACACCACCAGGGATCCTCATTCTATTACCATGTTTCCCCGAAAGTATGACATCCCCCGAAAATAAGACCTACTTACAGTTTTGTCTCCTGCTGAAATACAAGGGATCCCCTGAAAATAAGACCTCCTCCAACATAAGGCCTCCCCGATAATAAGGACCCCCAAAGTTACCGTAACTGGACTATGGGCCGTAGCCCGCCGCACAGCTCACTGTTGGCCACAGCGCAGCCGGAGCAGACAGGAAGTGTGAGTAAATGTACCACAGATTGTTGTACATGGAAATAATGGTAGTAACAAGAAATTCTTGATACTGTAGGATTCACAGTTTGTCTGGTTATGCTGGTTTGTGATGGCAACTACTACCATACCATATACAGGTAATAACTTTCCTTTTTTGTTGTTCAGCAATAAATGTGTACCGTATTCTTCTTCATGGAAAAGTAAGATATCCCCTGAAAATAAGACCCAGCGCATCTTTGGGAGCAAAAATTAATGTAAGACACTGTCTTATTTTCGGGGAAACAGGGTAGCATGTACGAAGAAATGGAGGCTCCGAAATGTTCAGGAAACTAACCCAGGGCATGCAGTTAGTAAAGAACTCAGTCAGAATTATAACCACGCCCTGGGTAGCCTCTCTGTTTTATCATGTGTGGTACATAACAGGCACTCTATAAATATGAGCCAACCAACTGAGGAGACAAATACTAACTCTTGAAAGGGATTGTAAAGTCATCTAGCCCACATTCTCTACACGATATCTAAATGCACCCTCTACACCATTTCCACCAAATTATTTTCCAGGAGCTGCTTGAAAAACTTCATTGTCAGAGAAGTCACCACCTGCTAGAGGGGCTCTTTTTATTTCCTCTAGGTTTCCTGATAATTATAAACAGCATCCTTTTATTCTGGTCAAAATCTGCCTCCCTATGATCTGTAATCTCCACCGTCGGTCCTGTTCTAAATACTTAAAAGAAATCATCTGATCAATTCAGAGAAACTAATTTCACAAGAGCTCAGATGAGACCTATTTTCCCTGATAAAGGGAGCCCAATCCCTAAAGACACCAAACAATACTAACATCTCTTCACACATTATGCAATTTCATTTATTTATGTATTTATTTTTACAGAGCACCTTCTAGGAGGTAGACATGGTACAAAGTGCTGATGGTATAGATAGCAGCAAATAAGACAGGCAACAACTACTGCCATTGTGCACTTAATGTTAGTCTCCGAGGATATTTCCCCATGAGCCCATCTAATATTCTAGCTTTAAACTCATTCAACTGGTATTTACTGAACACACATAATGTGCTAGGTATTTGTGGGTGGGGGTAGGGTGTGGTAGGGAAAGAGGTCCTAACGTGTCCCATGCCCTAAGGACCTTATTACTGAATAAATAGGATCTGTTTTCAGAAGACTCATATATTACAGGAAGACTGAAAGCGTCAGGGTCCTGGCAGAAAACAGATGGCACATTCAAATCGTGTAATTTGAAGAATACTTAGTTAGGAAGCTGCTGACAATGGTGTGTTTGGGCTATAGGAAAACAACAAGGGACAGTATTAATAACAACAGGGACCCAGGACTACCTCTCGTTCTGAGGATGTGGGGAGAGAACCATCCTGTGACCCAGAGAGAGAGAGAGAGAAGGAGAATAAGAAGGTGCACCAATACTGGAAACCAGCAATAGACAGGACAGACAGAAGAGAGACAAGAGAGAACCAGAATACAACTGTTCAATGGGTAGAGGATTACTGTATATACTTGTGTATAAGTCGTGTTTTGCAGCACATTTTTAATGCAGCTTTTGTGGAAAAATTAGGTGCCTCGGCTGATATTCGGGTCGGCTTATACTCAAGTATATATGGTAACTGAAATGGCCTAGAAAGAAAGTAATAAGGAGCTGGAGGAATAAAGATTTCAACCTCATTCTCCATTTTTCCACCCATCGCCTTCCAGGGTTCTCTAATATTATTAAGACCAACAACAAACTAGGAAGTGGCAGGTCTGTCTCCCAAGACAAAGAATATAGGAGGATGTGTGGACATTGGATGTGGAGGGGCAAAATACAAACACTTCCTCATGCTACATTATAACTTTTCCTCAGATTCTTCTAGCTCCTCAGTGTATCCAGTATGTTGTTGTTAGGTGAAATCGAGTCAGTTCTGACCCATAGTAACCCTCTGCACAACCGAATGAAACAGTACCGGGTCCTGCGCCATCCTCACATTTGTTCTTAGGCCTGAGCCCATGGTTGTAGCCACTGTGTCACACCATCTCCCTGAGGGCCTTTCTCTTTTTTGCTGCCCCTCTGCTTCATCAAACATGATGTCCTTTTTCAGGGACTGGTCTCTCCTGATCACAGGGCCAAGGTAGAATCTACTATAGCATTAATGAATTTTTCCAAAGTACCACTTGGAACACGCCAGTCTCCTTTGCTCAAAACCCTTCCATAGTTTCCCTGTCTATAAACAGATCTCAAAGTTATTTTCCCCGTTATTCAGGGTTCACCACATCCTGGCCTCAATTCTACCTTTCCTCTCACTCCTAACGCATATGGCCTCAACAGTTCTCCTTGTCCGAGACCAGGGACACAGATAGTTGCCTGCATCATATAGAGTCTCTTCTTGAGTCACAGATAAACTCTTGGGTCCATCAACACCTTAAAGGCCTATGATGTAAGTTCTTTAAAAGTTGCTGACAAAATTGAAAAAAAGCTTTTGACTTTTTCCTATCCACATTTTTTTTCCTACCTAGAACACGGATGAGATGGTGTCATCTTATCTCAAAGGTGTAGTAAACAGGAGAATGGAAGCCATCTTGGCTGTATTCATTCAGAAGTGGACTCTGAAACCAGTAACTCGTGATTCAGGAAGCACGGGGAAGGGAAAAAACTTTATTGATGTGGGCACTTGACTTTCAGGGGACCTTGAGGCTTCAGTGCAGAAAACACTCTAGAATTATCCCACCTGAGGGAAGTGGGATGACCTATTCCTCTATTATAGCTTGAGAGCTTATGCGTATCAATAGCTTGTTCCTTTCAATTGGTGAGTAGTATTCCACGGTATCAATGCACCAGGGTTTGTTTATCCATTCTTCTTAGAAGGACATTTGGGTTGTTTCCACTGTTTGACAATTATGACTAAAGCTCTGGTATCAATACTCATGTACAAATTTTTATGTAAGCATATATTTTTGTTTCTCATAAGAGTTTAAGAATGGGCTTGCTGGGTTACAACAGCTTTTTGAGTGTTAACTGTATTCTAGTAATAGATGTATCTTAATTTATTGAAGAAATTCCCTCTTAAGGCATTTTTTTGACAGTCCACAAACAGCACATTTTTATAACTTGATGCTTTTGTTTACATACACATTCTGATAATATCACCAAAATAGTGGACAAGATAGTGGACAAACACATTATCAACAAAATGCCATTGTGCCCCTTGGTAATCTTTTAAAAAAAAACATTTTATTGGAGGCTCGTGCAATTCTTATTACAATCCGTACATACATTCGTTGTGTCAAGCACATTTGTACATATGTTGCCATCATCATTCTCAAAACATTTGCTTTCTACTTGACCCCTTGATATCAGCTCCTCATTTTTTCCCCTCCTTCTCTGCTCCCCCTCCCTCATGAACCGTTAATAATTTATAAATTACTATTTTGTCTTATCTTATACTCTCCAACATCTCCCTTCACCCACTTTTCTGTTGTCCATCCCCAGGGAGGAGGTTATATGTAGACCCTTGCAATCGGTTCCCCCTTTCTACCCCACCTTCCCTCCACCCTCCTGGTATCGCCATTCTGTCCTGGGTTCCCTGTGTTTCCACTTCCTATCTGTACCAATGTACATCCTCTGGTCTAGCTAGTTTTGTAAGGTAGAACTGGAATCATGATAGTCGGGGGAGGAAGCATTTAAGAACTAGAGGAAAGTTGTATGTTCCATGGTTGATACCCTGCACCCTGATTGGCTCGTCTCCTCCCCATGACCCTTCTGTAAGGGGGTGTCCAGGTGCCTACGGATGGGCTTTGGGTCTCCACTCTGCACTCACCCTCATTTACAATAATATGATTTTTTGTTCTTTGATGCCTGCTACCTGATCTCTTTGACACCTCATGGTCACACAGGCTGGTGTGCTTCTTTCATGTGGGATTTGTTGTTTCTGAGCTACATGGCCGCTTGTTTATCTTCAAGCCTTTAGGACCCAAGACGCTATATCTTTTGATACCCAGGCACCATCAGCTTTGTTCACACATTATGCACACATTTGTCTTCAGTGATCATATCGGGAAGGTGTGCACGCACTGATATGATTCTTTGTTCTTTGTTGCCTGATACCTGGTCCCTTCTGTACCTCGTGGCCACACAGGCTGGTGTGCTTCTTCCATGTGGACTTTGTTGCTTCTGAGCTAGATGGCTGCTTGTTTTCCTGAAAGCTTTTAAGACCCCAGATGCTATATATTTTGATAGCTGGGCACCATCACCTTTCTTCACCACATTTGCTTATGTACACATTTGTCTTCAGCGATCGTGTCCGGAAGGTATGCATCATGGAACGCCAATTTAATGGAACAAAGTGTTCTTGCATTGAGTAAGTACTTGAATAGAGGTCCAATGTCCATCTGCTGCCTTAATACTATACCTATAAATATATGCACGTAGATCTATTTCCCCACTATCCTTTATAAATATATTTACATATGTACATGCCTGTATTTAGACCTCTATAAATACCCTTTGCCTCCTAGTCCTTTCCTCTATTTCCTTTTACTTTCCTCTTGCCCCACTATCATGCTTAGCCTTTATTTGGGTTTCAGTAATTTCTCTCAGTTTAATTGCCCTTGCTGAATCCCTGCCAGGCCCCTCACACCCTCCTTGCCACTAATTTTAGATCACTTGTTCCTCCCTTGTCCCTGGGTTGGTTAACACCACCTCCTTTCCCCCGCCTTCCCCTCCCATGTGCCCCTGGAACTATCGGTCCCTTTATTTTCTCCTTCAGACTGTTCATCCAGCCTATCTTACCTGGATAGATCTGCAGAGATAATAATATGCACCAAAAAGAAGGCATAGAGAGACAATGTGACAAAAGAGAACACAATGATGACAACAAAAAAGAAAACCAATGCCCCAGAGAAGAATAAATTAATTTTTTAAAAAGAGAAAGACAAAATTAAAAAAAGAAAGAAAATCCTTTAAATAGATCAAGGTCTGATTTTTGACCTCTAGGCGTGTCCTCCAGTTAAGTCCGATGGGGTGCCACGCTCTTGTCCCAAAGTCTTTCCTTGGGACTCCCTCGGGAGCTCCCTGCTGTGCTGCCCCCATTGCTCTGCCTCACGCCTTTAGTGTTTTCCTTGGTGTCATGGGATCAGACCGTGCCAGTGTTGTCCCCCATAGGGCCATGGGTCTTCAGGGATATTTATTGAAGAAATTCCCTCTTGGGGGATACTGTCTTTAGGTTTTCATTGTTATAAGTAATATCTTTGTAAATACACCTTTGTATATATATTTTCGTAGATATTTTTGTTAATGTTCTTAGGCAAATTCCTAGAAGTATGTTTACTCGATCAAAGGCTATGGACATTTTCAGGACATTTTATATAAATTACATTCCTGGCAGCAGAAGTCGTTCTTTATTGATTCAGGTGGAAAGAGAAAATCCATTTTCTGCAGGTCAATGGCATTTAGTTGGTGTAATTCTCAAGGCAGATTAGATAAACTGGCTGATACAGTGGATTATTTGAGAACTTGTTTCTCACAGTCTTTCTCCCCTAGACAGACTGTAAGCTCTTTGAGTTTATGAAGGCACCCAGCCTATTATCTCAAAGCTTAACCCACTGTGAGAAGGATCTGGATCAAGTGGAAAGTGTCCACAGCACAGAATCAGAAGAAATGGGCTTGAGTTCTGCTACTACTGCACCATGACTACCTGATCTTGAGCAATTTTTTCTCTCTCTGAATCTTATTTTTCTTATATGAAAATTAGAAATAATGATTATCTTCAACACTGAAATGTTGGGATTAAGTGAGAAAATGGATATGAAGTTGATTTGTGGAATAACTATAGGGGAAAATAAATGTTTGTAATTACATACCTATTATTGCATGCAACCTGAATGATGGAAATCCTAGACTCAATCTCTCTGCCCAAACTGGGCAGCATATATCTTCAATAATCTTTGGATCCGTTTTTTTCCCTAATATTAACAGGCTACATGTATAAAGTGTGGCAAGAGAAGTGAATTTGAATGCTGTCCAACTGCTAAGGTCATGGTACTTCTTTCACCACCTGTTTATGCACAGATCAATGGTATCTGCTCAATAGACCTTTCATTTTCAGACAAGGGTTCCCCATTCATCAACATGAATTATGAACAGATTAGTTTGCTTGATATAGTAGGAAAGAAACGGCTGTTTTCTAATCAGAGCATTGCTGTGATAAAAATAAGACTATTGCTCTGGTGGTACCATATACAGTGGGTATGGTAGGAGCGTATAGTAGAGGTAGAGAGTAGAGTTGGATAGGTTGTCTAGTAGTGAATTTGGTGTCCACATGACTCAATAAATATAAGACTTGGGTTCTAGGCAATTGGGGATTTCATTTGCTGAAAAAAATAACTGAGGAGAGTTGAATTTCAGATAAATTACATTTTTAGATGAAAATATTGAAAATTGGGTGCTTTTATTGAAACTTAGGTAAAAGAACAAGACTGTACATACTAGATTGAGCACCAAAGCTACACAACAGCTACTTCTTAAAGGGAGAGCAGCTGTGAAGGGAGAACTGTGCCCTGGGGGCATGCTTCCAAATGGTGGCATTCCCAAGCTACAGTGGTAGTAGCAATGGAAAAGCTGTCAAAGAAATGCGAGAAAGGCAGTAGAATCAAGTGGACTGAAGCGCATTTCAAGAAGGCCAGCCATGCTGGCAAGGTCAGAGCAGCTACGAGTTCCAAGGAATTGCGCATATAGAAGAAAAAGGTGTATGTGGTCACAAGGAGAAAACTGGTGACCTCAACATGGCCACTTCACAAAAGTAATGAAGGTAGCAGCCAGATCACAGAGGTCGAATGAGGGAGGAGACAGTGGGAGAGTAATGGGATTCGAGCCTGAGAAACCGTTTGAGAAGTTGTGTATGCAAAGGGTATATGAGTGAGGAAGGGCAACATCTGAGGGCTGATCATCTGCCTCTCCTGTTCATTAAAGTGATTTACTGAATTTGCTTAGTGTCTTCTTTACAATGTTATTTTTTTTTGAAAAAAAACACACACACCCTATTTTCACTTTTTTTTCCATCTTAAATAAGTCAAACTCAAGGGGCTAATCTAGAATTTACATGTTATGTAGTTCTTACTACTGAATGCCTCCCCACCACCCTCATTGCGTTGCTTCCTGTAGGGTTCTGATTGTCTCTTGATGTGATGCATATAGTTCCTGTAGCAGAAGTAAGTTTGCTGTCATTTGACTGAAAGGGCAAGTTAAATGTAACACTTTTCAAACATTAAATTACAACAAGTGTTTTTATGTCTATATCATGTATCAAAAGTAAAGGTTCAATGAAAACTTTAAGATCACTTACTAAACTTTCAAAGATGGGCAGATTTTCCATAAAGATTACAACAGCAGAGACAGATGGGCACATTCCAGAGGGGAAGGTCACGAGAGTGATGAATGAGACCTCTGATGTCTGCCATAGCTGTGAAAATCTTTATGGGTAAGGAAAATTCCTCATGAAGAACAACCTGCAAATATTATATGAGCTAGCAGACAGATAATGCCAAGCTCTGAGCCCTCCGCACATGGTGAACAGCATGCCATACCATGGGATTTGTCAGTTGATTGCCAAGTCATTTAGAGTATCGGGCTCACATTTGGTCTGGAAAGTCAAGAGTTCATATTAAGCTACTTGGCAAGGTGTTGCAGAGATAAACACTATATCTAATATCCACAGCTACTGGCTGCACAGTCTCACAAAGTCTAATTTGGTGGCAGCCTTCATGAAAGGAGAGCTCCTTCACACTGACTTTAGCAAAGCTTCCAGAAGTTCATTGTGCTTATTAGAAGAGTAAGAGAGAAATCAAGCCTCACAAGGCCAGCCGTTGGAGAATGGGTGTGTACATAAAGAGAGCTGTGGCTGACTTCTGCTCATGGAATTTCTGAATATTGTGGAACCGAATTGGCAGACTATTGCCGGAGAACTTGGCTACAGGTAAGAGTGGTTAGAGTCTTTGGGCCATCTGGGTGAAGTCAGGTTACTAACAAGTCAGTACAATATTGCCAGGTGCTGTTAGCCTCTCCAGATGTGCTTTTAAATGACGGCAGGCAGTCAACATCACTTTCTGAATGCTCTCTGTGTGAGGCATACTGTATTAGGCACTAGGGAAATTTCAAGGAAAGTAAAATTTGCAACCTGAGACAGTAGGGAGCAACTTGGATATTAAAAACCAAATGACTACAGATGAGATATATACCCTATTTTGAAAGCAACCGGGGAAGAGTGAGAGGGTGCTGAGGATGTGACATCAATTAAAAAAAAGGAGGGGGTAATGAATTTTGGTCCTACTTCTTTACTGCATTTTAAAAATAAAAGCAAAACAAACTTTATACCTTAGTTATATCCTCATAGTGGGCAGTGTGGTTCTCAGCCCCTTGACCTTGGGCTCTACCGTGTCACTTGCATTAGGCAATGGAACTTTAACAGGCATCATGTGAGAAGAAGCTTGTCCTTTGTGTTCTGGTAACTGGCTATGAGAACATAACCCAAGTGGCTTTAATAATTTGACTCAGGCCTCCAAGCGCAACACAAATGGAGACAATCTAAGCTGAACGGACAATCAATCTGCAGTTGGAAGCAGAGCTTACTAGTCAAGCTTTGCCTAGATCGCCTCAACCATGATTGTGGTTTTCTGTAAAACACTGAGGTTTGGGGGTTAGCATGTTACACAGCACTATTGGGATTGTAATTGACTAATACACACACACGAAGAGAGTGAGAGTGAGAGAAAGCAAAAGGAACATCAAAGACATTAAAGAACAGAAAATAGCCCCCTGCACCAGTCTTCCCCATTTGTTATATTAATCACTTTGTCGGGCAAAAAACAAAGTCAGATTAGCCCCTTCGGTATGCAGTTGAGGCTTGTGGGCTGCCAATCATTAGTCTCTGCAAACCCATCTGTGAAGCTAGGAATACATAATGGTTACATGTGGGAATTTGAATATGTTATTAAACCTCTTCAGTCTCTGCTGTGAAATGACTAGAATAATAGTTCCTATGGGATATGGTTCTTGTGAGGATTAAACAGGTCAATTCCATGTGAGATGCTTCCTCACCAATTGCTCATTATGTATTTTGAACTTTGTAATATTTCATTCCTCCATTTATTCCTGTTATTATTATTTATATGTAATTCCTCCTTCTATCCTATTGTTATTATTATAATTACAACAATAGTGAAGTATCAGGCTATGTATACACTAACTTACTACGAATGTGAGAAGACTCAAGCAAACGAGAGAGACCCTCTATGATTACAGGATGAAGCTCACTGCTAGCCACCAAAGCACAGGCCTAGGGAGCAACTCAAGGAAATGGACCCCTTCCTGTATTTCTAGCCATTTTTGACTCTTCAAAAATGATAGGGCATCACCAGAGATATAAATCATGAATGGAGACACAAAAGTAAGCCTTGCTTTACCATTTTATGTCAGCATTGCTTTAAAATGCAGAACCAGTAGCCAAGTACTATTTAAAGAAAGAAAGAAAAAGCATTTTCATCTTAGTTTCTATTTTCAGTTATTATTTTTACATTCAATCTCACATTATCAAACTTACTAGATAGATAGGTAGATGATTTCCTATTTAAATTTGTGTGGTTGACACCCATTAGAAGATTTCCCAAACCTGGAGTTAGGTACTATGCCGTAAGACAAAAGCTTTGTTACTCTTTATTTTGCCCCAAGGTAGCAAGTTTCTGGCGAGTTTTTGTGTCATGAGCTTGAGAATTCACTGAAGGTTAGTTCAAAACTTTCCCCCTCCTCCTGACACCCCTAATAGATGTATCCCCTCCAAACCTCCTGGACCAAGTCTTTTGAATTACTCTCTGTCCCTCCATCTGCCCTAAGGCAAGTTCCACAAAACAAACTCTTCCATGTTTTGTCTTTAGAGAATAAATTCCTTCTGTCCTTAACTCACACCATAAAATGAGCTTATTCCTTTTCATTCCTCTTCTGATTCCCCCCCCAGCCCCCAGATATTTCTTGCTCAGACATTCTTTTATCAAGTCAAATTACCCCCATGTTGACTAATCCCTCAATTATTCTTTTTCTTGTCTGACTATTTCTATCTCATTAACACATTAGCACTCTCTAAAACCTATATTTATATTCATTATACATACATAAGAACTCCCTTTTCTGAACAAAAGGGCTATAAGGAGACTACATGTATAATTGGAAAGGGGTATTCATCATATCAGAATGGCCAAGTAGAAAGGAGAACCTGATTCTTATAGTTGAATGCATCTTGCTAAGCGAAATCAAGGGCCAAGCAATTAGAAATATTCTTTGCTAGATTTCTATCAAATGAAATATCTGGAACCTTGGATTTTGTCTATAGACTAAGGGATAATGCGCATTAATACTTTTCTAAATAGAACATATCATTCCCTTCGCCGTAAAAATAATTCCTCCTTCCACTCTATTTCTGGAATACCCACTACTTCCCACTATTATAGATGGTCATAATTTTTAAAAATAGGTCTACCTTTATTGGAGCTCTGGTGGCACTGCCAGGTAAGCTTTGGACTGCTGTGGTTCGAGCCCTCCAGCTGCTCTGAGTTAGAAAGCTGAGACTGTCTGTTCCTATAAAGATTTACAACCTTAGAAACCCAAAGGGGCAGTTCTACTGTGTCCTATAGGGTTGCTATGTCAGGGCAAATGGTTAAGAATTCATTTGATTGTTAACCAAATGGTGGGAAGTTTGAACCCACCAGCTGCTCTGTGGGCGAAAAGATCTGGTGATCTGCTTCTGCAAAGTGCTCTGTACCCATAAAGATCCCAGTCCTGGGAAGTCTATGGGGCGGTCCTAGACTGTGTTAGAGGGGCACTGTGCAGAAATCGGGCATGTAATCACAACCGTACTTGTTAACATATGAAAAGGCAAAGAACTAAGTGCCATGGGCAGAGGAAGTCAGTCCAGCCCAGTTCTCCTCTCAGAAGCCTCCTAAGTTTGCCGTTCTTACTAAGAACAAATCTACAAGATGCTACCTGAAATGGCCCTTGGTTCCTCACGGAACTATCATATTCTGGTTCAGCTGTCGTGGCCTCCTTGTTGTTCCCCAAACCATCCAAGCACTTATTATTTACTCTTCGTGAAACTCTTTTACCCCAGATACATGCCTGGCTTGTTGTCCTCAAGTCTTTGCCCAAGTGTCTGTCCCTTTATCAGTAAGGCCATCGGTGGCCATTTCATTTAAAGAGCTCTCATCCCTCAGCATCATTTCTAGCCCCTTTAGCTTGTTTTGCTCTTCTTTATCAAACCTATCACGACACGATTGCCCATCTTCTTCAATTAAAATTTAGATGCTACACTTGGTCTTAGCCAAAAGGCCGAGAACCGATATCAATGAAAATTTAGGTGGACCTTTGTTTTATTCACTGCTCTTTCCTTAGTATCTAGAACATTTGCTGAGTGACGGAATGAATCAATTCCTTTCAGAACTAACTGAAAGTGAAGGTCATAACTTCACAGATTTCAGAAAATTAGACTAGACACTGGAAGAAGTACTTTCCTCCTGCATCAGAACTGAAACAATCTTAAGAGGGCCAGTTACTCATTCAATCAAGACATATCTGCTATCTATGTGCAAGGTGTTGTGCTCGCTAGTATGCAAGATATTAGCAAAGAACAATGCATACCCTTTACCTTAAAAGTACTCATACTCATACACATTTATGATTTATTTATTGACTATCCTGCCTTCCAACACTTGTCAGTTTCTGCTATGCATGCTGTTCATTCACCAATATATTCAGCCTTTCAGGTTTTTTGGAAATCTCCTATGTTGCGAGGTGACCTGGTGGTGCAGTGGTTATACGAGTTGGGTTGCGATCCGCATGGTCTGCAGTTCAAAACCACCAGCAGCTCCTTTAGGGAAAGAGTGCGTTTTCCTCTCCTGTAAACAGTTACAGTCTCAGAAACCCACAGGAGGTCGCTATAAGTCAGCGTTGACTCTGTAGCAGTGAGTTTGTTTTGTATGTGGAGTGGTGGTTACACATTGGGCTGCTAATTGCAAAGTCAGTAGTTTGAAACTGCCAGTTGTTCCATCAGAGAAAGACTGGGTTTTCTACCCTATAAAGATTGACAGTCCCTTTGTGTGGTGAATAAGGCTGATGATGCCCGGCTATCGAGACCTATAGTGTCTGGGGACTTAAAGGCTTGAAAGTAAACAAGCGGCCATCTAGCCCTGAAGCAACAAAGCCCACATGGAA
>NW_022111336.1:3624467-3629457 GCF_000313985.2 Echinops telfairi
ATGATGAGGGCAACAAATGTATAGATGTGCTTTACACAATTGATCTATGTATTGTGATGAATTGTATGAGCCCCAATAAAATGATTTTAAAAAAATATTGACAGTCCCAGAAAATCACAGGGGCAGTTCGAACTTGCCCCATAGTGTTGCTATGAGTCGACATTGACTCGATGGTAGTGAAGTTGTTTTTTGTTTGTTTGTTTGTAAACCCCAGTAGTAGAATGTCCTACTATTGGAACAGGACCTGAGTAACTGGGTGAATCTGCAGAAACAGGCCTAACCCCACCAAACTCCTGGAGTCCGCTGTGACATACATGTCTCATGTAAGTATATAAAAATTCATTTGACCTCAAAATTTTCCTTGATTTCAGCATGCCCCCTATACATGGTAACAGCACAAATACATGCCTTCACAATAAAGAATTATCTGGGCCCAAATGTCATAATTCCCAGAACAAGAAAAACTGCTCTGGGGAAATGGGGATGAGAATAAAGAGTGACAAGAAAGAAGACAATGCTCTAAAATGGATTGTGGTGATGATTGCACAAGTCTTCTGGATATAATTGGACTATTGAATTGTATTATATGTGAATTACATGCGAATAAAACTATCACAAAGGAAAAGAAAAGAAATCCTGCTCTACGGGAAATAATGGACTGAATCAGACTCTCTTGGACAATTTGAATGTCATCTATGGAGAAAAACTCAGATGGTAGAAAACTGGGCAAGTTGAAAGTGTCAGAGACAACAGAAGAGTCACAGGCGGCAGTAGGCACTAGGAGTAAGCAGAAGGTAGGGGTGGAGAGGAGAAGAGAGAAGCTATGATACTGCGAAGGTTTGAAGGCTGCAGCAACAAAAGCATATATAGAGAGAAGCAAACATAAGCTTCATAGGGAGTGTCCCCTATCTTTCCATGTGCCCTTAAAACACTCCCAATTAATGATGTCTACGCCTGCGTCTTAGGGCATTAAGGAGACCCAGCACGTGACAGCAATATCTGCACCAGACTGAAATCAATGTGATTTTGGGGGCTGACATCTCAGAGTATATTTTCAAATCCAGGAAAATGCCTTTTCAACCAGGAACGGTTTATGTAAGTCCACAAAGGAACAAAACACCTTTTGTCCTCATCTCAAAGTTCTCACGGAAAAGTATTTTGTAATCCCCCAAATGGTTGTGTTCTGGAAATGGAAAACATCCAAATGGAAAAACGAAAGTAATGATTTTTGCCCAGAGGGATGTGATTCCACCATTTCTGTTGTGCACAGCTTTGTATTCTGGGACAGATGACAAAATGCTACCCTAGGCCAAACTCGCAAATGTCTTCATTTTCTGGGGAGTGTGAAAATATACTTCACAGTGCCAGCATTCCATGAAAATAGCGCCCATGTGTTATGGAACGAATTCAGAACTGTGGTGCTGATCTCCCTGCCTAGGTCCGGGTGCGACTCCGATGAGTCTATAACAATGATGCAGGTGAAACAAGGAAGGGGCGTTTGCCACATCTCCGCCATGCCATGCGAAAGATTTCCATGTCGTTATGCAATAAAGTGGGGAGTGGTTTGTAATCAAGCTAAAAGTTAACAGCTCTGATGGCAGATGATACATAACATATTACAAATGAAACCGCAAACAAACAAAAGCCACAACAAACCAAAACCCTATTGGCATGGAGTGGATTCACGCTCACAGAGTGGAACTAGCTGCTCCTCAGGGTTGCTGAGATATGTACATCTTTTTTTGTGGTTGTGTTTGCATTGTATTTTGTCTTACTGACATATAATCCACATGCCATACAATTCAGGGCGTTCAATAACTTAAATGAAACAGCATAATCATCATCACAATCCATTAAAGAACATATTCTTCAGTCTTGTACTCATCACGATCAGTGATTTTGAGGTTTTTAAGACGATGAGAAGGTGCACTTTTAACAAGTTCCCAAATGATGCTGATACTTCCAGTCAGGTGACCATAACTTGTGAAGGCCTGGAAGAGTGTTTCAGGACAGTTAGCTGGATCTGAGTGAAGTGGTGCGATGCCACGTAGCACTGGCATGAGCTGCATGGCAAACAGGGTTCAGATCTGTCATATCTTTTTTTTTTAAACCAATTAAAAAATTATTCTTTGGTGGCTCCAGGTCTGCCATTAAGTGTAATTCCCTTTTTCCTTTTAAAAAAAACAATTGTATGTAGATATGTTTGGATTGTTAGTGTTTAAAATCGTGGTAAGTTCATGTATAATAAAGCATTTGCCATTTCAACAGTTAATTAAATTCATTATGTTATGGAACCATCATCTCTATCCATTTCCAAATTTATTCCATCATCCTTAACAGACACTCGGTGGCCCCTAGTATTCATTGAGGCATTGTGCCATGTACACAATTGGCCAAGAAACATAAAGTTTTACTGCACCCGAGACTGTACATCTTTATACGAGCAGAGAGCTTCATCATTCTTCCATGGAGTGGCTTGTAGGTTTGAACTGCTGGCCTTGTGGTTAGCAGTCCAATGCTCTATCCACAGCACCACCAAGGCTCCTTGAGGGGTCATAGTATCTTCATAAAAGTCTCAGAGCGTTTAAGCCTATTGGTGTCCCCTTTCCTTGTGTGGAGCACCTACCCCAAGCTGCTGCGAGTGCTGGCTACTGAGATCCCATTGTCCCTCTTTCAGGAAACCTCCCTCAGCCAAATGGGACCTGCCTTGCTGTCCTCTCACCAGTTGCAGCCAAATCAATACCAACCCATGTTGATCCCATGTGTGCCAGAGTAGAACTAGGGTTTTTAATGGTTAATTCTTCTGAAGTAGATCATTGGCCTTTCTTTGGAGGCCCCTTGGGTGAAGTACTGCCAAATGTTGGTTAGTAGACAAGTACTTAAATATTTGTGCCAAGCAGGGACTCCTACGCTAAGTATAGCACTCAAATACCTACAGCAAAAAAAAAAAAAAAAAAATTAGGATCAAGATCTCTCCTAAGCCTTTTTGTGTTGCAGTGAATGGCCAGGGCAACAATGCAAACTGTTGAGAATTAGGATGAGGGCTTATTGGAGAATATTAATTTGGGCTAAAGGAAATGGTCCATAGAAACAGGTTTTGTGAGAAAAATGTAATTATTAGCACGGTGACGGCTTTTTGCGAGTATCTGAAAAGCTGTCTTCGAATTTGTGGAGTTGTTACCAGCATCAGTGATAGGCTCGACTGTGCTTCTCCCAGATTCTCAGCCCCAGGACAGCATGTGACTGCTGAAGAAAGTGGCCCAAATTATTTTGCCTGGAGATTTTACCTGATGGAGAAAATGGCACCTTTGGGCTGGAAATCATCTTACATTATACTTTGAGGTTCTTCCTGACTTTTATCATGATGGCTTCTTTAAGCTGATGTGAAGCTTTAAATTATTGGCCCACTCATATTTCAAATTCAGCCATCCCCTGAGGATGCGGGGAGCATAGGTTGGAACCCTGTCAAGTGAAATGTCAGCAGTTACTAGATGTGCTTAATGTCCCCCCCCACCTGTCTTTTCTTTATTAAGTGTGTGTGTGTAGCATGGTGAAGGTCTGGCAGTTCTCAAACTGGAAGCAAACTGTTTAGCCATATATAGCAAAAGGAAACTAAAACCTTGGCTTCCTTTGACAAGAGAGACAGAGTTAAACACAGATTTGATTCAGGTCCTTAAGACTATAAAACCGGCATGAAATAACTGATCAGTCCTTTCGTTTTACAGTGTCTCATAATCTGAGAACAAGAAGGTCATTGAATGAAACTCACAGCTTTAAAATTCAGAATAAATAATAAAAAGGAAATTCTTCTTACAGCGAATCATAGACACCAAATAGAGTGTAATATCACAAGAGGTCACTGGGTTAAAAGCTAGAGCATAAAATTTTTACCTTTATTGTTTTTGCATTATGAAAGTAGTGCCTGCTTATTACAATAAAAATCTGCAAAAGTGAAACGAAACCAAAATAGCTGTTTGAATTTTGGTGAATTCTGTTCAGTCCTTTCTTTCTGTTGCTTTTATTTTACTGTTGCTTTTATTTTCCTTTTGAATATAGGTGGTCTCTGGGTTCCAAACACAATCCCTCCTTGAGTGTGTCTTTAAAATTTATAGGCAAGTTGGGCTCGGTGCTTATGGTTCTTATTTAGCCTTAAAGAGACCTTTTGCTGCCTACCCCTCCCCCCAGAATAATTTATTTCAAAGGACACCACTGAATCCGCAGCTCTGGAAGAGGGACATATCTGATCAGAGCACACAGGAGCAGATGACTGGGGAGGAGGAGAGACTGAAGCACGTCCTGGCCCACCAGGCCTTAAGGACCCTAATTAGAGCAGCCAGCACACAGAGAGGACCACATGGCCAGCCCCACTATGAGACTTGATGCCCCTCACTGACCCATGGCCCTGCAGGGGACAGCACCAGAGACAGTGTAGGAATTGCACCCGATCAGATCCCCCCACACCGAGGCAAAAGCACTGGGGGAGTGCAGTGGAACAGCAAGGGAATGGAGCAGCAAGGTCCCCAGGGAATGCTGACGGCAGACTTTGGGGCCAGGGCGTGGTGCCCCAACAGACAGGACTGGAAAACACTCCTAAAGGCCAACGATCCTGAAACTAACTACAAGCTTTTCTTTCTTGTTGTGTTTTAATCTGTTCTTTCCCAGTGGTTTGTTGTTGTTGCTGTTTTGTTGTACATTGTTGCTTGGTTTTGCCCTGTTTTGCTTTTGTGCATGTTATTATCTCTGCAGGTCTGTCTAAATAAGATAGACTGGATGAACAATCTGGAGGAAAAACAACAGGACCGACAGTTCCGGGGGGGACATGGGAGACAGGGAGGGGGTGGGAAAGGAAGTGGTGTTAACAAACCCAGGGAAAAGGGAACAACAAGTGATCCAAATTGGTGGTGAGGTGGGTGTGGGGGACCTGGTAGGGCATGATCAAGGGGAATGTAACAAAGAGGAATTGCTGAAACCCTGGTGGGGACTGAGCATG
>NW_022111336.1:3630436-3640217 GCF_000313985.2 Echinops telfairi
CTTAAGTGGAGAGCAAATATTTTGAGAATGATGAGGGCAATGAATGTACAAATGTGCTTTACACAATTGATGTATGTATGGATTGTGATAAGAGTCATATGAGCCCCTAATAAAACGATAAAAAAAAGAGAGACCTTTTGCAGCAGATTTACATGACACAATAAGTTATTTGACTTCAGTAGTGTTGCTTCCACGGGTGTGGATTTTGCATACCAGTAAAGTGAAGCTCTTAAGGACTTCAATCTTTCCTCCCTTTATCGCTATGCTATTCTGTCTTCATTGTGGTGAGGTGTCAACCATCCTGAAGGCTGCAGTTTGGGATCACCATCGGTAAGTGCAAGTCCTTTCTGCTTTCAGCAAGCAAAGTTGTATCATCTGCATATTCCTCCTTTTACTGCCAACAAGTTAAATCTGATTCATAGAAACCCTATTTGGAAGAGCAGAACTGCCCTTTTGGGGTCCCAGGACTTTAAATCTTTATGGGAACAGAAAGTTTGATCTTTCTCCTGAGGAGCAGCTGGTGGGTTCAAACTGCTGACATTGTGGTTAACAGCTCAATGAGTAACCCTTTGTGATACCAGAGCTCCTTCGCCTGCACGTAGCAGGTTGTTAATGAGCCTTCCTCTGATCCTCATGCCATGTTCTTCTTCACATAGTCCAGGTTCTCAGATTATCTGCTCCGTGTATATATGGAATTTGAATATGAAAGGACATAACCGTCACACACACACACACACACACACACACACACACACACCCCTCTTGGTTTTAAGCCATGCACTATCCCCTTGTTATGGACAGGTTCTGCATGAGTACAGTAAAATATCCTGGGATTCTCATCTTTTACAATGGTATACCCATAATTTGTTATGATTCACCCAGTCAGATGACTTTGCATCATTAATAAAGCACAGGCAAATATCTTTCTGATATTCTCTGCTTTTAGCCAATATCGATCTGAAGTCAGCAGTGATATCCTTTGTTTCACATCCTCTTCTGACTCAGGGTTGGATTTCTGGCAATTCCATGTTGAGCTAGTTTTGAATTATCTTCTGCAAAATTTAATTGCATGTGATATGACAGATATTGTTTGATAATTTTCACATTCTATTTAATCACCTTTCTTTGGAATAGATCTCCAGTCAGTTGGTCAGACAGCTGCCTTCTAACGTTTTTGGCATAGACTAATGAATGATGCCAGATGTAGAGTCCTTTGTGGCGACATCTCAGTTGGTAGTCAATTCCTGGAGCCTGGTCTTTCACCAATGCCTTCAGTGCAGCTTGAACTTCTTCCTTCAATACAATTTCTGGATCTTATGCCACCTATTGAAATGGGTGAGCATCAACCAATTCTTTTTGGTTCAGTGACTCAGCCTATTCCTTCTATCTTCCTTTGGTGCTGCCTACATCATTCAATATATTACCCATAGAATTTTTTTTATCCTGCAACTCGAGCTTTGAAGCTTTCCTTCAGTTCTTTTGGCATGGGAAATAACATGTGTCTTCTTCCCTTTGGGGTCTCTAGCTTTAGGTCTTTATTTTATCTTCTTGAGCCACACTGTGGAAAGTTCTGTTCAGCCCTTTTACTGAATCATGTCTCCCATCACTTTAGCAGCTTTATTATGTTCAACAGTAAATTTCAGTCTCTTTCGGATCCTCATTTTGGCCTGTTGTCTTCCTGTATTTTAAACAACCTTCTGCTTTCTTCATGTATGAGTCCGTGGGGTCATCCCACAACTCATCTGGTCTCTGGTCATTCAATGCATTAAACCAACTATTGAGATAACCTCAGTATTCAGGTGGACTACACTGAAGGCTGTATTTTTCCTCTTACGGGTTTATTTTAATTATATCTAGCTACAACTTTAACTTTCCTATGAACAATTGATCATCTGTTCCACAGTCCACTTCTAGTCTTATTTTGGCTGATGATACATGGAATTTGTCCATTGAATTTTTGCACAAATTGAAAGAGTGATTCTTGAGTATTCCATCTGGTGAGGTTCCCATGTATAGTCAACATTTATGTTGTTGAAAAAGGTAGTTCAGATGAATAAGTTGTTGGTTTTTCAAAACTCTGTCTTGTAATCTTTGGTGTCTTTATATCACCAAAGCCTTAATTTCTAACTATTGACCCTGCTTTGCTTCTAACTTTTGCAACCCAATCACCAGTAATTATCAATGCACCTTGATCAGATGTTTCATCAACTTCATATAGCAAAAGTTGGTAAAAATCTCCATCTTTGGCACCAGTGGTTGGTGCATACATTTGAATGATATTCATATTAACTTTCCTTCATTGTAGGCATATGGATATGATCCTATTATAACTTCAGGAGGGATCCTGAAATGCTCTTTTTAATGATGAGTACAACATAGTTCCTCTTCAATATGTCCTACTATAGTAGATCATATGATTATCAGATTCCAAATGACCAATACTAGTCCATTTTAGCTCCCCAATACCTCAAATACAGACATTTTGCATTACATTTCATTTTTTTCAATATCTCATTTTCCTAGATTCTTCATACTTTGCACATTCTGATTATTCATAGACGTTTGGACTGTTTCATCTCATTTTGAGCCATGCTAGGTCAATGAATCAAGGTCCCCCAAACTTGAATCCATCCATGTCATTAAGGTCAATTCTACTTTGAGGGGTCAATTCTACTCTTCCTCAGTAGGCTGTTGAGTACCTTCCAAATGGAGAGCTCATCTGGTACTGTATCACGGTATGGTCTGCTGCAATTCAGAACATTTTCACTGGCCAATTTTTGCAGAAGTAGAAGGTCCGATCCTCTTTCCTAGTCGATCTTATTCTGAAAGCTGTGCTCAAATGTGTCTACATTGGGTGACCATGCTGGTGCTCAAAATACTCATGGGATTTCCACCTTCCAGAACCACGGTGTGTTAGTCTGGGTAGACTAGAGAAACAAATTCAGGAAGACTCATGTGTATATAAGAAAGAATTTTATATACAAGAGCAATTGAATATTGAGAAAACATCCCAGCCCAGTGCAGATCAAGTCCATAAGTTCGATATTAGCCCATATGTCCAATATCAATCTATAAAGTCCTCTTCGGACTCATGAAACACATGCAATGACACTGAATGCAGGAAGATCACAGGCCAGTGGGTGGGAAGACTTGTGGTTCCAATAGAGTTGTAAGCATCTCAGCGCTGGCCAGGGTATCCACCTGGCTTCTATATCTCCAGAGGTCTGGCTCCATTAGCCTCTCTCCATGTGTTTTCTCAACAAGGATGTCTTGCAGGGAGTGAACAGAGAGAGTGTGTGTCTCCTGCCTCCAAGGAGGAAATATAGGAGTTCCCAGAATCCTCAGGATGAGGCCATGCCCACACAGAGGCCTCATTGGCTATATCCTGATTGACAGGCTAGACTCTACCCCTACACTCTTAATCCTCAAATTGACACCAGGTTATGTAACTACTGCACATGGCAATATGTAAGCTAACACAGTACGAGAAACTGACAGAGGCATTATAAGTAACAACATATTGAGTATCTACTATGGGACGGTAAGCTAAATCTCCTGCCACTGTGTATGATCAGTGTCAGGAGGAAATTTACCTCTTACTCTTTTGGGTATAAGATGTAATAGTTTTGTAATTAGTTTTTTAATATCTACAATGTTAGGTACTAGTTAGCTACTGGGAAGCAAGACTGGTATGGTACTGTCCTTATAGCCAATAGGATCTATGCACTTGATTACACTTTTAGTCTTTAGTTTCACAAATAACCAGAAATTTATTATAAATGTACAAAATCCTGGGCTTTCAGGTTAGAGTCATAAAAACTATTTTCAGAGAGGAGGGAAATAAGTTCCACTGCGAGGTGAATGCAAGAGAATGAATGACAATTCGATGTCCAGTTTGATCCTAAAAGGTATATACTAAGATATACTACACCACGCTAATGATAAAAATGAAACTAATGACATTGCTAATAACAACAATAGCAAATACTTATAAAATACCTACTATGTGTCAAGCACTGGTCTAAGAACTTTTTATGTATTGATTATTTGATCTTCATTATAATGTATGGGATAATAGTATCATATTTCATTGAATCCAAGGGCTCATTGATTATGAGGTGCATTCTCATTGCAGAGCCATTAAAGCATGGGGTGGCAGAGTATCTGTTCAAGTTGATTACACATATTCTTTTTATCTTCAATTTGAGGGATATAGAATTTAAGTAAGTTTTCATGCTCTCTAAATTGACGTAGTAAGGTGCAAACTAGGATGAACAGAAGAAAGCCACAAAATGTGACAATAGCAGATGAACTAAACAGCCATTGGTCTGAGCATTGGCTCTTAATGAGAGAGGCAGCCTGAGGTATTGCCGGGATGTCCAGAAACTCTTTTTAGTACCAGCTCTATTATAGCTGTGTGGCTCTGGCCTTATAAGTTGACCTTTTTGCACATATTTTGTCATCTTTAAAGTAAAGGAAGAACTGGATTAGTTCAGTGACTTTTTAAACTTTTTTATTGCATCTGCAGAAGAAAAATATTTTTCATTGTCATCTAACCTAATTGAAATTAAAGTGCTATAAACAATACTTAACCTTACTTGTGAAATGTACTTTTATAGTTTTGAATCTGTTCTATTCCATTAAAAATGATTGGTTTCAAACGCATGGCTAATTCCTTCCACAAACAATTGCCTCTTTCATTGTGAGAGCAGCAGAACTGGATGGGAGTCTGACTACCACCACTGAACATTTTGTTCAAAGATTCTAGATAAGAGTCCTGTTCTAAAAGGGAAAACTATAGACTCAAATTTAAAATTCTCCAGGAATTCAGACTTTCTGGAGCTATAGAGGTTCCTGAACCACTGTCCTGAGATGTTTGAACTTTAAACCAAAAAAAATTCCCTGATTTCTTTAAACTAAAGGGTAGTTTAGCTTAACTAGTAAAGAATGTCATGGAAGAACGGTGAGGCTTTCTGCTTTAGTAAAGATTTATAGCCTCACTTTGGTGAGTGATAAGGCAACATCCAATAACAGGAAGGTTAAGAAAAAAATGATGGTGGCAAGGGAAAACAGTGGCAGGTTTGCAAGAGTTAAAGGCAACAGAGACAAATACTATAACATTATAGATTACAGAGGTTATATGTGAAATCATGTGATGGTGAGGATGCTTAGATAGACACTAAGGTTGGACAGGTGGCAGAGAGAGAGAGTATACCCAGAAATATATATAGGATTGAAAGAGGATATTTGTATATGTATGTTTACTTTTGTTACAAATATATCCATGAATGTGAAAGCGCATATTAGGAACTAAGTTACAGAAACTTAGACACTAAGGTTAAATGGCAGAACAAAGATGATCTTCTATAGCCTAATTTAGTGAGTAATGACTGGGGTCTTAAAAGGTCACAAGCAGCCATCTAAGGTGCAACTATCAGTCTTTCCTCAACCAGAGGAAACAAGTGTGATAAAAAAAATGGAAAAAATAAATTCAATGGACAATTGGATCCTGTAAGTATTCGTCACTGTGGCAG
Organism: Echinops telfairi; assembly: GCF_000313985.2. Classification (NCBI taxonomy): domain Eukaryota; kingdom Metazoa; phylum Chordata; class Mammalia; order Afrosoricida; family Tenrecidae; genus Echinops; species Echinops telfairi. The sequence continues at coordinate 3,635,971 of NW_022111336.1, forward strand.
AAGAACTAGATGACTCCTAGCTACCAATACCAACTGTTTTGAAAAGGGTTATATTAGGAAGTCCTGGATGGAGTGGGAGAAACACGTGAGCTAAAACTCAAAATCATAAAAGTGACCAGGCTGGTTAGATGCCCAATCTTGTGGTCCTTACCTTTCAGGTCTGCACCTGAGTTCACGTCTGGGTTCGAATAGACATCATTTAAGATCAAAAGGGCCGCACTTACCCAAGAACAACAAAGTTCAGAGGGTTAAGTAAGAAGGACATGGAATAAATGATGATGCATCGAGAGAATGGCAATGAACGGGTTGAGTCTGAATGAGTATGGTTTGTTGAATGTAAAAGTATTATCTAATCTGTAAACTTTAACTTAATTTAATTCACAATAAAAATTTTTTAAAAATCAAAGCCTTGGAACCCCCAAGGAGCACTTCTATTCTGTCCTATAGTATTCCTATGAATTGGTACTAACCCCATTCTTCTCCCAAGAAGCAGTTAGTGGGGTTAAACTGCTGACCTTGCTGTGGGCACCCTAAAGCATAGTCCACTCTGCCACCAGGACTCCTATGGACTTCATAGCAGTGGATAAAAGTAAAACATGTCTTACTTAACCATTTTACAAATTTAACGAACTGCTACTTATATGGGATCAAACGGGCAAGAGCAACTCTGCAAAGTTAGATAGGAAGCTTAGAGGATGGTGGGTTTATGTTACTGGGCGAGGAACACTGCAGAAGGGTGAACACAGCCGCACTACAAGATGACTGTAATGAACGTTTGGGAATTGTACATGCGGAAATTCATCAACTACTGTATGTTTTTCTAGGAATATTCTCAACAACAACTAATGAAAAAAGTTACTGAAAAAAAATAGTTCTTAAAATAATTTCAAGATTCATTTACGAGGCACACCCGAGAATTCAAATGGATGCTTTCTATGATATTCCATAACTAAGAAACCCCACAGCAAAAGGGAGCATGTACAGTGTTGATGGAGCTAGGAAGTTCATTAAAGCTAGAGAAGAGGCCTTATAAATATTCATTCTTCTTTTAGTTCCACCATGTTTTCAATAATTTCGTCCTACAATTCTATATCCAATGCACCTCTTCAAGAGAGAATTCTTGTCATCCTACCACTGTAGGGCAAAGTTTCCTGTACTGTGGTTCATAGCATATTTCATTAAAAATTAATTGATGTGGCTGATAAAGATTTCCACAATTCTATAGTTCTAGGCTCCTACTTTATTCTAAGACTTTTAATGTGTATTAAAAACTTCCAAACTTACAGCAGGAAAGAAACTTGCTTATCTCTATAACTTGACATTTCTCAAAACTTGCTGACCTCAGAACTATGTTTTCAAGGGATACTGATTAACACCTTACAGAGCATGAGTATTCTGAGGGATTCACCCTGGAAAATGCTCCTTTGTGAAAGACTGAAGAAGAATTGGCTGACATCCTTACTTTATGATATTGTTGATGAATACTAAATATACCATGTCTCGCTGGCTAGAAGAATGAATAAATCCGTCTGCGAAGCAGTACAGCCTGAATGCTCCTTAGAAGTGAGGATGGTGAGACCTTGCTAAGTTACCAGGAGAGATCAGTCCCTGGAGGAGGACACCGTGCTTGTTAAAGTAGAGATTCAGTAAACAAAACAAAACAAAACAAAGGAAGATCCTCAATGCGTTGGGTTGACAATGGGCTCAAATGTACTGTTTCCCTGAAAGTGAGACACGCCCCCAAAATAAGACCTACTTATAGTTTTGCCTCTCACTGAAATATAAGGCATACCCCCCAAAATAAGACCTCCCCGAAAATAAGGGTTTGGATTGTTATGATGATGTTCCAGAAGATGATGAGATGATTGTCATTGAATAAATGAGTTAATGAACCATAGATTGTTGTACATGGAAATAATGGTAGTAACAACAAATTCTTGATACTGTGGGATTCACAGTTTGTCTGGTTATGCTGGTTTTTGATGACAACTACTACCGTACAGTATACAGGTAATAAAGATCCTTGTTTTTGTTCAACAATAAATGTGTGCCATATTCTTCTTCATGGAAAAATAAGACATCCCCTGAAAATAAAACCTAGCGCATCTTTGGGAGCAAAAATTAGGAAAAGCACTGTATTATTTTCAGGGAAACAGGGTAGGAACGTTTATGCGGTTGGTGCAGTCGGGGCAGTGTCTACTCTTGTTGCACATAGGGTCACCATGAGGTGTAACTAACTCAATGGCATCTAACAAGAACTCGTCAACTATTAAGACCACTACAATTTTTTTTTACTGTCACAAGAAAATGTCTACGTTTACCCAGAAATACAGTTATCCTTCTTGGCTAAGAAGTAGAATTTATAGCAGAAACCCAGAAGATCGAGGAAACAACCAGAAAAAGGTCTTAAATACTTGAGCATAACAAAAGATCATAAGTTTTCAAAGTACTCTGTTATTACTTAGTACTATAGTACATTTTTTACTATAATACTATCTTGATCATTGACACAAAGACAGACTGACACTATATCTACCAACTATATAGAGACAAATACTTTAGGGGTGTGTGTGTGTGTGTGTGTGTGTACAGTATTGGTTGCATTTGCAGTCCATTCCAAGAGTATCCAAGTAGAACTGTGATCCATAGGATGCTCACAGAAGCAGATTGTCAGGCTTATTTTATGTGGTGCCTCTAGGTTTGTTTGAACTATTAACCTTTCAATTAGTACTCAATTGCTTAGCCATTGTGCCATACAGGGGCACACACACTACTGTTCTCTGTATATTTATATATAAGGGTAGGTAACAAAGTATTGCTACAAAATAATAGAACTCTTTATTAAATAAAAACATGAAGCTCTTGCTTCTTGTCAAATCATATACATCTAGGTCTATACATATCTTTCTAAGGCCTCCCTGAATAATTCTGTCCTCTTCAATTTACACCATGACTAAAAGAGCACTTTTGGCATCCTTGAGGGGGTCAAATTATGCTCCTCATAAATGTTCTTTGGGGTTGGGGAACAAAAAGAAGTCTGGATGGCAAGATAAGGGCAGTAGGGTAGATAGGGTAAGGTTCCCAATGAAACTCTTACAAGTCAGCTCATTCCTCCTTCAAAGAATAAGCAGGCACACTGTTGTGACTGGGGGTGGGTGGGGTTGAATTCCTTGGTGCAACTTTCTAGACCCTTTTCACGCCAATGAAGTTTTCCACTTTCTTAGAATTTATTCCTAATAAGTCCCCAGGATTGTCCGGTGTCCTTTATGAAAACCTGTCAAGATGACCACTTGGAAATCCTAGAAAACAGTCCCCATAACCTTCTGAGCTGACCTCCCTGCCTTCGACTTCACTGGCCCAGTAGATCTTTTTGGAAGCCTCCGTTTGGGTTGGACATTTTGGGGAAGGTATCCTAAGGCGACTAAGACAAGTGTCTTAGTGAGAGAGCGTGTCTGCAGCCATCCACAAAGGACAGTGACATTTAAACATGTCTTGTTTGAGGTAAACCCACTCACGGAAGAACTGCCATTCCGGGCACGATACTCTTTGACTCACAGTGATATATAATCACAATATTGGAATCTTTCCTTTTTCTGTGCAGAAGTAAGTTAGGAATAGTAGAGCATTAAAGTTAGAATTAAAGGCAAGCTGATGTCTTTCAGTGGACAAGGGTCAGATTTCACAATGCTTTCTTTCCTTTTTTCTCTCAGATCTAAGATAAAAGAAATAACTTTTCTAACAAGTTGAGATTGGACCATCAAGAAGAAACAGTGAATATGTTTCTTTAGTAAAAGGCTATCTTTTTACTGACCAAGAAAAAAACCAAAACCGAAAAAAAAACCCAACCCACCAAAGACAATTGGAAATGTAGTTTTCAAAGGCAAGTGTGCATGTGCGCATGCGTGTGTGTGTGTGTGTGTGTGTGTGTGTGTGTGAGAGAGAGAGAGAGAGAGAGAGGGAACAACATGAAGTGAGAGACAAAGGCAGAGAAACAGTGAGTAAGTTTGTGGGAGATTCACTTAATAGCTTATTCATATCTTTCTTTTCTTTCTAATTTTAAACCTCCAAAATTATCCTAGTATTATTCCTAGTAACACAGATGCGAATCATACTAAACATCTGTCAACTGAAACTCACTTAAGATGAATTTAGTATTGACCAAGTCTTAATTTGTTTAAGCTTTTACTATTTTCTGCTTTCTTTTGAATAGAGGTTTCCCTGTGCTGTAAAAAAAAAAAAAAAAAAAA
>NW_022111336.1:3640317-3655106 GCF_000313985.2 Echinops telfairi
TCATGTCAGTCTTCATTTGGGTTTCAGTAATTCCTCTTAGTTATAATACCCTTGATAATGCCCTACCAAGCCTCCTAAACCCTCCTCACCACCGATTTGGATAATCCCACTTCTATAAATGAAGGAAGTAAGTTAGGCTCCCATTGATCTAGTGTCACCTAGTTGAGGAAAAGAAGAGTCAATGTATGGGGGGAAGGTCTTTAAAATCAACATCCTATACTGTCTTCCTTGTATTACATTGTGCTGTAAAAAAAAAAAAAAAAAAAAAGATGAATTTAGTAGTATTTCTGAAATGTATTTTTAAAATGTATGTGGGGAGACAATGTTTTTTGCTTTTGCACCATACAATTTAATAGCATATAAGCGATTTCAGAGATACCTTGTTTAAAATATATTTTATATTTTGCAAGCAATTGTGGGGGAAACTTTCTGGAGGTCAGTTGCGCCTCCTTGAAAATGGCAATTTTATTATTTTTGGGGCATCTGTTTTGTAAGAAAGAACCTGAGTTTTAATAATAATTTTTAAAAGGCATACAAAGGATGCCAATTAGAAAGCTGTATACAACAGTGAAAAACTGGAAGTAGTTTAAATATTCAACAATGCAGGATTGTCTTAGTAAATTTGGGAAAGTCACATAGGGACATGCTACCCAGTCATTAAGATATTTATACTGTAGAAAGACTGTTTAAACACCCAAAATTAATTTTAATACAGTTCTATGGGAGGGGGGAGCAGATTCTGAAGCTGTAATCTGCTTTTACCCATGCTTGGTTTAAAAGAAATAAAACAAACCAAATACACACACACACACACCAAGAGCTAAGCCAAACTTTTGATAGTAATCATCTCTGAGTGGTGGGATCATAAGTTTTTCTGGTTTTGCTTTTTAGTTTGTACTCTCTGCTGCCCAAATTTTCTTTGATAAATTAGCATTATCTTTGTCATTTTTAAAAGGACAATGTAAATCAACAATCTATCTTGTGCCTCGTCCTATTTCTTAAACATCTCATGGCAAATTGAACTGTTTTGGGTATGCACAAGCAAAGCTTCTGAGTAGATATTGAGATGGCACACAGGTAGCCAAAAAACTGGTGGTTTCTACAGTTGGCTCCCTGGAGGCAGGTAGAACAGCATCTTTATAATGGCTGTGGCTACACATTTAACCTATCTGGATGTGGGCACCAATGTGATATGTTTTGCAAGGTGTGTGCAGATGATCCACAAGGCCCCCCAAGGATCTTCTGCCACAGCTCATAGCTTATGGCTGCCGCTCTACCCCCAGAAAGACATTCCCCAGGCACCTGGCTTTTTATCCTATTAAAAATGCAAATAACCCAGCAGAAGTCCACATGAAACTTTACCGGTTACCTAGGTTAAATGAGTCTAACATATCATTTCCTGAGAATAGGCTTTAATGGAGTGTACATGGGAATTTGGGAGGGTGTGTGTGCAAAGATAAGACAGTATGAATGAACACATATGGTATCTGAGGAGTAATTAATATTCATAATCATGATATTTTAATTTATGGTTTATGAGTCATAAATATGTTATCACATTTAATCTCAATTTAATGGAATAGAATGGCTGCCACCAAGGATAGTTAGGCAGAAGAGAGATTTGGAAAAAGACAGACAGCAAATCTCCAGTGTTTATTATTTTTCTAGCATCATTCCAAGAAGCCACATCCCATTCAAATAGACAAATTGATTTAATTTACACCCTTCTGGGGGCCCAACATCTAAGCAGACTGTTCAAATAACTAGACTACATGGGGATAATAAGGTTGGCGGCATTATTAATGCACCACAATAAGACAGAACTACCACCTTCTAGGCTTGGTGGTTGGTTGGTTTTGCTAAAAGCCAATGTTCAACCGGAGACACGCAAGAAAATATCCAGCCAAATAACTTTAACATATTTGTGAGTATGGATTTGCATGGTAAATCATGAAAATGAAAAGATCAGAAAATGGCAATGAAGGCAGAAGGCAAAAGGACAAAGGGAGATCACACAGAATTCCCTCCTTTAGAGAAAACAGATAAGCGTTCAAAGCGCACAAATAGGGCAAAAGCCAGCACAGTATAAACTCACTGCCATCCAGTCGATGCAAACTTATAGCGACCCTATGGGCAAGGTAGAACTCACCCTGTGGGTTTCTGAGATGGTAACTCTTTATTGGAGTCCAAAGTCTCATCTTTCTCCCACGGAACTACTAGTGGTCTCAAACTACTTGATTTTGGGGATTGCAGCTCAACAAATAACCACTATGCCACCAGGGGTCCTAGCTGCACAGTATAGAGGTTAAGAATACAGCTTCTGGAGTACAGCATCTTGGGTTTGAATCTTGCCCCTGCCCTCTCCTATTTATATTTAAATGGCACTTCAGTCCTTCATCTTTTGGGTTAAGTACTTGTCCCTACTTCATAGAGTTGCCAGATAGATTACATTAGTTAATATGTGAGACATTTGCCCGACTCAATGTCGTTTGCCTTAATCCAACCCACTGCCATCAAGTTAACTCCGACTCATAGTTAACCTACCGAATAGAGTGGAACTGGCCCTATCAGTATCCGAGACTGTAACGCTTTACGGAAGCAACCTGATCTATCTCCTGAGGAATGCCTGCTGTTTCCAATGGTGGATCTTTCTGTACACAGCCCAACACTTAGCTCACGAAGGCACCAGGGTTCCTCCAATGCCTTTAAGTGACGATTCAACTTTCATACATGTTCACGTATGACCAGAAGGAGATACACCAAAATGTTAACAAGTAGACTTATAGACAATTTAAATGATTTCCACTATACTTGTTCATATTTTTTGAATGCCAGAATAACACCCTATTACTTCTATAATTGGAGGTAAAATATTACAAATTGACAATATCAATCAAAGGAAAATAGATGCTTGCCAATTTCATATGTATTAGGTAGGATACTAATGGGGAGGACCAAGGCTTAAACTTTTCATTAACTAAGTGGTTATTTTTCTTAGTTTTAACTATTAAACTATGATTACTAAAATAGTAAAACCAGGGTATGAAAGACTAAGCAGTGGTGAAGAAGCAGAGGATAAAAGAGGAATAACAACAGTTAGGAAAATAAAAAGTCATAGGTTGACGCTCGAACTTTGAGGCAGGGACTGAATTCTGTATCAACAGATAGGTAGATCGGTATATAAATAACAGATACATTGATAAAGAAATGCACAGATACGGTCACCAGCTTTCTGTAATGAATTGCTATGGTAGAACTAAAGACTCCAAAATATGAAAGGACTTAGCACTTGAGAACGCACTGCAGGAAAAAATTCTGCATTAGGCGAAGACTGGGCCAATGATCTAACCAGCCCTCCTCATCCGCCCCTTTCGCATTCATCCACCCAGTTCTATTTCAGCATGATTTATGCCTCTGGCAGAGAGGACTATGATTCAGGTGCTAATTCTCAGCTACTAAGATGCAAAGAAGAGGTGAAGCAATGAAAGCAGGAAAGGACTTACAGGAGAGAAAGTGCTGGGATGCTGGGCCGAAGTCTCTGTGGGCTTCATGCAGCTGCCTGACTCGGTCCTCGATGGCCACCTAAGAGGAAAAGGAGAAAGATGATGTTCTCTCATCATATATAATCTGTACCAATTAAACAACGCATCCTTTTGGGTAAGATCCTTTGAGTGTCAATGGCCAAGACCATTAAAACAATGATTTACAAGCATGGTTTTAATATCTGCTTACCGTATATGGCTCCAAGACCTAGTTTTACCAAACCCAGGCCAAACAAAAAAGGTTGTTCTCTCTTGTCAGTGTGAAAATGAAGGTTTTACAGTCAACTCCTTGGAAACCACAAATGAACTTCTGCCCCAGTGAGAATGATCTCAATAATAAAATAAAATAAACGGAAAAGGCCAAGTCCCCCACCGAACGATTAAGGCGGTTGCCCTTTGGTATTGTACAAGGACACGGTGACTAAAGGGACGGAGGAAGTGACTGCTGGGGTAAGTGTTGGACTGCGGACTGCAAGGTCGGTGGTTTAAACCCAACAGCCACACCCTGGGAGAATGATGAGGAGTCAGATGACTAAACGAGTCTAAGGAATGATGGATATTTTGTCTTTTACACTCAATAAGACATTTCATTTTTAGTAATTTTTCTGGCATTCATATTAAGTGGTAATTAATTGTTGACAACTAATAACCAGTAGCTAATCATAAAAGGTGGATGAGAAGAGGCAACAAAGTTTTGTTGATTTCCGTTTTCCGTGGCTTTAGACATCCACGGGAAATATCCCTTTAGGTGGCATGTCGTAAAATGTGCCCTGCTTTTGGTTTGGACTAGATTTTCCTATAATATATCAACATAGTATACTATCAGCTTAGTGAATGCCATTCTGGGAAGGAAAAAAACAGGAAGAAATTTATGGGTGAAACGGTATGCTTTGTCATCTGGCATTTTGCTTGATATGAGTGGCAGCCCTAGGCATTGTGTCTCCCTAACATTGGCTCTTGATTTGGTTCTGAGCAGTCTGTCTTAGAGCAGGGTTGATGAGCACCATCATAGCTCCAGGAGGTGGGAGTGTTAAATCCTGTGGTGCGCAGAATTCCCAAATGTAAAATAAATAGATCAGAAAAGTAGCTCAGGCAGTCTGGTTGACAGCCAACTCTGACCTTCTTACAGCAATCATATGCTTACCATAAATCCAGAACAACTTTATAATTTTTTTGGCTTGCTCCCTAGCCCTATTCATCTGGACTTGGACCATATATATATTTAGATAACCAAGTGGGGTTCCCAAAAGGCAGGATTTGCTTCACTGTTACAAAATAGCCCAAATCTACCTTTCCAGCCTCATGACCCTGAACTCCCAGGCACACTATACCTACAAAAACCCGCCAAGCAACCTACTTCTCCTGGGATAATCCATCCCTTCCATGTTGGTGTGCATTGCTCATGCCCTTCTTTCTCTCTGGAATAGCCTTTCCTCTCCTAGTTCAAACTTTGGTTATATGTTTTATCTGCTTACTTTTCAACCCCGAGGTAAATCCAACAACAGCAGTGAAACCTGTGAGAGTTGGTCTTGTTTTTCATGGCTCATAAATTTTCTGCCTTCGGGTAGGGTGCAGTCTTGACACTTTTGCATCACTCTCTAGTCGTGGAAAATATTTGAGTTTCTGCCATACAAAGGTTCCGACGTTCCCACATTTGGACAGCACATGAGGTACACTTGCATTCACTCTAGTTGCGTAGACAGTGATCTCAGCTTATTAATGGCAGGGGCCATTCCTTGCAGATATTTGCTCACCCACTTGCATGCAGAATGTATGGAGCCATGGACAGAATAAGTGGCCGCACATATTTGTTCAATGGAAACTCGTCCCAAACAAAGGCTCTATGAACACGGGATGGAGAGAAACAAGGAAGAATATACACCAACACTAAGTGCAGGTCTGAGGTCAATCGTTCTAAATGTAAGCTTTTCCATCAGTAAGATGTGGATAATAATATGCCCAACCTCAGAGAGTTTTGTGGGAATGAAATACGATGATGCATGTAAAGTGTTCAGCCCCCCCACCTTTTTTTTGCCACAGAGCAATTGCTCCAAAGTAAAAAGGTTAGCAGCTGTTGTGGTTGTTGCTCTTACGGTTTATGGGTAGAGAGGAATAGGTTACAATGTGCAAGAGACCACATGCAATCAAAAGGCTAATATTTATTAAGCACTATACATGGGAAAATATGAAAATTTATTTATCTATTAATGTACAAATGAAGGCATAGAAGGTAAAAATACAAAAAGGATAATGATTAAAAAACAACTTGCCTAGAGCTAAAACCAGTTGTTGAGTCAACTCCAATGGCCTGGGACCCCGTGAGTGTCCGAATAGAACTGTGCTCCACAAGGTTTTCAATAGCTCGTTTGGGGGTAGCGGATCACCAGACTGCTGAGAGGACTTGAATTACCAACCTTTTCATTGGCAGCCAAGTGTGTTAACCATTTCCACATCAAGGAAAAGCAAGCAGTTAGTCAACTGGCAGAGCCAGGTTTCAAACTCATTCGATTTGACTCTTACTCTTAACAATGAACTCGGAGTTAAAAAAAAAGTATTTTTAAAAGAGTAAAATATAAAAAACAAACAAACAAACAAAAATACTATTAATAATTCATTAAACATTCACGGTGATAATATATTTTCATAAAAAATAAATACGTTCCACAGTAAAAAAAAAAAAAAGTATTTTTAAATACTCATATCTAATAGGCAAAACAAAAAACCCCAAAACTCACTGCCATTAAGTTGATGCCGACTCACAGCAAACCTATAGGACAGGGTAGAACTACCCCTGTGACTTTTCCAGACTGTTACTCTTTACAGGAATAGAAAGTCTCTTCTTTGTTCTGCAGAGTGGTTGGTGGTTTCGAACCACCGACTTTGCAGTTCACAGGTCTACATGTAACCACAATGCAATCAGGATTCCTCATCTAACAAGCAGGGGCCTTTAAATTTTGTATTTCTTTCAATCAGTTGATTGAATGAATGCAGATAGACTGTAACGTGCACAGCTATGAACCTTTAGTGGTCAACAGTTGGCGGTCTTGAAGACTTGAGAAGGGTTGTAGAACACTCACAAGTGACTATTTGGGATATGTACATATATCTTTTTTTTTCTTTTTATGTTCCTGTAGTCCTATTTATTTATTTTAATTCTACTGAATATCAGACTAGCTTTCTCAGAGGCTATCTGCTTCTTTTTTTTTCTTTTTTAACATTTTATTAGGGGCTCATACAACTGTTATCCCAATCCATACACACATCAATTGTATAAAGCGCATTTGTACATCGTTTCTCAAAACATTTTCTCTCCATTTAAACCCCCGACATTAGGTCCTCATTTTTCCCCTCCCTCCCCGCTCCCCCCTCCCGCATGAGCCCTTGATAGTTTATAAATGGGTATTTTGTCATATCTTGCCCTGTCCGACGTCTCCCTTCATACACTTTTCAGTTGTCTGTCCCCCAGGGAGGAGGTCACACACAGTTCCATGTAATCGGTTCCCTCTTTCCTACCCATTCTCCCTTTACCCTCCCTGTTTTGCCACTCACACCACTGGTCCTATAGGGCTCATCCGTCCTGGATTCCCTGGATTTTCAGTTCCTATCTGTACCAGTGTACCTCCTCTGGTCTAGCCAGTCTTGCAAGATAGAATTCGAGTCATGGTAGTGGGAGCGGGGAGGAAACCTTTAGGATCTAGAGGAAAGTTGTATTTCTCATCATTGTTACATCGCACCCTGACTGGCTCATCTCCTCCCCGAGACCTCTCTGCAAGGGGATCTCCAGTAGCCTACTAATGGGCTTTGGATCTCCACTCCGCACTCCCCCCATCATTCACTATGGTAAGATTTTTTGTTCTGATGATGCCTTACACCTGATCCCTTCGACACCTCGTGGTTGCATAGGCTGGTGTGCTTCTTCCATGTGGTCTTTGTTGCTTCTGAGCTCGATGGCCGCTTGATTACCTTCAAGCCTTTAAGACCCCAGACGCTATACTTTTTAAAGTATTCAAGAGAGAAAGATAGATAGGAGTAACTGAGATGGGCGACAGGAAGGGAGGAGGCAATGAGAGTGAACACTGACCTTAAATCTTATCTCATAGCGAGAAAAAGAAATCTAAGGGAACATTGAATATACAGAATGAACACATCTGTCTTAGAAGAAATGCAGCCAGAATGCTTCTTAGAAGGAAGGATAGTGAGACTTTGTCTCCTGGACCTCGGATATGTTATCAGGAGAGACCAGGCTCTAGAGAAGGGCAGCATGCTTGCTTGATAAAATCAGTGAAAAAGAGACGCTACAGAGATGGATTGCCACAGTAGCTGCCACAAGGAGCTTACGCTGAACAACAGTGGTGAGGATGCTTCAAGGTTAGGTTGTGTTTTGTTTTGTTGTACATGGGGTCACAATGAGGCAGACCTGAATTCGATGGCAGTTAATGACAACAGGGGACTGTGCAGAGAGTGGAGGAGTATAACTCTGCTACAGATTATGTAATAACGTTCGTGGCTTCATCAGGGCCAGGGAGCTCCGGCATCAGAGTCCATTAGCTTTTCAGTCTTTGAAGGTCACTTGCTTCTTTGATCAAGAGAACTCCAGCAGCTTCCAGAGTAGACCAAATATTGTCAAACATTTTAAAGGAGGTAACTGTGAATTTCGTTTTCCATATTTCTGACTAAAAAAATGCATCGGGTAATGAAATGAAATATTCTAGAAATAGTCTTAAAATAATTCAAGAATTAAGCATAAATGATTTCTTTCACAAATATTTTTAGAGATAGTCTGTGGATTGGATGCACAAGTGACTAAATAGAGAAATCGTTTTAAGGAAGAGAAAGACATGAAGACACATGATTCTCACAGAGCAGAACTACTTGGGGGTAAAAGACAACAAATTCTGTCATTATTCAAGTATGTAAATAAATTTTGATCAGTCCTAGTGGTGTAGGGGTTATGCATCGGGCTGCAAACCTTAAGGTCAGCAGTTCGAAACCACCGGCTACTCTGCAGAAGAAAGGCAGGATTTTCTACTTCCTTAAAATATTACAGTCTCAGAACCCCACAAGGGCAGTTCTACCCTCTCCTATAGGCTCATTATGAGTTGACATCGATTCGATGGCAATCAGTTCCTGATTTGAGGTTGTTGGGTTTTTTTTTTGAGTAATAACCCCCATGCATTAGCACTTTCTAATTAGCTGTGTTTTAAACCAATAAATGCTAGCATATGGAAATCAAGATGTAAAGGCAGAAATGATACACTTGTACCTTGCCTTCAGGAGCGCTGGGAAGCAAGAGTTATGCACTCCGCTGCTCACTGTTTCAAGGACACAAGCCCTGGTTTCCCGCTCCGGTGAAGACAGTAGCCTAGGAAGCCCTATGGGGCCGCTCTATTCTGTCTGAGTGGCCACCGATGGATGGGGTCGCACGTAACTACCATCTTGCATTCTGGCACAATTTGTTTTTCAGTCAGTTAATTATTTGTTGGGAGTCTGTGGGTGGTGGATACAGTTCCTGCTTGGCTGCTAACCCAAAGACGGGGGATTTGAGTCCACTTCAGAGGACTGGCATGGCAAACGTCAGTCATTGAACTGGATTAGTGGCTTCTTGGGGGTCTGGCAGGGGAAGTTGGGGGAAAATGGGGAGCTAATAATCATAAGTATGAGAAAGAAGAAAATGTTCTAAAATGGGTTGTGGTAATGAGTGTGCAGCTCTTCTTGATGTGATTAAATTATTGAATTGTATGATATGTGGATTATGTTGCAATAAAGCCGTGTTTTCCAAAATCATTGAAAACCCTACGGAGTATAGTCTGCCGCTGATACACACGGTGTCAGAGTTAACTCAATGGCACCTTGTTTAATAATGAGTTCCCTTTATAAGTATTGAATACTTACAAGTAAGTTAATACTGAGAGAGGTGTAAGACACTAATGCCACGGTTACTGTTCTTCAGGCGGGCACGTAAGGAGATGGAGGTGAACAGTAAAGATAAGCCCCCCAAAGGCCTGGAGCAGCAGACTACTGATGCTGGGGAAGGCAGTGAGATGTATTTAGCTAGGAACATTGGACGCAGATGATGCCAAAGAACGCAGTCCAGACTGTGAGACTGAAGATTTACCCCATGGGCCAGTGACTCCACTAACCATTTTTTGTGAGGTGACTTGCTGTTTTAAAGGAAAGCTGTGTTTTAGGAAGATTAGTCTGTCAGTGTGGCATAAATCAGATTCAAGAGAGACCTGAGGCTGAAACCAGTTAGAAGCTGTTGCAATTGACTGGAGCTGGAGTGATATGTGTCAAAAGTAAGACTGCATGGCGTGCAATGACAAAGAGGGGACAGATGAAATGGCATTTTGAAAGAACGAAAGATTAACCAGTTTGGGTGTTGGCGCTTAGGTTTAAAACAAACAAATATAGCCCCTAGATTTCCAGTGTGAAAGACTGGGAGAATGAGGATATTTTCGATGGAAATGTGGAGATTAGAAAAGGGAGGAGTGGTGGCCATGTGTATAAATTCATTGGAAACACCAAGAGTTTGCCCTAACAGTGGACCCTTTACCTGGAGGTGCTGCGGGGAGGCAGTATGGAGAGCAATTAATTGGTCTTGGAAAGGAAAGAAAAGGAAAGTGAGAATTAAGAGGCCACAGTGAGCTTTGGGAGGTGGGAGGGAGAAGAAGATCCAGAGGAGTTAACAGAGAAGTCCTTAAAGAGACAAGGAGGAAGGGTCCTGGTTTCCTTCAAACTCATAGACCACACCTCTATTTAGTTTGATAAAGAGTGCGGCAAGAGTAGCATTTTTTTTGGCGGACCTCCTGTTTTTACTATTAGATCATAGATTTCAAAAGCTTAGAACTGGAAGAAACCTTATCTATTGATACACCAGGGTCTTTTTTTTAGAGCACTCCCAGATGGGCAGAAAACCGCCATCTGGTCCACGAGTACTCGTCAACTAGTTGGAAGCAATTCTTCAGGGAAAGCAAGTGTGTGTGCGTGGCAGGGAGGGAAGTCCGTTTTAAATGCTCTGGGAGGCCAGGGGCACATTTTTCTTTTTCCTATGATCTCCCCAGTGACTTGCGCGGTACCTGGTATATAGTAGGTACTCACTTGATATTTATTGTATGGGTGATTGTACAGTTTTTTACAGGATCTTCAACATAGCAGCTACATTTTCAAGATTTTCAACACAAATTTTTGGAAAGGCCTTCCTTTCTTCCCTCCCTCCCTCTTTTCTCCTCTATGTTCTTTTCTCCTCCCCCTTTCTTTCCTTTATCTCTCTTGGGGACCCTCCCTCCCTAATGATAGCTAAGGGCGGGGTGGGAGGGGGAGGCATTTAGACTCATTTTGCTTACAATACTGGATTTAAAACTTTTAGAAAGCAGTTATTAATAATACAACAAAGTCACAGCCTACATCTTTTCCATATTTGTTCTTTTCTAAAATTTAAAGTCATATTTTAAAACCATGAAAGCAATATCTTATTCCCTTTTTAGCCTTCTTGTTTCTGATGCCTTCAGTAGGCCAAGGTGCCCTGATGGTGTAGTGGACTACTCATTGGACTGCTGAATATGAGGTCAGCAGTTTGAAACCACCAGCTGCACCATAGGAGAAAGGCAACGCTTTCGCTGTCCCTGAAGGAGTTCCAGCCTCAGCAACCCACAGTGGCAGGTATACCACGTCATGTAGGGTCTCTGTGAGTCAGAATTGATTCAATGACAGTGAGTGGAGTGTTTGCTCTTTAAGCAATGCATGGTTTGCAGAGACTTCCTTCTCAGCTACTCTTTCTTCTCGTGAGAAAAGTCGCCATAGTCATTCAGAAGGTATTTACTAGAAGGCAAACGTCTTGGCCATGAAGACAGGAAGCATGTCTGTCTTGTTCACAACTAAGCATAGCTTAGTGCCTGGTGTATAGGAGGTACTCAATAAATATTCAATAAATGAATAAATAACATGACCTTTGAGTTATTATCTGGTAGGCATTATGCTAAGTATGACTGTGGTAGGCTTGAAAGTGGAATTATGGGAATAAGGCATGAACACCAAGTTATCCAACTAAATTAGCAATAACAATAACAATAATTTCCAGATGTTTTCTGCATTTCTGTGTATTTAAAAAAAATCATTTTAGTGGGGGCTCTTACAGCTCTTGTAACATTCCATGCATCAATTGAATCAAGCATATTTATTCATATGTTTCCATAATCATTTTCAAAACATTTACTTTCTATTTGAACCCTTAGTATCAGCTCCTCTTTTTTCCCTCCCTCCCACCCTCCCACCATTGTGACCCCTTGATAATTTAAATATTATTATGGTTTTCGTGTCTAACACCGACCACTGTCTTCCTTCACTCAAGCTTTTGTTTTTTATCTCCCTGGGGGGGTATGTGTAGATTTCCCCCTTTCTCCCCCACCTTCTTACTACACTTCTGGTATTGCTACTCCCAATTCTATTCCTGAGGGTTTATCTGACTTGGATTCCCTGTGTTGTGAGCTCTTATCGGTACCTGTGCACATGCTCCCATCTATTCTGCAGTGAAAGGTAGGACTGGGGTCATGATAGTGGGGGGTGAGGAAACCTCAAGGAACCAGAGGAATATTTTGTGTTTCATTGGTGCTATACTGAGCCCTGGTTGACTCATCCCTTCCTTCCAACCCTTCTGTGAGGGATGTCCTGTTATTTAGAAATGGGTTTGGGTCTCTGCACTGTCCCCCCTCATTCTCAACATTATGTTTTTTATCTGTGTATTTTTAAAAAATAACATTTTATTGTGTTTTTGGTGAGAGTTTACACAACAAATTTGGTTCCAATTTAACAATTTTTACACAAATTATTCAATGATGTTGGTTACATTTTACACGTGTCAACAAAAAATTCCAAACTAACTACCATTGAGTTGATTCCAACTCATAGTGACCCTATAAGACAGGCTAGAACTGCCCTGTGGGTTTCTGTGATTATAATTTTTTTATAGGAGTAGGAAGCCTTGCATTTCTCCCACAGAGCTGCTGGTGATTTCAAACTACTGACCTTGTCATTAGTAGCCTAGTGCATAATCACTACACCACCAATATTAACAGTCTTCTTAATTGTATTCTGGCTATTCCTCTGTAGTATTCTAGTTCCCTGGTCTCCTCATCATTTCATTTTGTCTTGTGAAAATCAATATCCCTGCTCAGAGTGGTCAATGCACAGAGAGGCCCATATGGCAGGCCCCACTATGAGACATGACACCCCGCACTGATCCATAGCCCTACAGGGGACAACACTGGAGACACAGTGTGGGAATTGTGCCCGATCTGACCCCACCACACTGAGGCAAAACACTAGGGGCATTCAATAGAACAGCAAGGGGTGCAGAGCAAGGAAGTCCGGAAGGAATAAAAAAAAAAAAAGACTTTGGGGCCAGGGCATGGCAGCCCATTAGACTTGACCAGAAAACACTCCTAAAGGTCAACAAACAGACCTTGAACTATTTAGTCTTTTCTCTCTATTTTTGTAATTGTTTTTTGTTGTTGTTTTGTTTTGTTTTCTTTTGTTGTTTTGTTTTTCTTTGTCTTGTTTTTGTGCATATTATTATCTCTGCAGGTCTATCTAGATAAGATAGGTGGAATAAACAATATGGAGGAGAAAACAAAGGGACTGATGGTTCTAGGGGTACATGGGGGATGGGGAGTTGGGGAAAAGGAAGCAGGTGTTAACAAACCCAGGGACAAAGGAACAACATGTGATCCAAAATCAGTGGCAAGGAGGATGTAAGAGGCCTGGTAGGGCTTGATCAAAGACATTTTAACCGAAAGGAAATATAAAAACCCAAATGAAGGCTGAGCATAATAGTGGGACAAGAGGAAAGTAAAAAGAAATAGAGGTAAGACGTAGGAGGCAAAGGGCATTTATAAAGGTCTAAATTCAGGCATGTACTTAGGTGAATATATTTATATATGATGATGGGGAAATAAATATATGTGCATATATTTATAGGTTTAATATTAAGGTAGCAGATGGACATTGGTCCTTCACTCAAGTACTCCTTCAATTCAAGAGCATTTTGTTCTATTAAACTGGCATCCCATGATGCTTACTTTCCCAACACAATTGCTGTAAGGCAAATGTGTACATAAGCAAATGTGATGAAGGCTGATGGTGTCTGGCTATCAAAAGATATAGCATCTGGGGTCTTAGAGGCTTGAAGACAAACAAGCGGCCATCTACCTGAGAAGCAACAAAGCCCACATGGAAGCACACCAGCCTATGTGACCATGAGGTGTTGAAGGGATCTGGTATTAGGCATCAAAGAACAAAAAATCATATCATTGTGAATGAGGGGGAGTGCAGAGTGGGGACACAAAGCCCATCTGTAGACAACTGGATATCCTCTTACAGAAGATTCACAGGGAGGACAAGAGTCAGTCAGGGTGCAGTTTAGCAATGATGAGACATACAACTTTCCTCTAGTTCTTTAATGCTTCTTCCCCACCACTATCTTGATCTCAGTTCTACCTTACAAATCCAGCTTGACCAGAGAATGTACACTGGTACAGATGGGAACAGGAAACACGGGGAATTCAGGACAGATGAACCCCTCAGGACCAGTGGTGAGAGTGGTGATACCAGGAGGGTGGAGGGAAGGTGGGGTAGAAAGGGGGAACCGATTACAAGGATCTACACATAACCCCTTCCCTGGGGAATGAACAATAGAAAAGTAGGTGAAGGGAGACAACTGGCAGTGTAAGACATAACAAAATAATAATAATTTATAAATTATCAAGGGTTCGTGAGGAAGCGGGGGCGGGGAAGGATGGGAAAAAATAAGGAGCTGATACCAAGGGCTCAAGGAGAAAGAAAATGTTTTATGAATGATGATGGTAACCAATGTACAAACGTGCTTGACACAATGGATGTATGTATGGATGGTGATAAGAGTTGTATGAAGCCCCAATAAAATGATTTTTTAAAAAACGACTACCATTGAGTGGATTCTGACTTAGAGTGTCCCTATGGGACAGAGTAGAAATGGCCCTGTGGGTTTCTGTGGGTTTCTGAGACGGTCAGTCTTTATGGGCGTAGGAAGTCTTGTCTCCCTCCCACACAGTGGCTGGTGGTTTCCATCTGCTGACCTTGGGGTTGGTAGCCCAAGACGGAGCCCAGGACGCCACCCAGGCTCTTCACCTACCAATACAGCCAAACTAAGCTCTGTTCCATTGACTCCGCGCAACCTGGAGGACAGGGCAGAACTGCCCCTCTGAGTTTCCCAGA
>NW_022111336.1:3655206-3667196 GCF_000313985.2 Echinops telfairi
AGGGAGTAGTATTTTATTCCAATTCATTCAAATCTGAAAATGGTTTTCTTTTCAATAAAAATATAAATAGAAGCAACCCAGAAATCAAACCCTGTCTCTGACATTTAACTTATATAAATTCCTCACATTCCAAACTGTCACTGGGCAGTTTTGTAGGCTTCTGCTGTGTGACAGTCATGGCGTTTTGTGCCCTGGGCAAAGGAGCCAGCCACATGAGCACTTGGGGACTGGACCAACCGAGGAGGAAGACAGAAACTGTATCTTCCTGAGAACGTGCGAGGGCAGAGCCCTAACGTTTGTTCTCGTTGCTGGACACAGTGAGAAGAGACGCCCCAGCTGTGTGGCCAGCCCACCCCCACACCCCCATGATCAAGGAGATAAAGGCCAGAAACTAGACTTGAAGGAAAGAGATGCATTTCCCTCCCCCCAGGCCCCTGCAAGCCAGTGAAATGGTGTCAAAGCTTGAAAGGCCCCTCAAGGAAGAGGCTTTCACTGAAAAGCCCCCTCATGGTTCAGACCCTTCTGGCAAAGGACCTCTGAAGGAAAGGCCCCCTCACAGAAAGCTTCCCTCACAGAAAGGGCCTGCTGAGTTTTTTTGTTCCATCTCTCAGGAATTGGCCAATGGGAAGAGGGCCACCACAGAACAGGAAAGAAAATGAGGCTTGGTGATTGAAGCCGTCCCATCTGATGTCCAGAAGGGCAAAGTGGACTGGCAGCCTTTCCAGAGCAACTCTCCCAAGCCGTAGCAGCGGTTCCTTTCGGGAGTAGAAAACCCCATCTTTCTCCCAAAGAGCAGCTGGTGGTTTCAAACGGCTAACCTTGTGGTTAGCAGCCCAAATGTGTAAGCGTCTCACCACCATACCCCAAATGACCCTGTAACTTTTCCTGATGTTTATGATCATTTCTGTTAAAATTCTTTCAACACAGAGCCATTCGCTGGGGTGGGGGACAGACTGGTCTGACAGAAGAGTTACTTTAGAAGGCTTGTGCTGGAGACACAGCCGTGGACCAAACACGCTGGGATTGCTGGTGTGACCAGACGAACTGGATTCTCTTGTCCTTAGATGTATTTCCGTGTTGCCTGGACATTGAGACACTTCAGAGTTAAACTGTTTCTTGCCTTGGACTTCAGGATAGAGACGGTGCTCCCTTTGAGTCGGAGCATGATTATTAGTTGATTTTCTGTGATTTATGACATGGATGCTAATGTGTGCCATGCGAGGCCATCAATAATCCACCTCTTTTTATATTCCTCTCTCATAACTCCCCCCATTCTTTTTATATATTTATTTCCGTGCTGACTTTAAAAAAAAATTAATCTCTAACTTCTTTTTCTATTTGCTCCCTTTTTCTCTCCTCTCCTCACCTCTCCCTCTGGATCCCTTCCTCCCCCGACCCCTTCAATAAGTCCTGTGGAATTTCCCAGATGAGCAGCCAGACTCTTAGGAGGGAAAGAGTGAGTGCTTGCAATGAAGTGGCTTATGCATTACTGCATGACAAGTGAGCCATGATGTGAAGAGGCGCCCTAGAGCCTCGAGTAGGTCCAATGCTTCTGCAGGAACATTCCTCCTCTGAGCCTAAGGAAGTCTGCCATCACCCCGAGAGCAAGAGAGGACGAACAGCAAGCCAGGGGGAAGTCATTTGTTTTCACCTCACTGCTTTCTAAAATGCATTTTGCAAGTCTGTTGATTATGTTTCATGCCCATGCAACTGTCTCTTTCTGTGATAATGGAGTCAGATGATATCAGCATTAAACTCACTTCGTAGACCCAAGTACCTTAAGGCTATCATTAATTTTAATTTAGATGAGCAGTAATCAGCCTCCTATCCCACTTCATTTGTCAAAAGCTTTAGTTTTCGTGACATCTACAGAGTTTTCTGGGGGGAAATGTGATGGGAAGAAGAGATCATAGAAAGCTTTTTTCCTTTCTGGTCTCAAAGGGGGACAAGGGGAATTACTCTGCTTAGGTGATGTAACTTGATGCAGATTTTATCTTTTGGAAAACAACCAGCTTCCTTTTTAAAAGCTTTCCTAATGTACCTCATGATTTGCAACAGGGATGAGAGTCAAGTGGTTCTCACCTTGCCACACCATGGCATTAAATCATTTACATTTCCGCCTCAGCTATTTATTCCTGCAGCTTTCTTTATTCCGCATTTGAAAGGTATCATTCTCACAGGCATTTTCTGAGGCCAATGGAGCATTCCTTTCTCGGGGTATTTTAGGCCAGAAGTAGCATAATGTTCACATGGTAATTACATAATGATGCCTCCTGGTATTAGAGCACAGGAGTGTTTCCAAGGACCAGAAGTGGCGATTCGAAATAATTAATCATCAATGGGATAAAATAGAACTGGTATCATCTTAAAAAAAACAAAAAAAAAACAAAACAAAAAAACTCCAAACATCATCATCAACAGCCCCCCACCCCCAAGTCCAACCCTAAAACAAAGCTGAACAAAAGCTAGTATGTACAGCCAGGGCACGAATTCATAGTGAATGATGACTGAAGCGGGTTGAAATCCTGAGGATAAATGAACTCCTGAGGATAAAGCAGCAGACGATAAACAGCTTTACCCTCAGTGGCCAATCCCTTTTCTTGTGGGGTAAAAATAAATGTGTAGATTTCCTGTTTGTTCTACTAATCAGCTTTTTAAATGGAAGTTGGGAGGGAGAATTTACTGAAGTGTGTAACAATCCTTAAGCAAAGAAAACAGCGCCCCTTTCTTCTAACCACCCTCATATCCTTTTTGAAGCTTCCTGACCTTGACTCCCTTCACCATCGACATCTCAGTATATCAAAGAACCTTGTCTGCCCCAAGCCCCCACTTTTCAGTTGCCTGTTCTCCTCCTCCATGCGTCTGAAAAGCGCCTTTCTTTTCTCTCAGTGAGGCAGAGCTGCCAAACCAGTATCAGGCCATCCATACAAATCAATACACGGGAAGATCGCATCTATTGTACTTCCATGCTACAGGCAGCCGCTCACTCCTCTGTACGCTGCACATAAGAAGTTAAAGCACAAACGAAGTAGAGAAGTACACTCTGTGTGTCTGAATGCCATTGAGTTGATGCAGATTCATAGTATCCTTTTAGGACAGGACAGAACTGCCCCACGTGGGTATCCCAGACTGAAACTCTTTATGAGAATAGAAAGTCTTGTCTTTTGTTCCCCCCAGAGAGTGTCTGGTTGGTTTTGAATCACGAGCCTTGCAATTGGCAGTCCTACTCATCACCACTACATCACCAGGGCTCCTACGAATGAAGACCAGAGGATGGAGCAATACACTTCTCTTGTTTCTGCGTGTGGGTTTACCAGAAGGGGTGTTCAAAGTTGGCCACGTGTTTGATCCCTTTCAGTTTACACTATAGCTCTACTCCCTCTTCTTCACCCTCCTCTTACCTAGCCCTCATCTTGTCTCCTTTGCCCCCCTCCTTCCTCAGTCCAGCACACCAAACACCCACCTGATTTTTAAGCTTGCTATACAGTTGTAAGACTTCCCTGAACTATTCCTGCTATTTTACCTCAAATGTAACCAAGGCTTTTTTTTTTCTTCCCCTCCAACATGGCTTTACATAGGGCAGAAAATTATAGGGACAAAAAGAATTCCAAAATACAATATGATGCTTTAGCGAAGAAACAAAAGATTGAATTTCTCGGTCATCAAGGAAGTAAGTACACTTCCCCGAGCAATAATCTGAGGTACTTTATGAGATTCTTCCTTTCACTAAAGCAAGAAATCCTAAAATCCATCAGGATACGTGCACTGTACCTTGACTCTCTTTTTAATCCTCAAGTGAAACCAAGACAGTAAAGTGTAATAAAAATGCATATAGCCCCAGGCTTTGCGCCTTAGCAAAGAGAGAGAAAATAAGCTTCTGGACTTAATATGTCTTCTGTGAATAATCAGCCACTGCATTTGGGGATCTTACTTCATAATCTTAACATATAGCACTGAACTCCGGGTTCCTGGTGTGACAAGAATAAAAGATTTCTTTCTTTCTTTAGAAAAGAGGTTCCCCCACCCCCTGTATTTTTCTAGAGAGATGGATACATAACTTAAAAGAAACTAAGCTAAGGGCAGAGATTTCTTGGTTTTTGAGCAATATGGTTTCCGCATTTTACCTGAAATTCTCGTTGAGATGTGGGGAAGCTAAATGGACTAGGGCCTCCAGGCAGTGTAGTGATGCACCTCCATTTGGTTGGGGGGGTATTCTCCACCCCATTCTCAGATGTTTAGCCGGTACTTCCCAAGTACCGCTTCTTAAACCGATTAACAACTATCCCTAGGAAGATCAATAATAGCTCATAACAGGCTTCTAGTACCACAGCTGTGAGTATTTGCATTTTAAGAGCAACTTTAATTAAATAATTAAGCAATTAATTACTCAAACACTTATCGAGTGCTTATAAGGCACTTTGCTAGGAGAAGAAGATGACTGAAAACTTAAATAAGAAAGGCAAGAACCTATCTTTAATACATTTCTGGATTGGATCTTTACAAATAAAAGCACAATAAAGTAGCATGGGAAAAATTTTCAAGTATTGCTTTCAATCTCTAAGTTACAATGTCCTGGGAAGTTTTGTATGTGTGCTTTGTTTGTTTGCTTATTAAATAAAAACTATTAGCTCATCTCTAGGAGTTCTGACAGTCCACTTGAACTAGTATTTTTGAGGGGGAGCGGTGGTGTTAAAGCTCCCTGGGGGACTCTGATATGCAGCTCAGGTTTGGCACCACTGGTCTCATGGAAGGATCACCAGTTGTACATGAGTCAGGAAGATCTCTGTTGGAATCCCTGACTGGCCACATTACCTTCAGCATCTAATGTAATGGTCTGTGACTCTTTGTTTCATCTGCAAATATAAATACAGAATGCTAACAAAAGTGACAAAAATAATAATAACATGTATAGAGCCAGGCACTTTCAAATTTTTGTAGTAGTGGTAAGTATAATCCTGCTTGTATTTGAAACACTGGGCACAGAGCTTCCAGTAGCAGAGCAACAGCCAAAACCTCCTTCAGTACGACAACATGACAAATGGGTGGGAGAACATGAGACTCAGACAGAGAGGCCTGGAAATCTATGATAGTTCCCCAAATTGATGAATACAAACCTATGGATCACTTCTTTACTTTGGACACACCGTCAGGAGAGACTGATTGCTGGAGAAGGATGTCATGTTTGGCAAAGTGGAAGGCCAGTGAAGGCAAGGGAACAGCTAAAGAAATGGACTGCCCGCATGGCCAAAATCATGGGCTAAAACATCCCCATTGTAATGAAGATGGCATGGGGCGGGGCTACACTCTGTACATGGGGTCACCAAAATTAGTCAACTAGATGACAACAAGAGGTATACATAACAAGATATTTGCCATTTCCACATTTTTACATGCTTCATTCAGTGAGATTGCGTTCACCATGTCGTGACATCAGCATCACCACCAGTTTCCTAAGCCGTCTATCACCTTACCAGGAGATTAATGCCACCACTATGCCAACAGGACTTCCTGTTTGGTAACCACGAATACACTTGGACTGCTAAACATTTTCCCATTCCAGAGAGCTCATGTACATGGACTTATTACACACAAAATCATGTTTTCAAGGTTGATTCATCTTGTGACATGTCTCAGGATTTAATTTCTCTTTAGGATAGAATAAGAACCCATTGTGTGTATCTATCGCATTTATTAGTGGACACTTAGATTGCCCAGGTGCTGCTTAAAGAGTTTTGTAGCTATATTTCATTAAGCCTTTTATACCACAAAGTCAACTCAATGAGAGAAAGTCTAGGCCAATTTCATTCATCACTGTAAGGTATCCATAGGACCCTCTAACTTATAGGTTATATATATATTAAAAAACCCAAAATGAAGCAAAAAAGTCACTGCCATCAAGTCTATTCTGGCTCAGAGTGACCCCAGAGGACAGAGTAGAACTGTCTTATGAGATTCTGAGAGTCTAACTAAACAGAGGTGCTAACAGTTTCAAACTGCTGATCTTATGGTTACCAGCCCAACTCTGAACCATGATGCCACCAGTCCCTCCTCCTCTACAAGGGTTACTCCTATCTTATAGTAGGCATACATTAATATTTTGAAGAAATGAGCAATACTATGAGATAGGTCCCACTAAGTTGTCAAGGATTTAATCTTGCTTATATCAGCAATGAATTGTCACAGATGGAAGCAGCAGTCAAAAGATGAAACAACATTGGGTCAGTTTGCTGCACAAGGCCTCTTTAAAGTGTTGAAAAGTAAGTATTTGAGGACTTGCTTTGAGGAGCAAGGTTCACCTGACCCAAGCCATGGCATTTTCAATCGCCTCATATGCATGTGAAAGTTGTACATTGAATAAGGAAGACAGAAGAATTGATGTCTTTGAGATGTGGTATTTGTAAGGAATAGTGAAAAGTCCCTTGGGCTGTCCAAAGAACAAACAAATCTGTCTTGGAATAGCCAGTATGTTCCTTAGGGGCAAGGATGGTGAGACTTCACCTCACCTACTTTGGATGTATTATCAGGAGGGCCCAGTTCTTAGCGAAGGATGCCGTGTTTGGTAAAGTAGAGGGGTAGTGAAAAAGATGAAGACCCTTGACAAGATGGTTTGAGAAAGTGACTGCAACAGTGGGCTCAAATATAAGACGATTTGAGGATAGCTCAGGAGTGTTTCATACTGTTATATATAAAACGTTGCTATGAGTCAGAACCTACCAACATCATTGTGATTATTTTCCAGATGAGGAAGTGGGTATAGAGGTGATGAGATGTTGTATATAGGACTTTCCACTGTTAGAAAGTCTACTTCTGAGCACTTAGTAGATACTTCTTTTCAGAGAAGCCAAAACTTCTATTAGGGTAACAAAACATGGGGTAGGGGGCGGATTTGGTTAATGAATGAAAGTGTTTTTCAACTGGAACTTCCTTCAATATCGGTTCAGATTTTGAGGGGCAAAGACCAAAGAAACATACTGGGTGACAAGAAAGGAAAGCCAACATTTTTGACACATAAAGATGTGGGGGTGGAGAGTAATCAGAACAAGAACGAAAGATTATAAGGCTAGAAATATAGGTTGGCATGGAACCAGAGCTGTAGTAGAAAGTCAAGTTCAAGAAGACAGACTTCATTTCATTGTTCATGTGAAGGCATTCCAGTAATTTTTTAACTTATTAAATATTAAAAATGCATTTCTTTTTGATTTACTCTATTCAGATGATGATAAAACTCAAGCATGTTATCGCGGCAGCCAGGGAAGAGCAGCAGCCATGGCTGTGGGCCTCAACAAGGGCCACAAGGTGAACAAGAACGTGAGCAAGACCAGGCACAGTCGCTGCCCAGGGCGCCTCACCGATCACACCTAGCTCGCACAGGGCAAGATGTAGGAGGTGTGTGGCTTCGCACCCTGTGAGTGGGCCATGCAGCTGCTGCACGTCTCCAACAACAAGCAGGCACTTCATTTCATCAAGAAACTGTTGGGGAAAGATAGTGGCGCTAAGAGGAAGAAAGAGTTGCTAAGCAACGTTGCTGGCCCCCAAGAGGAAGGAGGCTGCCAAGAAGGACTGAGTGTCATGTGCACAGCCCCCCCCCCATCATTGTGCCCTCCCCTGTAATAATACAGCTTTTCCAAAAACTGAAAAGAAATATAAACTTTATAAAGAGAAATCTCCCTCTTATTATGT
The DNA here is from genome assembly GCF_000313985.2 of Echinops telfairi. NCBI lineage: Eukaryota > Metazoa > Chordata > Mammalia > Afrosoricida > Tenrecidae > Echinops > Echinops telfairi. The sequence continues at coordinate 3,662,887 of NW_022111336.1, forward strand.
CTCTCCAGCCATCTTGCTGACCATCCCTTGGAGGCAATGATTATTAACATTTTCATATTCAACACTGTTATTATTATTATTTTAAATAGTAATTTTGCCTCATAGCTATCTGATAGAATAGAGCAGGGTTTCGGAGGCTGTATATCTTTAAGTGGGTTCCTTTCCTAGGCTAGAGTTGATACATTGCCAGAAATCAAACTAAGGGGTTTCATAATAGGGCATGGTGGGTTCAATGTAAGGGTTCCAGAAGGAGAAAGGAATGCAGGAAACCTCAAATGTTTACTTTGGTGGGCAGAGTGGGGGAGGGAGAGGATAAAGGGGGGCTGATATCAAGCAATTCAAGAAGAAAGAAAATGTTTTAAAAGGGAGAGTGGTAGCAATTGTACAACACTGCTTGATGTGATTGAACTATGGAATGCTACGATCTCTGTAAGAGCTCCCAATACAATGATTAAACAAAAAAAACCCAAAACTTTCCCTTGGTGATCAAGACGTGTGCATGAAGTTAGAGGAATCCCTGGTTTGGCAGGGCACCCCATCCAAATCCACTGGCATGGAATCAATTTCTACTCACAGTGACTCTATATGGGGTATATATATGTAAATCTTTACGGGAGCAGATAGCCTTTTGTTTCTCCCATGAAGCTGCTGATGAGTTTGGACTGCCAATCTTGTCGTTGCCCACTGATGCTTACCCAGCAGCACCCCTGGGGCTGCTTGATGGAGAAGAGTTTGGTATAATTACCCAAATCAGTAAATCAAGAATGGTTGAACAAAGACTAGAAGGAATAATGGAAAATTATGGGCGTGAGGTGGGCTTTTTCTGAAACCCCTTCCACAGCTTAGACCAGGGGTCCTCAAACTATGGCATGTGGGCCACATGCGGCCTGTCGAGGACATTTATCAGGCCCGCCGGGTATTTTCGCCCCGTTGTTTTTTTTTTTAAATTTCAAAATAAGATATGTACAGTGTGCATAGGAATTTGTTCATATTTTTTTTAACTATAGTCCAGCCCTCCAACGGGTCTGAGGGACAGTGAACTGGCTCCCTGTTTAAAAAGTTTGAGGACCCCTGGTTTAGACCGACAGTTTTCAAAATTGCTCCTATGGCTTGGGCAGAAGTATTTTATTTTACTAAAATAAGGCAAGACACAAAAAGCTTTTAAAGTATCTGTTACAAGGTGATCACTGAGTAGCTATAATTTATTCGAAGGAGCCCTGGTGGTAGAGTGGTTAAGTGCTTGGTTCCCACCCACTGGTTGCTCTGTGGAAATCCTATGGAGCAGTTCTACTCTGTTCTCTACGCTCAGTATGAGTCTGGAATTGACACTACAACATAATTTGGTTGTTTGCTTTTGTATCAATTTGAGTTAAAAGGTGAGTGCTAGAGTAGAATAGGAGTAGAAAGAGTTTGACAGATGTGGTAGTTACATAATCTGGTGTCAATTTGAGACTTGAGAGTGAAAGGGTGGAGTTTAGCCTGTCATTTAGGTCGCAGCTGATGATCTCATATGGAGGGACGAAGGAAATAAATAGCTTGCTGGAGGAGGGACACAGACTGACTCCTTTGGGGACATTGCAGCTGACAAGACACATGGAGCTAAGATAGTGCCCTGAGCTGAAGGAGCCACGTGGAGACCCCTGCCAGCGCTGAGATGCTTATAGTGCCACTGGATCCACAAGACTTCCCACCCACTGGTGTGTGATCTTCCTGCATTTGGCGTCATTGCATGTGTTTCATGAGTCTAAAGAGAACTTTATAGATTTGTATAGGACATATGGGATATTACTGGACTTATAGACTTGATCTGGACTGGAATGGGATGTTTTCTTAATGTACACTTACTCTTTATACAAAGCTTTTTCTTATATACCTATGAGTGTCTATGAATTTGTTTCTCTAGTCTACCCAGACTAGCACAACTGACATATCTCCAGAGCAAGCTTCCTACAGGCTTGCTTCTTTTATGAAAACACTCTAGCCAGTTGGGGACAAACAGGTGATTTCTGTCTTTTAGCAGGACTTCAATTATTCTCTGATGGCACAGTGGTTACTCATTGAGGAATTTCTAACACAAAGGTCAGGGATGGAACTCAACAGCTGCTCTGTGAAAGAAAGATGTGGCAGTTGGTTTCCATAAAGAAGCAGCCTTGGAAACCCTTTGGGGCAATTTGCCCTGCTCTCAGATGATTACTATGAGTTTGAATAGACTCAACAGGAATGAATTTTTGACTTTAAGTCAGCCTAGAGTGGAAAGTATGAGAGTTAAGTCAAGAATGAATTATTTCATAAGCACTTAAAACATTAGTGCTGTTTATGCAGGGAACTTTGTTTTCATCTTGGGGAGAGTGGCAAAGATGGAATACGAGAACTACCTGCTCTCCAAAACCTTGCCCTTGGTGGGAACTCTGGTAAGACAAGTGAACGTAGAGTTGTTGAAATGTGAATCTGCATGCTGTTGCTCACTAAGAACCACATGAATTTCTAGAAGGGAGGAAGCCGGGAGGCTGGAAGCAATCTGGGTGCCTTCAAGAAAGAGGTGACAGACCAAGAATTAATGTATGTCAGTATCATTTTCATCTATTGTGGGATATCTTTTCAACAGGTCCTTTATGTGCACTTAGTGATGCAATCATAAAGGATTGGAGATTCCTGAGATTTGAAATAATGCAGACTGCTGATTTCGTTCTTTCTGTTAACCATCTCATACTTCTTTGCAATGCTCCAAAGAAAACAAACTCATTGACATCGAGTCAATTCCAACTCAGTGATTCTGTAGGGCTGAGTAGAACTGCCTCTTTGGGTTTCTGGCACTATAAATCTTCATGAGAGTAGAAAGCCTCATGTTTCTCCCAAGGAGCAGCTGGTGGGGTTGAACCATTGACCTTGTGGTTAGCAGCTCACTGAGTAGCCCACTATGCCACCAGCATTTTCAAAATATAGTGGTTAGACTAGTTTGTTTTCTTATCTTGTCATAATTGATTTCTTAATGGTTATATGACTTCTCTGTTGATGTTGTTAGCAGCCCTTAAGTTGATTACATCTTAAAGTGACCCTTGGTGACAGCATTGTTATGGTTGTAGATCCCATGGAGCCCCTGGATGGGTTGGTCCTGACACCTAGAGTCTTTTATATGATTATAGATGGTTGGATTAAAAGCAATGAATAATTTGTGTTTACTTAAAAACCTTGGATTTTGCATGAGTAAAGAAATGGCATCATCCTTATAAAAGCAAACAAAAGCAAAACACCCACTGAGGTGGAGTGAATTCTGACTTTTCCGACTCTGTAGGACAGAATAGAACAGCCTCATTTCGTTTCCAAGGCTGTAAAATGTTAAGGAAACAGACTGCCTCATCTTTCTGTTCTGTGGCGAGGCAGCATGGTGGGTTTGAGTCACTGGCCTTCTATTAACTAAGGCACACACACAGGGGTCCTGGGCATCCCTACAGTTCCTTCATCACAATGATTTGGGGGCACTGATATCGCACTTTCTTCTAAGTTGTTTCTAAGGTAATGTTAAACCTCATACATAGAACTTTGAACATCTAGTTCTTGATCTAGGATTGAGGAAGCACTTCACATCTCAGAGAAAAGGTTTCTTGGTTAGCTGATCTTTTTATCCCTTCAGGCATTAACCAGTCTGTTTTATTTTCCTAGTAGCGGTTTTGGAGCTAAATTCCCTGAAGGCGAAAGTGTCTATTGGCTGGTTCAAAATGCATAGTGCTAAAACTTTGTTTTTGTTGTGTTCGTTTTTCAGTCCAAGTCCCAGAAAGAAAATCATGTTCTTGCATATGAAGGCTCCATGCAGTAAATTTTCACTAATTTAACTCTAATTTCGAACTTTTGATATTTCAGTCCCAGTTGCTTCTGACATTCAACTTGCTAATATATAATGAGGAGAGAATACAATACAGTCAACTTCCAGAGTAAATAAATCTACAGCCCAAGTATATTTACACAGATCAGAGGCAAACTAGTACTTTTGAAATAATACTTACATAAGGCAATTTATATGCTAAGCGCATAAAAGTCATATCTTTTCAAGAAAGCAAAGATTTTAAAGACTTCAAATACTAAACAACATTCAAGTTCATTCAGGTTCTGTTTCTCTGAGCAAATAAAAACAAACTGTTTTTGTTTGAAAGTTAAATGACTGGGATGCAATCTCAAAAACAAGTCTTGCCAGCCCCGCTATGAAACATGATGCCCCTCACTGACCCATGGCCCTGTGGGGGACAACACCAGAGACACAGTGTGGGAATTGTACCCGATCTGATCCCGCCACACTGAGGCAAAGCACTGGGGGA